>NC_086452.1:217873477-218175347 GCF_028390025.1 Pseudophryne corroboree
CTAGCAACAGTGCCGTAACTAGACATTTTAGCACTGTGTGCAAGAAATGGCATCGGAGCCCCACCCCTGCATGCAAAACAGGGGCAGTGCGCGCCATAGGCGCGCGCAAAAATACATAGTGGGTTGGCTTCGCAGGGAAGGGGTGTGGCCACAAAATAATACCAATTCCTAAAACGGTGCACAGTAGTCTCCATTCTTCAAATTACGCCGCACAGTAGCACCACTACACCAGGTAGAGACCCTTTTACACCTTACAGCGAACAGATTCCTCTTTTTACACATTACGGCAGACAGCGTCCCCTTTTTACACATTACGGCAGACAGCGTCCCCCTTTTTATACATTACGGCAGACAGCTTCCCCTTGTTACACATAGCGGCAGGCAGCGTGCACTTTTTCTAGTGATGAGCGGATTCGGTTTTACTCGGTTTTACTCGGTTCTCAAAACCGAATCTTAGTGGCTATCCAAAACACGTGACATCAGTGAGCCAATAAGATTCGGTTTTGAGAACCGAGTAAAACCGAGTAAAACCGAATCCAGTTTTTACACATTACGGCAGACAGCGTACACTTTTTACACATAACGGCAGACAGCGTGCCCTTGTTAAACATAGCGGCAGACAGCGTACACTTTTTACACATAACGGCAGACAGCGTCCCCCTTTTTACACATTACGGCAGACAGCGTACACTTTTTACACATAACGGCAGACAACGTACACTGTTTACACATAGCGGCAGACAGCGTGCCCTTGTTACACATTACGGCAGACAGCGTGCCCTTGTTACACATTACGGCAGACAGCGTGCCCTTGTTACACATTACGGCAGGCAGATTCCCCCTTTTTACACGTTGCGGCAGGCAGTCCCCCGTTTTTACACATTGCGGCAGGCAGATTCCCCATTTTTACACATTACGGCAGGCTCTCCCTTTTTACACATAGTGGCAGGCAGATTCCCCATTTTTACACATTGCGGCAGGCAGTCCCCCATTTTTACACATTGCGGCAGGCAGATTCCCCATTTTTACACATTGCGGCAGGCAGTCCCCCATTTTTACACATAGCGGCAGGCAGTCCCAACAAATAAAGAAAGAAATAAAGAAAGAGAAAGAAAGAAAGAAAGAAAGAAAGAAAGAAAGAAAGAAAGAAAGAAAGAAAGAAAGAAAGAAAGAAAGAAAGAAAGAAAGAAAGAAAGAAAGAATCATACTTACCCTCTCCGCTGGCTCAGGCTCCTCGTGCAGCTTGACGATTCCCGGGCAGTAGACGAGGTGGAGGAGGGAGCCGCAGCAGCGCTGTGTTATTGGTGGAGGCGCTGCTGCCCCACTGCTTCACTATAGGCTGTTCTCGGAAGACAGCCTATAGTGAAGCAGAGGGGCAGCAGCAGCAGCGCCTCCACCAGTAACAAAGCGGTGCTGCGGCTCCCTCCTTCACCTCCGTCCTCCTCCTTCCCCCGTCCGTGCCGCTGCTCTTCTCCTCTGTGGGCGGCTGTGCGCTGCGGGAAGCGGTTGCCTGCAGCGCACAGCGGCATGTAATGAGTCAGTTTGACTCATTACATGCTTGGGCCCCTGGACAGAGGCGGGCCCCAGTGCAACGCACTGCTTGCCCTGCCGGTAGTTCCGCCTCTGGGAAGGATGGATTCCAGATTTGACCACCTTCCTTGGGAGTTTTCCCCTTGGGTGACTGCCCCCCAACCTCTGAGACATGCATCCGTGGTTAGGGGGATCCAATTCTGAATCCTGAACCTGCGGCCCTCTAGTAGGTGAGAGGTTTGCAGCCACCAGAGAAGCGAGATTTCTGGCCTTCGGTGACAGATGCATCCTCTGGTGCATGTGAAGGTGAGATGCCGACCATTTGTCCAGGAGATCCAGTTGAAAAGACCGTGCATGAAATCTTCCATACTGTAGAGCCTCGCAGGTGGCTACCATCTTCCCCAGAAGGCGAATGCACTGATGAACCGATAGCCGGGTTGGCTTCAAGACATCCTGTACCATTGCTTGTATCACCAACGCCTACTCTTCCGGCAGAAACACCCTCTGAACTTCCGTGTCGAGGATCATCCCCAGGAAGGACAGCCTCCTTGTCGGCTCCAAATTCGACTTTGGAAGGTTCAGTATCCATCCATGATCCTGGAGCAGTTCAGTTGAGAGAGCAATGCTCTGTAACAGCTTTTCTCTGGAAGATGCTTTGATTAGTAGATCGTCCAGATAAGGAATTATGTTCACACCCTGTTTGCGGAGGAGTAGCATCATTTCCACCATTACCTTAGTGAACACTCTTGGTGCCGTGGAGAGGCCAAACGACAGTGCCTGGAACTGATAGTGACAGTCCAGCAGCACAAATCTGAGATAAGCCTGGTGTGGCGGCCAGATCGGGACGTGAAGGTACGCATCCTTGATATCCAGGGATACCAGGAATTACCCCTCCTCCAGACCTGAGATCACCGCTCTCTGAGACTCCATCTTGAATTTGAATTCCCTCAAGTAGGGGTTTAATGATTTTAGGTTTAATATCGGTCTTACCGAACCATCCGGTTTCGGCACCACAAACAGGTTTGAGTAATAACCCTTGTGTTGTAGGAGAGGTGGAACTGGAACAATGACATTTGACCTAAGCAATTTTTGAATGGCTTCCTGTAGGATAGCACTTTCTGTCAGCGAAGCTGGCAATCCTGATTTGAACAATCTGTGAGGTGGGAGTTCTTGAAACTCCAGTCTGTACCCCTGGGTAACAATATCTTGTACCCAGGCATCCAGGCAGGAGGACGACCAGACATGACTGAAATTTCTTAGTCTTGCTCCCACCTGCCCAATCTCCAGGCTGGGATGTCCACCGTCATGCCGAGGATTTTTTTTTTTAAATTCTTTATTTTTCTCTGACGTCCTAGTGGATGCTGGGAACTCCGTAAGGACCATGGGGAATAGCGGCTCCGCAGGAGACTGGGCACATCTAAAGAAAGCTTTAGGATCACCTGGTGTGCACTGGCTCCTCCCCCTATGACCCTCCTCCAAGCCTCTGTTAGATTTCTGTGCCCGACGAGAAGGGTGCACACTAGGGGCTCTCCTGAGCTCTTTGTGAAAGTTTTAGTTTAGGTTTATATTTTCAGTGAGACCTGCTGGCAACAGGCTCACTGCATCGAGGGACTAAGGGGAGAAGAAGCGAACTCACCTGCGTGCAGAGTGGATTGGGCTTCTTAGGCTACTGGACATTAGCTCCAGAGGGACGATCACAGGTTCAGCCAGGATGGGTCACCGGAGCCGCGCCGCCGTCCCCCTTACAGAGCCAGAAGAGCGAAGAGGTCCGGAAAAATCGGCGGCAGAAGACGATCCTGTCTTCAGATAAGGTAGCGCACAGCACCGCAGCTGTGCGCCATTGCTCTCAGCACACTTCACACTCCGGTCACTGAGGGTGCAGGGCGCTGGGGGGGGCAGCGCCCTGAGACGCAATAATTCGATAAAAAAACCTTATATGGCTAAAATAAATGCATCACATATAACTCCTGGGCTATATGGATGCATTTAACCCCTGCCAAAACATACAGAAAAAGGATGATAAGGACGCCGAGAAAGGGGCGGAGCCTATCTTCTCAGCACACTGGCGCCATTTTCCCTCACAGCTCAGTTGGAGGGAAGCTCCCTGGCTCTCCCCTGCAGTCACTACACTACAGAAAGGGGTTAAAAAAAGAGGGGGGCACAAATTAGGCGCAGTATAAACAATACAGCAGCTATAAAGGGAAAAACACTTATATAAGGTTATCCCTGTATATATATATAGCGCTCGGGTGTGTGCTGGCAAACTCTCCCTCTGTCTCCCCAAAGGGCTAGTGGGGTCCTGTCCTCTATCAGAGCATTCCCTGTGTGTGTGCTGTGTGTCGGTACGTTTGTGTCGACATGTATGAGGAGAAAAATGATGAGGAGACGGAGTAGAGTGTCTGTAATAGTGTTGTCACCCCCTAGGGGGTCGACACCTGAGTGGATGTACTGTTGAAATTGCGTGACAGTGTCAGCTTTGTATAAAAGACAGTGGTTGACATGAGACAGCCGGCTACTCAGCTTGTGCATGTCCAGACGTCTCATACAGGGGCCCTAAAGCGCCCGTTACCTCAGATACAGACGCCGACAGGGGTACTGACTCCTGTGTCGACGGTGAAGAGACAACCGTGATTTCCAATAGGGCCACACATTGCATGATTGAGGCAATGGAAAAAGTTTACACTTTTCTGATAATATGAATACCACCAAAAAAAAAAAAAGGGGTATTATGTTTGGTGAGGAAAAACTTCCTGTAGTTTTCCTGAATCTGAGAAATAAAATGAGGTGTGTGATGATGCGTGGGTTTCCCCCCGATAACAATTGATAATTTCTAAAAAGTTATTGGCAGTATACCTTTTCCCGCCAGAGGTTAGGGTGCGTTGGGAAACACCCCCTAGGGGGGATAAGGCGCTCACACGCTTGTAAGAACAAGGGCTCTACCCTCTCTTGAGATGGCCGCCCTTAAGGATCCTGCTGATAGAAAGCAGGAGCGTATCCTAAAATGTATTTACACACATACTGGTGTTATACTGCGACCAGCAATCGCCTCAGCCTGGATGTGCAGTGCTGGGTTGGCGTGGTCGGATTCCCTGACTGGAAATATGATATCCTAGATAAGGACAGTATATTATTGCCTATAGAGCAATTAAAAGATGCATTTCTATACATGCATGATGCACAGCGGAATATTTGCCGACTGGCATCAAGTATAAGTGCGTTGTCCAATTATTCCAGTAAAGGGGTCAGGTGATGCGGATTCCAAACGGCATTTGGAAGTATTGCCTTAAAAGAGGGGATGTACCCCAGGTCGCCTCTCAAAATAAGACGCCGTATTATCAGGCGCAGTCCTGGTTGGCAAGCGGACAAAAGGGTTCCTCTTTTCTGCTCGTGACAGAGGGAGAGGAAAATGGCTGCAGAGATCAGCCAGTTCCAAGGAACAGAAACCCTTTTCCGCCTCTGCCAAGCCCTCAGTATGACGCTAGGGCTTTACAAGTTCAGGCACGGTGGGGTCCCGTTCTCAATGAATTTCAGTGCGCAGTGGGCTCACTCGCAAGTAGACCCCTGGATCCTTCAGATAATATTTCAGGGGTACAAATTGGAATTCGAGACGTATTCCCCTCGCCGTTTCCAAAAGTCTGTTTTACCGACGTCTCCCGCTGACAGGGAGGCAGTTTTGGAAGCCATTCACAAGCTGTATTCCCAGCAGGTGATAATCAAGGTACCCCTCCTGCAACAGGGAACGGGGTATTATTCCACACTATTGTGGTACCGAAGCCAGACGGCTCGGTGAGACCGATTTTAAAATCTAAAATCTAAAATCTTTGAACACTTGCATACAGAGGTTCAAATTCAAAATTGAGTCACTCAGAGCAGTGATTGCAAACCTGGAAGAAGGGGACTACATGATGTCTCGGGACATCAAGGATGCTTACCTTCATGTCAAAATTTACCCTTCTCACCAAGGGTATTTCAGGTTATGGTACAGAACTGTATCAGTTCGGACGCTGCCGTAGGGATGGTCCACGGCACCCCGGGTCTTTACTGAAGTAATGACCGAAATGATGATATTCCTTCGAAGGAAGGGAATTTTAGTTATCCTTTACTTGGACGATTCCCTGATAAGGGTAAGATCCAGGGAACAGTTGGAGATCGGTGTAGCACTATATCAGGTAGTGTTGCGGCAGCACGATTGGATTTTCAATATTCCAAAATCGCAGCTGGTTCCGACGACTTGTCTTCTGTTCCTAGGGATGATCCTGGACACAGTCCAGAAAGAAGGTGCTTCTCCCGGAGGAGAAAGCCAGGGAGTTATCCGAGCTAGTCAGGAACCTCCTAAAACCGAACCAAGTCTCAGTGCATCAATGCACAAGGGTTCTGGGTAAAAATGGTGGCTTCCTACGAAGCAATCCCATTCGGCAGATTCCACGCACAGTGGAACCTACTGGACAAATGGTCCGGGTCGCATCTTCAGATGCTTCAGCGGATAACCCTGTCACCAGGGACAAGGGTATCCCTCCTGTGGTGGTTGCAGAGTGCTCATCTTCTAGAGGGCCGCAGATTCGGCATTCGGGACTGGGTCCTGGTGGCCACGGATGCCAGCCTGCGAGGCTGGGGAGCAGTCACACAGGGAAGGAATTTCCAGGGCTTATGGTCAAGCCTGGAGACATCTCTTCATATAAACATTCTGGAACTAAGGGCCATTTACAATGCCCTAAGTCAAGCGAAACCCCTGCTTCAGGGTCAGGCGGTATTGATCCAATCGGACAACATCACGTCAGTCGCCCACATAAACAGACAGGGCGGCACGAGAAGCAGGAGGGCAATGGCAGAAGCTGCAAGGATTTTCGCTGGGCGGAAAATCATGTGATAGCACTGTCAGCAGTGTTCATTCCGGGAGTGGACAACTGGGAAGCAGACTTCCTCAGCAGACACGACCTTCACCCGGGAGAGTGGGGACTTCACCCAGAAGTCTTCCACCTGATTGTAAACCGTTGGGAAAAACCAAAGGTGGACATAATGGCGTCCCGTCTAAAAAAAAAAAAAAACTAGACAGATATTGCGCCAGGTCAAGGGACCCTCAGGCAATAGCGGTGGTCGCTCTGGTAACACCGTGGGTGTACCAGTCAGTGTATGTGTTCCCTCCTCTGCCCCTCATACCAAAAGTACTGAGAATCATAAGAAGGAGAGGAGTAAGAACTATACTCGTGGTTCCGGATTGGCCAAGAAGGACTTGGTATCCGGAACTTCAAGAGATGCTCACGGACGAACCGTGGCCTTTACCTCTAAGAAAGGACCTGCTCCAGCAGGGGCCTTGTCTGTTCCAAGACTTACCGCGGCTGCGTTTGACGGCATGGCGGTTGAACGCCGGATCCGGAAGGAAAAGGCATTCCAGATGAAGTCATCCCTACCCTGGTCAAGGCCAGGAAGGACGTAACCGCAAAACATTATCACCGCATTTGGCGAAAATATGTTGCGTGGGGTGAGGCCAAGAAGGCCCCTACAGAGGAATTTCAACTGGGTCGTTTCCTCCATTTCCTGCAAACAGGACTGTCTATGGGCCTAAAATTAGGGTCCATTAAGGTTCAAATTTCGGCCCTGTCGATTTTCTTCCAAAAAGAACTGGCTTCAGTGCCTGAAGTTCAGACATTTGTAAAAGGGTTACTGCATATACAGCCTCCTTTTGTGCCTCCAGTGGCACCTGGGGATCTCAATGTTGTGTTGATTTTCCTAAAGTCACATTGGTTTGAACCACTCACCACTGTGGACTTAAAATATCTCACATGGAAGTGACGAGTTAGCCCTGGTTTCAGCCAGGCGTGTTTCAGAATTGGCGGCTTTATCATATAAAAGCCCTTACTTAATATTTCATTCTGAAAGGGCAGAATTGAGGACTCGTCCTCAATTTCTACCTAAGGTGGTTTCTGCATTTCACATGAACCAACCTATTGTGGTACCTGCGGCTACTAAGGACTTGGAGGATTCCAAGTTGCTTGACGTGGTCAGGACCCTGAAAATATATGTTTCCAGGACGGCTGGAGTCAGAAAATCTGACTCGCTGTTTATCCTGTATGCACCCAACAAACTGGGTGCTGCTGCTTCTAAGCAGACGATTGCTAGTTGGATTTGTAGTACAATTCAGCTTGCACATTCTGTGGCAGGCCTGCCACAGCCAAAAATCTTAAAATGCCCACTCCACAAGGAAGGTGGGCTCAGGGGTCTCGGCTTTACAACTTTGCCGAGCAGTTACTTGGTCAGGAGCAAATACGTTTGTAAAATTCTACAAATTTGATACCCTGACTGAGGAGGACCTGGAGTTCTCTCATTCGGTGCTGCAGAGTCATCCGCACTCTCCCGCCCGTTTGGGAGCTTTGGTATAATCCCCATGGTCCTTACGGAGTTCCCAGCATCCACTAGGACGTCAGAGAAAATAAGAATTTACTTGCCGATAATTCTATTTCTCGTAGTCCGTAGTGGATGCTGGGCGCCCATCCCAAGTGCGGATTGTCTGCAATACTGGTACATAATTATTGTTACCAAAAAATTCGGGTTATTGTTGTAGTGAGCCATCTTTTCTAGAGGCTCCTCTATTATCATGCTGTTAACTGGGTTCAGATCACAAGTTGTACAGTGTGATTGGTGTGGCTGGTATGAGTCTTACCCGGGATTCAAAATCCTTCCTTATTGTGTACGCTCGTCCGGGCACAGTATCCTAACTGAGGCTTGGAGGAGGGTCATAGGGGGAGGAGCCAGTGCACACCAGGTGATCCTAAAGCTTTCTTTAGATGTGCCCAGTCTCCTGCGGAGCCGCTATTCCCCATGGTCCTTACGGAGTTCCCAGCATCCACTACGGACTACGAGAAATAGAATTATCGGCAAGTAAATTCTTATTTTAAGTGGTTAAACAGAATGGGCAAACATTACATTGACAAAAGGGACAGGCGGTCATAAGACCCAACGTCCAACAGAAACCACAATTTTAAAATAAACAGCGAGAGTAATCAAAAAATAAAACAATAGTAATCAAGTATTAAAGTCAGGGAGGGAGGTAAAGGAGGGAGAGGGGGATAGGGGGGAGGGGAAACCACGATATAATCCAATCACAGTATATATCCTGAAAATAGTTAGATCAGAAGAAAGAGGGAGAGGGAGGGCAAGGGAGAGATGAGAGAAGATAAGGATGAGAAAAAGAAGAGGAGAGAAGAAGAGAAAAGAGAAGAAGAGGAGAGAGGCGATGGAGGAGGAGCAGTAGGCAATGCCCATGGGTCTGCGGAAGGAACTAGGAGCAAGAGGGGGGAGACGGCGATCTACGTTCAGCAGCGAGCCAGGGGGCCCAAACCTGCTCAAAAACGTGACCCCGGTCGTGGAGATAGTCTGTAATCTTCTCCATTGATGCAATATGCCAAATTTTGGTTTTAAGAGACGAGAGAGAGGGTGGAGATGGGTTCTTCCAGTTAAGAGCTATCAGCGATTTCGCCGCAGTTAGAATATGTGTAGTCAGTTTTTGGGAGAATTTATTAAGCATCGGGGGAGGGTAACACAGCAAAAAGATCCAGGGATCCTTCAGCACGGGGAATCCAGAAGCGAGTTAAGGAGGGAGTGGACTAGATTCCAAAAGGAAACGATGGACGGGCAGGTCCACCATATGTGTAGCATAGTGCCTCTAGATCCGCAGTTCCTCCAGCAACTAGGGGAGGAAGACGGAAAGAGTTTGTTAAGTCTGTCAGGGGTGTAGTACCAACGGTAGTAAATTTTGTAAGCCGTCTCCTTAAAAGCAGTAGCAATAGAGCATTTAGCAATCCCCAGTCTCATGTCCTCCCAATCTACGCTCTCTGGAGGAGGCCCAAGATCACGCTCCCATGCGAGTTTGTGGGGCCAGGAGGAGGGAAGGGAAGAATCTAGTAAAAGGGAGTAAAGTTGGGAGATTAAGCCTTTGGAGAGGTGAGAGTTAATGCATAAACCTTCAAAGGGGGTGAGGACTCGAAGCAAAGCGGGGGAGGGCAGAGAACCTAGGAAGTGGCGGATTTGTAGGAATTGCAAGGGATTAAGTGAGTACAAAGGGGTCTTCTGTTGGAGGTCAGGTAGGGACAGCCATTGACCCCGATCGGCAAAATTAGTCGGGAATTTGAAGCCCAGCATTATCCATGTACGGAATCTCGTAATCGAGAATCCAGGAGGAAACATAGGGTTCTGCCAGATAGGGGTCAAGGACAAGGGGGTAGTGGTAAGACCCATCTTCAGAGAGTGGGAGTCCCAAATTTTAAGGTTAAATTTAATAGTGGGGAGGAGTTTGGAGGTTGGGAGGTAGAGGGCAGACCCCATAAGGGGGTCAGGTCCTAGAGGTTGACGAGGGCTGTCTCGATATCCAACCAGGATACGGACCCCGGAGGAGCATAAGAGGTAATAATATGGGAGAGGTGGGAGGCTAGGTAATAGAGTTTGATATCAGGAAGACCTCTACCGCCAGCGGAGGTTGGCCGTTTCAGGGTATTGGCAGCGATGCGGGGGGGGTCTGTGGTTCCAGATAAAACGCACGAGGGCGCACTGGGTAGTACGAAGAAAGGAGGCCGGGACTGCCACAGGGAGGGTCTGGAAAAGGTAAAGCCATTTGGGGACTATGGTCATTTTAACCGCTATGATCCTGCCCAGCCACGAAATTAAAAGACTGTTCCAGGATGTCAGGTCAGCGAGTGTTTTGGTGAGAAGGGGTGGAAAGTTTTCCCGGAAGAAAGAATCGTAGCGGGAGGTCAAATAAATCCCCAAATATTTGATCTTTTTAGGCTGCTATTTAAAATTGAAGTTGGCGCGAAGGGATTCAGCCTCTCGGTGGGGGACATGAAGCAGCATAGCCTCGGACTTGGAATAATTAATCTTGTAGCCTGAGATAAGGCTATAAGAATGCAGAACTGAAAATAAATTTGGGAGTGAGATAAGGGGCTGGGTCAGGGAAAGTAGAATGTCGTCAGCGAAGAGGGAGATTTTAGGATCGATACGGCCTACTTGTATACCATGTATATCCGGATGAGCTCTAATTTGAGAAGAGAGGGGCTCAATAATGAGGGCAAATATTAGCGGTGAGAGAGGGCAACCCTGACGTGTACCATTTGATATGCGGACCGGAGCAGACAGGACGCCATTGATTAAGACTGTGGCGGAGGGGGCGGAGTATAGTGCCAAGACACCAGTGAGAAAGCCACCAGACAAGCCATAGGCCTCCAGGGCGGCTCTCAGAAAACTCCAGGAGATCCGGTCAAATGCCTTTTCAGCATCTAAGGAGAGCATGATAGCGGGGGATCCCCTGGAGTTTGAGATGTGTATAAGATCAATAGCACGCCTGGTGTTATCCCTCGCCTGGCGGCCCGGGATAAACCCCACCTGGTCGTAATGGACAAGGGAAGGGAGATACGGGTTAAGGCGATTGACTAGGATTTTAGCGAAGATTTTCAAGTCCAGGTTCAAGAGAGATATAGGTCGGTAGCTAGCGCAGTTAAGGGTGTTCTTGCCTTCCTTAGGGATCACTACAATTCTAGCCTCTAACATCTCAGGAGGAAAGGAGCCGCCATGGATAATCCTATTAAACAGGGACTGAAGGTGGGGGGAGAGAAGATCAGAATTTTTTTGTAGTAAAGAGCCGTGAACCCATCCGGGCTCAGGGATTTACCAATCTTTTGCATGAGTATAGTCTGGGCAATTTCTTCCACCGAGATCTCACTGTTAAGATGGTCCATGGCGTCCTGAGGCAATCTAGGCAAGTTAGAAGCTGAAAGAAAGTGAGAGACTAGGTCTAGGAGAGGAAGAACCAGGTGAGGGCGGTGGGAGGTTGTACAAGTCAGCGTAGTAGGATTGGAAGGCAGCCCTAATGGCGGTGGGGTCATGAACTAGCTGATTGAGAGAGTATCTGATAGAGACAATATTAGTTTTGGCTCTCGTGGAACGGAGTCGTGCCGCTAGGATCTTGTCTGCCTTGTCTCCCTTCTCATAAAAAGACTGGCGAAGCCATTTGAGACGTTTAGCCACCCGTCTGGAGAGAAGGAGATCAAGTTCCGCTTTGACAGTACGGAGTTCAGACAAGGTAGCCTGGTCGGAGGACGCCTTGTGCTAGGTCTCGAGGGTGTGGAGTTTAATAGAGAGTTTGTTAAACTGAGTGAGGGACTGTTTTTTGGTTTTTGAGGCCAGGCTGATAATGTGCCCATGAAGAACTGCCTTATGTGCCAGCCAGAGAGTGGACCTAGAAATGTCAGGGGAATCGTTCAGGGTAAAATAGTCGGAAATCTTGTCCCGAAGATGGGAACGTATCTGCGGGTTGTGGAAGAGGGAGTCGTTAAGACGCTATGTCATGGGGCGGGGGCATGAGAGCAGACCCGAGAGTTCGCAAGAGATAGGGGCATGATCAGACCAGATCAACGGGTGTATATGGGCAGCGTGGAGATTCAAGGCAAGATCATGGCTGAGCAGGACCATATCAATGTGGGAGTAGGAATTATGAGGAGCAGAATAAAAGGTGTAGTCACGTGCAGAGGGATCTTTTATCCTCCAGGAGTCATAGAGAAGCTGGGATCGCATGAGACGGAGGAGGGATCTAGAGCGGAGAGAGTCAGACGGGGAAGCAGCGGGCAGAGAGGGAGAGCGGTCTATCTTTGGATTTAAAACAGAGTTAAAGTCCCCAGCAAGTATGAGGTCGCCTTGCCGGACTCGAGTAAGGAGAGTATCTAGCTTTGCAAAGAATAGTTCCTGTCGTTGGTTAGGGGCATAGACGTTAGCTAGGGTGCATAGTTTGTTGTCAAGTTTCCCCACTAAAACAAGAAACCGGCCATCCTTGTCGGCATGGGAATCTAGAAGCTCAAAGGTGAGGTGAAGGGCAAATAAGATCGCGACCCCCCCCTTTTTTGGCTGAATGATCACAGGCATGGAAAGAATCAGGGTATGGTTTACATTGCAGCGTAGGGTGGGAGTTATGTAGGAAATGAGTCTCCTGGAGAAAGACCAGGTCGCCTTTATGGAGTTTAAGGGAGGCAAAGAGCTTACCTCTCTTTTGAGGGCTATTCAAGCCCTTCACATTTAAAGAGAGTACCCGGAGACCAATGGGCAAACAGCAAAGAGGTAGGCAGAATAGAAGGAGTGTAGAACACTGAAAGTAGAGGAAGGAGGAAGAGAGATAGAGGAGAAGGATACAAAGCGAGAGACAACGTGGTCAGAAAGGAGGGAGGAAGGAAAGGAAACCGGGAGGGATGGGAGGGTAGTTGGTCATCCGGCAGTAGGGGCCAGGACCGGTAGTGCTGACAGGGGGAAGGGGTACTAGGTGTTGGGAAGGCACCTAGGTCAGCAAGAGGACTCAAAGCCCTGAGGGGGCGCGGCATGGCATCCGGATGATGCATCACAAACCACATAGCAATGGGCAGGAGGCAGACCTCCCCTGGAGAGACCTGAGGGAAAAAGCTGGAGAGAAAACAGGAACAAAGAACAGATGGAGCGCCAGCTCCAGACAGAAAGGGAAAAGCAGGGGGTAGAAAAAAAACAGATTATCCCTTTTTTTAGCATATTAACATTTTAACAAGGGGTAACAACAGAACAGTCGAGAATCGACTAAGGGGTCGGGAAATCAGGATGCGGGAGATCTAAAGTGAAACAGCTCCCCGGCTAGGGGAGTACGACCAGGAAAGGTCGACACAATTATAAAAAGGCATTAAATCAGAAAGCTAGAAGTCCATCAGGGAACTGGAGGTGGTACCGGAGAGGCCATAGAAGCTGGGACCGTGAACCACTCTGATCGGGGAGGCTGAGGTGAGTTCCGCTGTGTCCGCGGTGGCAGGCGTTGAGCAGAGAGATCCTGCTCAGCGGTGTGGATACCCAGCTTGGAGAGTAGCGTTTGAGCCTCGGGTAGGTTTCTGGCCGTGAGCAGCTTCCCTTGGTGCCAAACCAGGATACGGAAAGGGAAACCCCAGCGGTACTTAACATTATGTTGGGAGAGCAGGGAAGTGATGGGCTTAAAGTCCCTACGTTTGGCCAGGGTGAGCGGGGATAAGTCCTGGAAGATCTGCAGGGAGACATTCTGGAAAGTCACAGACCCCAGTCGTCGGGCTTCTCTCATAACGGCCTCTTTCGCAGTGAAGTAGTGCAGTCGGAGAATGACATCTCTGGGCTGGGAAGAGTCTTGGGAGCGAGGTCGGAGGGCTCGATGCGCTCGGTCTAGGAGATGTTCTTCAGGGGTGTCAGGTGATAGGTGGGCAAAGAGGCGCTTAAGGTAAAGATCAAGATGGGCCGCTTCGACCTCCTCAGGAATACCCCGAATCCTCAGGTTATTTCTCCTCGCCCTATTGTCTTGGTTCTCATGCTCCTCCCGCAATTGGGCAACATCCTGGCGGAGTTGATGGAAGTTGGTCTCGACCGATTGTTGGAACGACACCACCTCTTCCACTCGCCGCTCAAGTTGATCCGTTCTGGAGCCAATGTCGGCAATATCGGATTTCAGGGAGTGGAGAGCCTGGACAGAGGTTTTAACATCCTGCATCTCCTTAAGTAGGGAGAGAAAGTCCCTGCGGGTAAGGGGTGTAAGATCATCGTCTTCAGGCTCAGAATCGGAGGGACCATGGTGGAGTTCAGGAGCATCGGGCCTGTTCTTGGCCGGGGTGCTCTTTTTAGTAAGGAATGGTGTAAGGTCAGACCCCTGTGATTTTTTGCCACCCCTGGGCATTGTGAATATATGAGAAAGGGGGTGGACAGCAGGGTGGGAGGTAGAGAAGGCGCTCCAGCAGTAAGGCTCAGGACCAGGGGGGTAAGGCGGGGGCCCTAGAGAAGTATCATGACGTGGCCAGCCGAGCAGTGCGGGTGGGACAGGGCCGGGGAGCTTCGGCAGAGAGGAGGGCCACGTGGCCCTGGAGGGGAGTCAGACAGACAGAGGCTGTAGGAGACAGGGAACTCTGGAGATCCACCCCCGTCCAGGAACTGCGGGGATGAGATCCGGACACGGACCAGCCAGTGACCGGGGCAGCACTAGGACCAGGCAGCAGGGGAAGGGGCGTCCGGGCTCGGCAGCAGTAAAGGCCCTCATGGGGACCGGGAGAGGCAGGAGGCCGTAGGGAGGGGCAGGAGCGTGCAGGGCCAGAGAGGGAGCCGAGGCCCTCAGGCAGGCTATAACGTGGGCTCCGGAGAGCCGTAGCAGGGAGACCTCCAATGCGGGGTCCTGGGCTGCAGGGGTGTCAGAGAGGCGCAGGCCGTCAGGGGGACGGGGAAGGCAGCGCCATCCAGACAACAGCAGCACAGGGGGAGGGGTCCGGCCAAAAGATCCAGAAAGGGCAGGTGATATAGTGGAGACCCAGGAGAGACCAAGAGTCAGCCCCAGGACAAGAATGCAGGAGGGACGGGATTGCGCTCCCCCCGGTGCTCCAACCAGGGTCCCCGGCGGCAGCCACCCGCAGGGAGGAAGTACAAGGGTGCAGTGGGGGGATGATCTCCACCGGGCAGGAGGACAGCTCACCTCGGCAGGGTGAAGCACCACCCGGGCCGTGCGTCCCTCGCGGCTCCCTCCGGCTCCCGAGGTCTAAGATGGCCGCCGCTGGGGGTCCGGACTACTCGCGCCCGCGTTCGGCCGGTCTCCCAGTCCCCCCACAGCGCCGCCGGTCACAGCGGTCCAAGGGAGGTGGTCCGGGCGCAGGTTGCAGGACGAGGGTCCCCGGTAGGTGCTCCACGGGCAGGCACTTGAGCAGCCGGCAGCGCCGGTCCCAAATCGAGGCCCCGGCTTCCGGGTGGTGGACAGGCCGCTACCCGCAGGAGCCAGTAAACCGGCTCCCCAATTCCGCGGCACTAGTCCACCTCGGAGAGGGGGTTCACACAGCAGCAGGGGCCAAGTCTAGGAGGGATATAAAGCACGAGGGGAGAGGCACGGAGGTATAATTTCCACAGCTACAGAGGAGCTCCCTGTTCGTGCTGCCACTCCATTCAGCCTCCAGGCCACGCCCCCCATGCCGAGGATTTTGAAGAAACAGAACCAGGTTTCTGTTCCTGGGAAACTGCGGTTGCAGGTTTTCGGGATTACCCCCGACCACCTCTAAAGAAAGTGGAGGGGGATTTGGACGTTTTAACTGTAGCGGTCCGAAAGGACTGCATCGCAGACGTAGGATATGATTTCCTAGTCGGTGGTGTAGCAGAGGGAAGAAAAGTTGACTTACCCGCAGTTGCCATGGAGATCCACGCATCTAATGCTTCCCCAAACAGAGCCTGACCTGTGAAGGGTAGGTTCTCCACACTCCTCTTGGATTCCGCATCCGCAGACCATTGGCGCAGCCCGAGTCCTCTGCGTGCCGAGACAGCCATGGAAGAAGAACTCAAATTCCACCATGAAACCTGCAGAATGCTGTATGTGATGTAAAAACAAATCAATGTCACTTCTATCCATAGAATCTAACTCCTCTAGTAAAGTGCCTGACCACTTTACTATGGCTTTAGAAATCCATGCACAACCAATAGTGGGTCTTAAAACTACGCCATTTGCTGTGTATAAAGATTTGAGTGTAGTCTCAATCTTGCGGGCGGTCGTCCGGCTCTTTTAAAGTGGTGAACCCAGGGACAGGTAAAACCACTTTCTTAGACAACCTAGAAACGGAAGCATCTACTACCGGCGGGTTTTCCCACTTTTTTCTATCCTTCTCAGGGAAAGGAAAAGCAATGAGAACCCTTTTAGGGATCTGGAATTTTTTCTCCGGATTTTCCCAGGATTTTTCAAACAATGTGTTTAGTCTTTTGGACGCAGGGAAGGTAATGGAGGACTTCTTATTGTCAGTAAAGTAATAACTGTAGTACTGGTCGCACAGGTTAATAACTATTATGAGAATGACCCCTTATTTATTTTATCCAAAACACATCTGTGTTATTTATAACCATATAGGGGGTGCTACCACAGGCAAAATAAATCTGCAAAAGAGAGAGAGGAGAAGGGTTCGAAATGCCCTAAGGTGGTGCACACAATTTATATTAAAATATAACTTTTATTATATTATATAGTAAAACCAGCGAAAATTAAAAGGAAGAATAAAGTAGTGTAAGTAAGAAAGAAACCGTGATTAAAATTAAAAGAGCTGCGCACTAGACGTCACCCATATGACTCCTAAATTGTTCATATGGTTTCAGGATAATGAAGAGTGTATCAGGAGTATTATTTCCTATATGGCTATATTTCTGCTAGCTATGAAGGAACTCCTTAAATAAAAGTCTCTGGTTTTCTAATCCCTTCCAGGATATATAATGTGAGACCGTTAGGAAAACAGGACTCCAGTTTTCATAGTGTGTGCTTCTAGTAGAATGATAGTGATGCTCTAATAATTCACTTTATCAAATAAAGGATAAATGCAATAAAATGATCTCCCAATATTGTACTGTATGCTGTGTTTTAATTGTATCACTGGGATGGTAACAGAATTCTTGCTAAGCTTCTATTATATCTCAGAAGTATCTGAGTGCCCTCCTGAACTCCTTAAATGTTGTTACATCCACTATGAGAAAATCATGTACATAATGATACAATTGTATCACATAGGAGAGAAACAACAAGTGTCTATTCACAGTTTGAACTGTAGCAGCCTTGTAACTTTTGGCTGTTCATACCTGATGATCTAATCTTGGTTTTATTGTGACAAAAACAGGACTTATATGCAGCTGACACCGCTGCTGTTAGTGACTAATCAGTAGTCCTTTGTCACGATGTTATTAACTTGACACTTTCCCTCTCAGAATCGCTATATAGTTATACAATGTATACTCTTTAATAATCCGTATGAGAGCATTCAGGGTTTGATCTCTCTCTTATTGGAGCAGGAGATACTGCTGGCTCACTTGATTCTCATCTATATACAGTATCTACTGATTTTATAATATATGCACTATTCACTCCTCTATTAGGATGTCCCAGAGAAGTGTAGTAATAGGTTAAGCCTTTGTAAATATATTCTGATACCCTATTGTAGCAAATGCCCACAATTGAACAATTTTAAACCTTTATTGTAATAAGAAAAGGGTTCAGCAAGCTTAGTGATTATATAGCAGTTGGGAGATCATTATGAGTGTGAACCATGTCACTGATATCCCAACATGTATTCTGTCCTTTATATGGCACTTTTCAATATATATATTTACACATCGGATATCCGATGTTGTTCATATCAGAACTAAGTACTGCATTTAAAAAAGCACTTAATACATGTCATTCACTATGCACCGTGTGTTTCAATATACACAATGGAGTCAAACATTTGCTTTCTAATGAGACTGTTTCCTGTTCATATTCCCGCATGCAAGTTGCGGGGATATGAACAGGAAACAGCCGGGCGCTGACTGAGTAACCTGAATAGATTAAACAGTTAATAACACTCCCCCCCCCCCCCCTTACTACAACACCCTGGTACCGCAGAGGATAACTGGAGTTAAGTGGAGGGCAGCGCTCCCTGTCAGTGTCTCTGTAGTGTGATCTGCAGGCAGAAAATGGCGCTGAGTCCGCTCTGAGAAGCCCCGCCCCCTGTAATGGCATGTCTTCCCGCATCTAATTTTTTTTTAAACATAATTTTTATTCGTGGGATCACAAAATACAAACAGGAATCAACAAGTGGTAATAATAGCATAGTACATTGTAAATACATCCTGACAGTAGGTACGTATATAGAGAATAAAAAAAAAAAGTTTTCCATTTTTGACCCAAGGAGCGGGTAATATAAAACAGAAAGAATGTCAGTCAGCCGATAGTTCAGCTGGCTGATATTAAGAAGTAGAGCAGGAGAAGATAGAGAAGAAAGAGAGAAAGAGAAGAGAGAAAGTAAGAAGCAGAGAGATAGAGTAGGATAGAGTAGAGTAGGGTCCCCGGGAGGGTTCCATCAGTTATAGCATAGTGCGGAGTTAGTTGAAAGGTGAAGGGGCATGTTGATTAATCAGCCATGGACTCCATATTTTATCAAATGACTTTGAGGAGCAATTAATGATACTAGTCATGTAGTCCATACGGTAAACATACCATATGCGGGCAATTATAGACTGTATGGAGGGCGGATTAGGGTTTTTCCAGTCTGCGGCCAATTGACATGTCATTGCAGAAACTATATGTCGCACCAGTTTATTTTGATATTTTGTCAGCGTTGGCAAGTTTAGGGGGAGCAGAATGTATTTAGGATCGTAAGGAATAGGAATCTGTAATAAGTCAGTAATGAGATTGAGCACATCTCTCCAAATATTCACTAATTTAGGGCATGACCACCATATATGTAGGAAGGAGCCTTCTGCGCCACATCCTCTCCAACATCTGTCTGATGTATCCGGGTACATTTTGCTTAAGCGAGATGGTACATAATACCATCTATATAACAATTTGTAAACATTCTCTTCAATTCTAACGCAGATAGAGCTAGATGTTGCATAACCCCAGGCTTCAGACCATTCCTCATCATCTAAAGCTGAGCCTAGATCCAGTTCCCATGCCCTCTCGTGAGGGTCACGTTGAGAGGGTGACTCCCCATTAAGAGTGGCATACAAGAGGGAAATTAGACCTTTGGTTGAGTGACATCTGAAACATAATGCCTCGAGCGTGGTCAGAGGTCTGCTAGAGAGAACGTGGCTCATTGCGGCATGAAAGTGCCTAAGTTGTAAAAATTGGTAAAAATATTTGGATGGGATATCAATATCTTTTTGAATCTGGGAGAACTGAGGAAAACTAGTGTCTCTGGTGATATCATTCAGATATAAGATACCCCTATCCTGCCAGGGGGTAAATAATAGCTTATGTGTGCCAGGGGAAAATGCTGGGTTGTGTAATATTGGGATGATGGGGGAGGGGGCTGGGGCCAAGCTGTATTTCCTATTGGCAAAGTCCCAAACAGTCAGTGAGCGGGACACTATGGGGTGAGAGGCCACATTTCTAGGGCGGCAGGATTTTGGAAGCCAAAGAAGAGAAGAGAGAGTAGAGAGACCTAGTTTGGCAGCTTCCATAGATACCCAGACCCTCCGAGACTCAGGGTTACACCATTGTACACACTGTGAAAGCTGCGTGGCTAAATAATATCTTCTAAAGTCTGGGATGCCCAGACCTCCACTACAGGTCCCGCATCTATTATTATATACTGGCCCGAGGTGTGCTTGCTGCTAATAGTGGGATTAGCCCCTGTTAGCTTAGTTGACCAGTGTTATGGTATTGCACTGGCCCAGTGCGCCCCTCACAGCACCGCACAATGTGTACCTCTGAGCCCTCCGGAGCGCAGCTTCAGAGCTGCGCTCCCACCCTTGTGCCGCCATTCCCGCCGGTGCCCCGCTTACCAGAGCACCGCCGTCATACTCACCATCGCATCTTCTGGCTCTGTTAGGGGGTGGCGGCAGTGCTGCGGGAGCGAGAGGTCGCCTCAGGGTCTTGCGATCATCACCTTCAGGAGCTCAGTGTCCTGTCAGCGGAGATAGGAGCCATTAACCTCTAGGGTTAAATCCTACTCCCACCCCTATGTCCCCCGAAGCAGGGAGGCTGTTGCCAGCAGCCTCCCTGTACCTAACATCGCTTAAAAATAATAAAACTAGAAAAGTCCCTAGGAGCTCCCCTAGCTGTGACCGGCTCCACCGGGAACATTTTCTAAACTGAGTCTGGTAGGAGGAGCCAGCCCACACTATTAAACTCTTAAAGTGGCCATGGCTCCCAAGGGACCCATCTATACCCTATGGTACTAATCTGGACCCCAGCATCCTCTAGGACGTAAGAGAAATAGGATTTTAAATTACCTACTGGTAAATTCTTTTCTCATAGTCCGTAGAGGATTCTGGGGTCCATTTTAGTACCATGGGGTATAGATGGGTCCACTAGGAGCCATGGGCACTTTAAGAGATTAATAGTTTGGACTTGCTCCTCCCTTTATGCCCCTCCTACCAGACTCAGTCTAGAAACTGTGCCTAGGAAAAGGACATACTTCCAGAGAAGGAAATACACAGATAGTGGTGAGATTCACACCAGCTGACCCGTACAACAAAAGGAAAGCCAAGCTAACCAACTCTGAACAATCCAGCAATGGCTGAACCAACAAACTGAACCAAGTAACAAAGTGGGAATACGAAGCACTGGGCGGGCGCCCAGCATCCTCTACGGACTATGAGAAAAGGATTTACCGGTAGGTAATGAAAATTCTATTTTCTCTTACGTCCTAGAGGATGCTGGGGTCCATTTTAGTACCATGGGGATGTACCAAAGCTCCCAATACGGGAGGGAGAGTGCTGATGTTCCTGCAGAACAGATTGACCAAACTTTAGGTCCTCAGAGGCCAAAGTATCAAACTTGTAGAACTTAGCAAACGTGTTCGACCCTGACCAGGTAGCTGCTCGGCAAAGCTGTAAAGCCGAGACACCCCGGGCAGCCGCCCAGGAAGAACCCAACTAACGAGTAGAGTGGGCCTTAACAGATTTTGGACACGGCAAGCCTGCCATAGAATAAGCATGCTGGATAGTGATCCTGATCCAGCGTGAAATTGTCTGCTTTGAAGCAGGACACCCAACCTTGTTGGGATCATAAAGGACAAACAGAGCGTCCGACTTCCTCTGACGAGAAGTTCTCTTCACATATATTTTCACAGCCCTCACAACATCCAAGGACTTTGAGGTAATTGAGGAGTCAGTAGCCACTGGCACCACAACAGGTTGGTTGATATGAAAAGCTGACACAACCTTCGGAAGAAATTGCTGACGCATTCTGAGCTCACCTCTATCCTCATAGAAAAATCAAGTAGGGGCTCTTGCATGACAATGCCCCCAATTCTGACACACGTCTAGCAGACGCCAATGCCAACAGTGTGACCGCTTTCCAAGTAAGAAACTTGACGTACACGTCCTGTAAAGACTCAAACCAATCTAATTGCAGGAACTGCAGTACCACATTAAGATCTCAAGGTGCCGTATGCGGCACAAAGGGTGGTTGAATATGCAGAAACCCCTTTCAAGAATGTCTAAAATTAAGGAAGAGCAGCCAATTGTTTCTGGAAGAAAATAGACAAGGCTGAAATCTGGACCTTTATGGAGCCCAAGCGTAGGCCGACATCCACACCTGCTTGCAGAAAGAGGAGAAACAGTCGAAGTTGAAACTCCACCGTAGGAAACTTCTTGGATTCACACCAAGACACATACTTTTTCCAAATGCGATGATAATGTTTTGACGTTACTCCCTTCCTAGCCTGTATCAGGGTAGGAATGACCTTTTTCGGAATGCCCGTCCAAGCTAAGATCTGGCGTTCAACCTCCATGCCGTCAAACGTAGCCGTGGTAAGTCTTGATAGGCGAACGGCCCCTGTTGCAGAAGGTCCTCGCGATGAGGAAGAGGCCTTGGATCCTCCAGCAGTAATTCCAGAAGATCCGCGTACCAAGCCCTTCTTGGCCAGTCTGGAGCAATGAGGATCGCCTGAACTCCTGTTCTCTTTATGAGCTTGAGAATCCTTGGGATGAGTGGAAGTGGAGAGAACACATACACTGACTGGTATGTCCACGGAGTTACCAGTGCGTCCACCGCCACTGCATGTGGGTCTCTCGACCTGGAACAGTACCTCTGAAGCTTCTTTTTTAGGCGAGAGGCCATCAAGTCTAATTGAGGTACACCCCATCGGCTTGTCACCTCTGCGAACACCTCCGGGTGGAGGCCCCATTCTCCTGGACGGAGATTGTGTCTGCTGAGGAAGTCCACTTCCCAGTTGTCCACTCCCCGAATGAAGATTGCTGAGAGCACCACCACCTGGCCAGAGGATGATTCTTGTTACCTCTGACATCGCAGCTCTGCTCTTCGTTCCGCCCTGCCTGTTTATGTAGGACACCGCTGTGACGTTGTCCAACTGAACCTGAATGGCTTGATCTTGCAGAAGATGTGCCGCTTGTAGAAGGCCATTGTAAATGGCCCTAGTTTCAGAACGTTTATTGGAAGGAGAGATTCATGACTGGACCACCTTCCTTGGAAGTTTTACCCACGGGTGACTGCTCCTCAACCTCTGAGACTTGCATCCGTGGTTAGAAGGATCCAATTCTGAATCCCAAACCTGCGGCTTCCGAGTAGGTGAGAAGCTTGCAACCACCATAGGCGTGAAATTCTGGCTTTCGGTGACAGGCGTATCCGTTGGTGCATGTAAAGATGTGATCCTGACCATTTGTCTAGGAGATCCAGTTGGAAGAACCTTGCATGGAATCTTCCGTACTGAAGAGCCTCGTAGGATGCAACCATCTTCCCCAGAAGGCGAATGCACTGATGAACCGATACCCGGGCTGTCTTCAAAATATCCCGGACCATTGATTGGATCACCAACGCTTTCTCCACCGGTAGAAACACCCTCTGCACTTCCGTGTCGAGTATCATCCCCAGGAAGGGCAGTTTCCTCGTCTGCTCCAAATGTAACTTTGGAAGGTATAGGATCCACCCATGATCCCGTAGTAGTCGAGTTGAGAGAGCAATACTCTGCAACATCTTCTCCTTGAAAGATGCTTTTATCTGAAGATCATCCAGATATGGAATTATGTTCACTCCCTGTCTGCGGAGGAGTAGCATCATCTCCGCCATGACCTTTGTGAACACCCTCGGTGCTGTGGAGAGGCCAAATGGCAGTGCCTGGAACTGATAGATTTGCGCTGCTGGACTGTCACTGAGATAAGCCTGGTGAGGCGGCCAGATCGGAATGTGAAGGTATGCATCCTTGATATCCAGGTATACTAGGAATTCCCCTCCTCCAGACCTGAGATCACCGCTCTCAGATACTCAATCTTGAATTTGAATTCCCTCAAGTAGGGGTTCAATGACTTTAGGTTTAATATTGGCCTTACCGAACCATCCGGTTTCGGTACCACAAACAGGTTTGAGTAATAACCCTTGTGTTGTAGGTGAAGTGCAACTGGAACAATGAGATTCGTTTGAACGGCTTCCTGTAGGATGGCACTTTCTGTCAGCGAAGCTGGTAAGCCTGATTTGAAGAATCTGTGAGGTGGGAGTTCTTGAAACTCCAGTCTGTATCCCTGGGCAGGAAAAAACAATGGTTCCCTAATGCACACTGAGTGAATAATATTCCTACATAATAGTCAGATAATACGGAGATCTTGGTTGCGTATATCTGCAGATATAGGGTTAAGCCCCCAGGCCGATCGACAAGGCCTCTCCGTCACTGGGGGTCCCTAATATTAGGTATGGGTCCGGGGTGCAGGACCCCATAATGTCGGCACAGGTCGGCTACCCCAGGTCAGCACACAGGTGAGAGTTAATAGGGTTAATAAGAAGCACAGAAGTGCTATGTGAGTGGTGTGATTAAAATAATACAAAAATATATACAAAGTGATAGGGAAACTCATAAGTGTTAATAAAGTGTTAGGGTGTGCCGACCTGAAGCAGCCCAGCGATACCGACACAGGGGCCACCACACCCCACACCCACCCCATAAATAATTCCAAATATGTCTGGGTTGAATTCCCAGTGTAAGGCCACATGGTAATGGCTCCTACAGCATCTGAGAGCCAGCTTACCTGGGGATACCCCTGACTTCCCCCTATGGCAGTCTAGAGTCAGCAATCCCTCCTAATGCTGACCCGTTCATGCCTCTCAATACAATGCAAAAAAATGGTGAACTGCTCAATCAGATAGTGATGTCACTCAGGTGCTAAAAGGGAGGGGTAATTCTGTGAAGGAAAAAACAATGGTTCCCTAATGCACACTGAGTGAATAATATTCCTACATAATAGTCAGATAATACGGAGATCTTGGTTGCGTATATCTGCAGATATAGGGTTAAGCCCCCAGGCCGATCGACAAGGCCTCTCCGTCACTGGGGGTCCCTAATATTAGGTATGGGTCCGGGGTGCAGGACCCCATAATGTCGGCACAGGTCGGCTACCCCAGGTCAGCACACAGGTGAGAGTTAATAGGGTTAATAAGAAGCACAGAAGTGCTATGTGAGTGGTGTGATTAAAATAATACAAAAATATATACAAAGTGATAGGGAAACTCATAAGTGTTAATAAAGTGTTAGGGTGTGCCGACCTGAAGCAGCCCAGCGATACCGACACAGGGGCCACCACACCCCACACCCACCCCATAAATAATTCCAAATATGTCTGGGTTGAATTCCCAGTGTAAGGCCACATGGTAATGGCTCCTACAGCATCTGAGAGCCAGCTTACCTGGGGATACCCCTGACTTCCCCCTATGGCAGTCTAGAGTCAGCAATCCCTCCTAATGCTGACCCGTTCATGCCTCTCAATACAATGCAAAAAAATGGTGAACTGCTCAATCAGATAGTGATGTCACTCAGGTGCTAAAAGGGAGGGGTAATTCTGTGAAGGAAAAAACAATGGTTCCCTAATGCACACTGAGTGAATAATATTCCTACATAATAGTCAGATAATACGGAGATCTTGGTTGCGTATATCTGCAGATATAGGGTTAAGCCCCCAGGCCGATCGACAAGGCCTCTCCGTCACTGGGGGTCCCTAATATTAGGTATGGGTCCGGGGTGCAGGACCCCATAATGTCGGCACAGGTCGGCTACCCCAGGTCAGCACACAGGTGAGAGTTAATAGGGTTAATAAGAAGCACAGAAGTGCTATGTGAGTGGTGTGATTAAAATAATACAAAAATATATACAAAGTGATAGGGAAACTCATAAGTGTTAATAAAGTGTTAGGGTGTGCCGACCTGAAGCAGCCCAGCGATACCGACACAGGGGCCACCACACCCCACACCCACCCCATAAATAATTCCAAATATGTCTGGGTTGAATTCCCAGTGTAAGGCCACATGGTAATGGCTCCTACAGCATCTGAGAGCCAGCTTACCTGGGGATACCCCTGACTTCCCCCTATGGCAGTCTAGAGTCAGCAATCCCTCCTAATGCTGACCCGTTCATGCCTCTCAATACAATGCAAAAAAATGGTGAACTGCTCAATCAGATAGTGATGTCACTCAGGTGCTAAAAGGGAGGGGTAATTCTGTGAAGGAAAAAACAATGGTTCCCTAATGCACACTGAGTGAATAATATTCCTACATAATAGTCAGATAATACGGAGATCTTGGTTGCGTATATCTGCAGATATAGGGTTAAGCCCCCAGGCCGATCGACAAGGCCTCTCCGTCACTGGGGGTCCCTAATATTAGGTATGGGTCCGGGGTGCAGGACCCCATAATGTCGGCACAGGTCGGCTACCCCAGGTCAGCACACAGGTGAGAGTTAATAGGGTTAATAAGAAGCACAGAAGTGCTATGTGAGTGGTGTGATTAAAATAATACAAAAATATATACAAAGTGATAGGGAAACTCATAAGTGTTAATAAAGTGTTAGGGTGTGCCGACCTGAAGCAGCCCAGCGATACCGACACAGGGGCCACCACACCCCACACCCACCCCATAAATAATTCCAAATATGTCTGGGTTGAATTCCCAGTGTAAGGCCACATGGTAATGGCTCCTACAGCATCTGAGAGCCAGCTTACCTGGGGATACCCCTGACTTCCCCCTATGGCAGTCTAGAGTCAGCAATCCCTCCTAATGCTGACCCGTTC
This sequence comes from Pseudophryne corroboree, assembly GCF_028390025.1. Lineage (NCBI taxonomy): Eukaryota > Metazoa > Chordata > Amphibia > Anura > Myobatrachidae > Pseudophryne > Pseudophryne corroboree. The sequence continues at coordinate 217,899,521 of NC_086452.1, forward strand.
ATGCCTCTCAATACAATGCAAAAAAATGGTGAACTGCTCAATCAGATAGTGATGTCACTCAGGTGCTAAAAGGGAGGGGTAATTCTGTGAAGGAAAAAACAATGGTTCCCTAATGCACACTGAGTGAATAATATTCCTACATAATAGTCAGATAATACGGAGATCTTGGTTGCGTATATCTGCAGATATAGGGTTAAGCCCCCAGGCCGATCGACAAGGCCTCTCCGTCACTGGGGGTCCCTAATATTAGGTATGGGTCCGGGGTGCAGGACCCCATAATGTCGGCACAGGTCGGCTACCCCAGGTCAGCACACAGGTGAGAGTTAATAGGGTTAATAAGAAGCACAGAAGTGCTATGTGAGTGGTGTGATTAAAATAATACAAAAATATATACAAAGTGATAGGGAAACTCATAAGTGTTAATAAAGTGTTAGGGTGTGCCGACCTGAAGCAGCCCAGCGATACCGACACAGGGGCCACCACACCCCACACCCACCCCATAAATAATTCCAAATATGTCTGGGTTGAATTCCCAGTGTAAGGCCACATGGTAATGGCTCCTACAGCATCTGAGAGCCAGCTTACCTGGGGATACCCCTGACTTCCCCCTATGGCAGTCTAGAGTCAGCAATCCCTCCTAATGCTGACCCGTTCATGCCTCTCAATACAATGCAAAAAAATGGTGAACTGCTCAATCAGATAGTGATGTCACTCAGGTGCTAAAAGGGAGGGGTAATTCTGTGAAGGAAAAAACAATGGTTCCCTAATGCACACTGAGTGAATAATATTCCTACATAATAGTCAGATAATACGGAGATCTTGGTTGCGTATATCTGCAGATATAGGGTTAAGCCCCCAGGCCGATCGACAAGGCCTCTCCGTCACTGGGGGTCCCTAATATTAGGTATGGGTCCGGGGTGCAGGACCCCATAATGTCGGCACAGGTCGGCTACCCCAGGTCAGCACACAGGTGAGAGTTAATAGGGTTAATAAGAAGCACAGAAGTGCTATGTGAGTGGTGTGATTAAAATAATACAAAAATATATACAAAGTGATAGGGAAACTCATAAGTGTTAATAAAGTGTTAGGGTGTGCCGACCTGAAGCAGCCCAGCGATACCGACACAGGGGCCACCACACCCCACACCCACCCCATAAATAATTCCAAATATGTCTGGGTTGAATTCCCAGTGTAAGGCCACATGGTAATGGCTCCTACAGCATCTGAGAGCCAGCTTACCTGGGGATACCCCTGACTTCCCCCTATGGCAGTCTAGAGTCAGCAATCCCTCCTAATGCTGACCCGTTCATGCCTCTCAATACAATGCAAAAAAATGGTGAACTGCTCAATCAGATAGTGATGTCACTCAGGTGCTAAAAGGGAGGGGTAATTCTGTGAAGGAAAAAACAATGGTTCCCTAATGCACACTGAGTGAATAATATTCCTACATAATAGTCAGATAATACGGAGATCTTGGTTGCGTATATCTGCAGATATAGGGTTAAGCCCCCAGGCCGATCGACAAGGCCTCTCCGTCACTGGGGGTCCCTAATATTAGGTATGGGTCCGGGGTGCAGGACCCCATAATGTCGGCACAGGTCGGCTACCCCAGGTCAGCACACAGGTGAGAGTTAATAGGGTTAATAAGAAGCACAGAAGTGCTATGTGAGTGGTGTGATTAAAATAATACAAAAATATATACAAAGTGATAGGGAAACTCATAAGTGTTAATAAAGTGTTAGGGTGTGCCGACCTGAAGCAGCCCAGCGATACCGACACAGGGGCCACCACACCCCACACCCACCCCATAAATAATTCCAAATATGTCTGGGTTGAATTCCCAGTGTAAGGCCACATGGTAATGGCTCCTACAGCATCTGAGAGCCAGCTTACCCGGGGATACCCCTGACTTCCCCCTATGGCAGTCTAGAGTCAGCAATCCCTCCTAATGCTGACCCGTTCATGCCTCTCAATACAATGCAAAAAAATGGTGAACTGCTCAATCAGATAGTGATGTCACTCAGGTGCTAAAAGGGAGGGGTAATTCTGTGAAGGAAAAAACAATGGTTCCCTAATGCACACTGAGTGAATAATATTCCTACATAATAGTCAGATAATACGGAGATCTTGGTTGCGTATATCTGCAGATATAGGGTTAAGCCCCCAGGCCGATCGACAAGGCCTCTCCGTCACTGGGGGTCCCTAATATTAGGTATGGGTCCGGGGTGCAGGACCCCATAATGTCGGCACAGGTCGGCTACCCCAGGTCAGCACACAGGTGAGAGTTAATAGGGTTAATAAGAAGCACAGAAGTGCTATGTGAGTGGTGTGATTAAAATAATACAAAAATATATACAAAGTGATAGGGAAACTCATAAGTGTTAATAAAGTGTTAGGGTGTGCCGACCTGAAGCAGCCCAGCGATACCGACACAGGGGCCACCACACCCCACACCCACCCCATAAATAATTCCAAATATGTCTGGGTTGAATTCCCAGTGTAAGGCCACATGGTAATGGCTCCTACAGCATCTGAGAGCCAGCTTACCTGGGGATACCCCTGACTTCCCCCTATGGCAGTCTAGAGTCAGCAATCCCTCCTAATGCTGACCCGTTCATGCCTCTCAATACAATGCAAAAAAATGGTGAACTGCTCAATCAGATAGTGATGTCACTCAGGTGCTAAAAGGGAGGGGTAATTCTGTGAAGGAAAAAACAATGGTTCCCTAATGCACACTGAGTGAATAATATTCCTACATAATAGTCAGATAATACGGAGATCTTGGTTGCGTATATCTGCAGATATAGGGTTAAGCCCCCAGGCCGATCGACAAGGCCTCTCCGTCACTGGGGGTCCCTAATATTAGGTATGGGTCCGGGGTGCAGGACCCCATAATGTCGGCACAGGTCGGCTACCCCAGGTCAGCACACAGGTGAGAGTTAATAGGGTTAATAAGAAGCACAGAAGTGCTATGTGAGTGGTGTGATTAAAATAATACAAAAATATATACAAAGTGATAGGGAAACTCATAAGTGTTAATAAAGTGTTAGGGTGTGCCGACCTGAAGCAGCCCAGCGATACCGACACAGGGGCCACCACACCCCACACCCACCCCATAAATAATTCCAAATATGTCTGGGTTGAATTCCCAGTGTAAGGCCACATGGTAATGGCTCCTACAGCATCTGAGAGCCAGCTTACCTGGGGATACCCCTGACTTCCCCCTATGGCAGTCTAGAGTCAGCAATCCCTCCTAATGCTGACCCGTTCATGCCTCTCAATACAATGCAAAAAAATGGTGAACTGCTCAATCAGATAGTGATGTCACTCAGGTGCTAAAAGGGAGGGGTAATTCTGTGAAGGAAAAAACAATGGTTCCCTAATGCACACTGAGTGAATAATATTCCTACATAATAGTCAGATAATACGGAGATCTTGGTTGCGTATATCTGCAGATATAGGGTTAAGCCCCCAGGCCGATCGACAAGGCCTCTCCGTCACTGGGGGTCCCTAATATTAGGTATGGGTCCGGGGTGCAGGACCCCATAATGTCGGCACAGGTCGGCTACCCCAGGTCAGCACACAGGTGAGAGTTAATAGGGTTAATAAGAAGCACAGAAGTGCTATGTGAGTGGTGTGATTAAAATAATACAAAAATATATACAAAGTGATAGGGAAACTCATAAGTGTTAATAAAGTGTTAGGGTGTGCCGACCTGAAGCAGCCCAGCGATACCGACACAGGGGCCACCACACCCCACACCCACCCCATAAATAATTCCAAATATGTCTGGGTTGAATTCCCAGTGTAAGGCCACATGGTAATGGCTCCTACAGCATCTGAGAGCCAGCTTACCTGGGGATACCCCTGACTTCCCCCTATGGCAGTCTAGAGTCAGCAATCCCTCCTAATGCTGACCCGTTCATGCCTCTCAATACAATGCAAAAAAATGGTGAACTGCTCAATCAGATAGTGATGTCACTCAGGTGCTAAAAGGGAGGGGTAATTCTGTGAAGGAAAAAACAATGGTTCCCTAATGCACACTGAGTGAATAATATTCCTACATAATAGTCAGATAATACGGAGATCTTGGTTGCGTATATCTGCAGATATAGGGTTAAGCCCCCAGGCCGATCGACAAGGCCTCTCCGTCACTGGGGGTCCCTAATATTAGGTATGGGTCCGGGGTGCAGGACCCCATAATGTCGGCACAGGTCGGCTACCCCAGGTCAGCACACAGGTGAGAGTTAATAGGGTTAATAAGAAGCACAGAAGTGCTATGTGAGTGGTGTGATTAAAATAATACAAAAATATATACAAAGTGATAGGGAAACTCATAAGTGTTAATAAAGTGTTAGGGTGTGCCGACCTGAAGCAGCCCAGCGATACCGACACAGGGGCCACCACACCCCACACCCACCCCATAAATAATTCCAAATATGTCTGGGTTGAATTCCCAGTGTAAGGCCACATGGTAATGGCTCCTACAGCATCTGAGAGCCAGCTTACCTGGGGATACCCCTGACTTCCCCCTATGGCAGTCTAGAGTCAGCAATCCCTCCTAATGCTGACCCGTTCATGCCTCTCAATACAATGCAAAAAAATGGTGAACTGCTCAATCAGATAGTGATGTCACTCAGGTGCTAAAAGGGAGGGGTAATTCTGTGAAGGAAAAAACAATGGTTCCCTAATGCACACTGAGTGAATAATATTCCTACATAATAGTCAGATAATACGGAGATCTTGGTTGCGTATATCTGCAGATATAGGGTTAAGCCCCCAGGCCGATCGACAAGGCCTCTCCGTCACTGGGGGTCCCTAATATTAGGTATGGGTCCGGGGTGCAGGACCCCATAATGTCGGCACAGGTCGGCTACCCCAGGTCAGCACACAGGTGAGAGTTAATAGGGTTAATAAGAAGCACAGAAGTGCTATGTGAGTGGTGTGATTAAAATAATACAAAAATATATACAAAGTGATAGGGAAACTCATAAGTGTTAATAAAGTGTTAGGGTGTGCCGACCTGAAGCAGCCCAGCGATACCGACACAGGGGCCACCACACCCCACACCCACCCCATAAATAATTCCAAATATGTCTGGGTTGAATTCCCAGTGTAAGGCCACATGGTAATGGCTCCTACAGCATCTGAGAGCCAGCTTACCTGGGGATACCCCTGACTTCCCCCTATGGCAGTCTAGAGTCAGCAATCCCTCCTAATGCTGACCCGTTCATGCCTCTCAATACAATGCAAAAAAATGGTGAACTGCTCAATCAGATAGTGATGTCACTCAGGTGCTAAAAGGGAGGGGTAATTCTGTGAAGGAAAAAACAATGGTTCCCTAATGCACACTGAGTGAATAATATTCCTACATAATAGTCAGATAATACGGAGATCTTGGTTGCGTATATCTGCAGATATAGGGTTAAGCCCCCAGGCCGATCGACAAGGCCTCTCCGTCACTGGGGGTCCCTAATATTAGGTATGGGTCCGGGGTGCAGGACCCCATAATGTCGGCACAGGTCGGCTACCCCAGGTCAGCACACAGGTGAGAGTTAATAGGGTTAATAAGAAGCACAGAAGTGCTATGTGAGTGGTGTGATTAAAATAATACAAAAATATATACAAAGTGATAGGGAAACTCATAAGTGTTAATAAAGTGTTAGGGTGTGCCGACCTGAAGCAGCCCAGCGATACCGACACAGGGGCCACCACACCCCACACCCACCCCATAAATAATTCCAAATATGTCTGGGTTGAATTCCCAGTGTAAGGCCACATGGTAATGGCTCCTACAGCATCTGAGAGCCAGCTTACCTGGGGATACCCCTGACTTCCCCCTATGGCAGTCTAGAGTCAGCAATCCCTCCTAATGCTGACCCGTTCATGCCTCTCAATACAATGCAAAAAAATGGTGAACTGCTCAATCAGATAGTGATGTCACTCAGGTGCTAAAAGGGAGGGGTAATTCTGTGAAGGAAAAAACAATGGTTCCCTAATGCACACTGAGTGAATAATATTCCTACATAATAGTCAGATAATACGGAGATCTTGGTTGCGTATATCTGCAGATATAGGGTTAAGCCCCCAGGCCGATCGACAAGGCCTCTCCGTCACTGGGGGTCCCTAATATTAGGTATGGGTCCGGGGTGCAGGACCCCATAATGTCGGCACAGGTCGGCTACCCCAGGTCAGCACACAGGTGAGAGTTAATAGGGTTAATAAGAAGCACAGAAGTGCTATGTGAGTGGTGTGATTAAAATAATACAAAAATATATACAAAGTGATAGGGAAACTCATAAGTGTTAATAAAGTGTTAGGGTGTGCCGACCTGAAGCAGCCCAGCGATACCGACACAGGGGCCACCACACCCCACACCCACCCCATAAATAATTCCAAATATGTCTGGGTTGAATTCCCAGTGTAAGGCCACATGGTAATGGCTCCTACAGCATCTGAGAGCCAGCTTACCTGGGGATACCCCTGACTTCCCCCTATGGCAGTCTAGAGTCAGCAATCCCTCCTAATGCTGACCCGTTCATGCCTCTCAATACAATGCAAAAAAATGGTGAACTGCTCAATCAGATAGTGATGTCACTCAGGTGCTAAAAGGGAGGGGTAATTCTGTGAAGGAAAAAACAATGGTTCCCTAATGCACACTGAGTGAATAATATTCCTACATAATAGTCAGATAATACGGAGATCTTGGTTGCGTATATCTGCAGATATAGGGTTAAGCCCCCAGGCCGATCGACAAGGCCTCTCCGTCACTGGGGGTTCCTAATATTAGGTATGGGTCCGGGGTGCAGGACCCCATAATGTCGGCACAGGTCGGCTACCCCAGGTCAGCACACAGGTGAGAGTTAATAGGGTTAATAAGAAGCACAGAAGTGCTATGTGAGTGGTGTGATTAAAATAATACAAAAATATATACAAAGTGATAGGGAAACTCATAAGTGTTAATAAAGTGTTAGGGTGTGCCGACCTGAAGCAGCCCAGCGATACCGACACAGGGGCCACCACACCCCACACCCACCCCATAAATAATTCCAAATATGTCTGGGTTGAATTCCCAGTGTAAGGCCACATGGTAATGGCTCCTACAGCATCTGAGAGCCAGCTTACCTGGGGATACCCCTGACTTCCCCCTATGGCAGTCTAGAGTCAGCAATCCCTCCTAATGCTGACCCGTTCATGCCTCTCAATACAATGCAAAAAAATGGTGAACTGCTCAATCAGATAGTGATGTCACTCAGGTGCTAAAAGGGAGGGGTAATTCTGTGAAGGAAAAAACAATGGTTCCCTAATGCACACTGAGTGAATAATATTCCTACATAATAGTCAGATAATACGGAGATCTTGGTTGCGTATATCTGCAGATATAGGGTTAAGCCCCCAGGCCGATCGACAAGGCCTCTCCGTCACTGGGGGTCCCTAATATTAGGTATGGGTCCGGGGTGCAGGACCCCATAATGTCGGCACAGGTCGGCTACCCCAGGTCAGCACACAGGTGAGAGTTAATAGGGTTAATAAGAAGCACAGAAGTGCTATGTGAGTGGTGTGATTAAAATAATACAAAAATATATACAAAGTGATAGGGAAACTCATAAGTGTTAATAAAGTGTTAGGGTGTGCCGACCTGAAGCAGCCCAGCGATACCGACACAGGGGCCACCACACCCCACACCCACCCCATAAATAATTCCAAATATGTCTGGGTTGAATTCCCAGTGTAAGGCCACATGGTAATGGCTCCTACAGCATCTGAGAGCCAGCTTACCTGGGGATACCCCTGACTTCCCCCTATGGCAGTCTAGAGTCAGCAATCCCTCCTAATGCTGACCCGTTCATGCCTCTCAATACAATGCAAAAAAATGGTGAACTGCTCAATCAGATAGTGATGTCACTCAGGTGCTAAAAGGGAGGGGTAATTCTGTGAAGGAAAAAACAATGGTTCCCTAATGCACACTGAGTGAATAATATTCCTACATAAATAGTCAGATAATACGGAGATCTTGGTTGCGTATATCTGCAGATATAGGGTTAAGCCCCCAGGCCGATCGACAAGGCCTCTCCGTCACTGGGGGTCCCTAATATTAGGTATGGGTCCGGGGTGCAGGACCCCATAATGTCGGCACAGGTCGGCTACCCCAGGTCAGCACACAGGTGAGAGTTAATAGGGTTAATAAGAAGCACAGAAGTGCTATGTGAGTGGTGTGATTAAAATAATACAAAAATATATACAAAGTGATAGGGAAACTCATAAGTGTTAATAAAGTGTTAGGGTGTGCCGACCTGAAGCAGCCCAGCGATACCGACACAGGGGCCACCACACCCCACACCCACCCCATAAATAATTCCAAATATGTCTGGGTTGAATTCCCAGTGTAAGGCCACATGGTAATGGCTCCTACAGCATCTGAGAGCCAGCTTACCTGGGGATACCCCTGACTTCCCCCTATGGCAGTCTAGAGTCAGCAATCCCTCCTAATGCTGACCCGTTCATGCCTCTCAATACAATGCAAAAAAATGGTGAACTGCTCAATCAGATAGTGATGTCACTCAGGTGCTAAAAGGGAGGGGTAATTCTGTGAAGGAAAAAACAATGGTTCCCTAATGCACACTGAGTGAATAATATTCCTACATAATAGTCAGATAATACGGAGATCTTGGTTGCGTATATCTGCAGATATAGGGTTAAGCCCCCAGGCCGATCGACAAGGCCTCTCCGTCACTGGGGGTCCCTAATATTAGGTATGGGTCCGGGGTGCAGGACCCCATAATGTCGGCACAGGTCGGCTACCCCAGGTCAGCACACAGGTGAGAGTTAATAGGGTTAATAAGAAGCACAGAAGTGCTATGTGAGTGGTGTGATTAAAATAATACAAAAATATATACAAAGTGATAGGGAAACTCATAAGTGTTAATAAAGTGTTAGGGTGTGCCGACCTGAAGCAGCCCAGCGATACCGACACAGGGGCCACCACACCCCACACCCACCCCATAAATAATTCCAAATATGTCTGGGTTGAATTCCCAGTGTAAGGCCACATGGTAATGGCTCCTACAGCATCTGAGAGCCAGCTTACCTGGGGATACCCCTGACTTCCCCCTATGGCAGTCTAGAGTCAGCAATCCCTCCTAATGCTGACCCGTTCATGCCTCTCAATACAATGCAAAAAAATGGTGAACTGCTCAATCAGATAGTGATGTCACTCAGGTGCTAAAAGGGAGGGGTAATTCTGTGAAGGAAAAAACAATGGTTCCCTAATGCACACTGAGTGAATAATATTCCTACATAATAGTCAGATAATACGGAGATCTTGGTTGCGTATATCTGCAGATATAGGGTTAAGCCCCCAGGCCGATCGACAAGGCCTCTCCGTCACTGGGGGTCCCTAATATTAGGTATGGGTCCGGGGTGCAGGACCCCATAATGTCGGCACAGGTCGGCTACCCCAGGTCAGCACACAGGTGAGAGTTAATAGGGTTAATAAGAAGCACAGAAGTGCTATGTGAGTGGTGTGATTAAAATAATACAAAAATATATACAAAGTGATAGGGAAACTCATAAGTGTTAATAAAGTGTTAGGGTGTGCCGACCTGAAGCAGCCCAGCGATACCGACACAGGGGCCACCACACCCCACACCCACCCCATAAATAATTCCAAATATGTCTGGGTTGAATTCCCAGTGTAAGGCCACATGGTAATGGCTCCTACAGCATCTGAGAGCCAGCTTACCTGGGGATACCCCTGACTTCCCCCTATGGCAGTCTAGAGTCAGCAATCCCTCCTAATGCTGACCCGTTCATGCCTCTCAATACAATGCAAAAAAATGGTGAACTGCTCAATCAGATAGTGATGTCACTCAGGTGCTAAAAGGGAGGGGTAATTCTGTGAAGGAAAAAACAATGGTTCCCTAATGCACACTGAGTGAATAATATTCCTACATAATAGTCAGATAATACGGAGATCTTGGTTGCGTATATCTGCAGATATAGGGTTAAGCCCCCAGGCCGATCGACAAGGCCTCTCCGTCACTGGGGGTCCCTAATATTAGGTATGGGTCCGGGGTGCAGGACCCCATAATGTCGGCACAGGTCGGCTACCCCAGGTCAGCACACAGGTGAGAGTTAATAGGGTTAATAAGAAGCACAGAAGTGCTATGTGAGTGGTGTGATTAAAATAATACAAAAATATATACAAAGTGATAGGGAAACTCATAAGTGTTAATAAAGTGTTAGGGTGTGCCGACCTGAAGCAGCCCAGCGATACCGACACAGGGGCCACCACACCCCACACCCACCCCATAAATAATTCCAAATATGTCTGGGTTGAATTCCCAGTGTAAGGCCACATGGTAATGGCTCCTACAGCATCTGAGAGCCAGCTTACCTGGGGATACCCCTGACTTCCCCCTATGGCAGTCTAGAGTCAGCAATCCCTCCTAATGCTGACCCGTTCATGCCTCTCAATACAATGCAAAAAAATGGTGAACTGCTCAATCAGATAGTGATGTCACTCAGGTGCTAAAAGGGAGGGGTAATTCTGTGAAGGAAAAAACAATGGTTCCCTAATGCACACTGAGTGAATAATATTCCTACATAATAGTCAGATAATACGGAGATCTTGGTTGCGTATATCTGCAGATATAGGGTTAAGCCCCCAGGCCGATCGACAAGGCCTCTCCGTCACTGGGGGTTCCTAATATTAGGTATGGGTCCGGGGTGCAGGACCCCATAATGTCGGCACAGGTCGGCTACCCCAGGTCAGCACACAGGTGAGAGTTAATAGGGTTAATAAGAAGCACAGAAGTGCTATGTGAGTGGTGTGATTAAAATAATACAAAAATATATACAAAGTGATAGGGAAACTCATAAGTGTTAATAAAGTGTTAGGGTGTGCCGACCTGAAGCAGCCCAGCGATACCGACACAGGGGCCACCACACCCCACACCCACCCCATAAATAATTCCAAATATGTCTGGGTTGAATTCCCAGTGTAAGGCCACATGGTAATGGCTCCTACAGCATCTGAGAGCCAGCTTACCTGGGGATACCCCTGACTTCCCCCTATGGCAGTCTAGAGTCAGCAATCCCTCCTAATGCTGACCCGTTCATGCCTCTCAATACAATGCAAAAAAATGGTGAACTGCTCAATCAGATAGTGATGTCACTCAGGTGCTAAAAGGGAGGGGTAATTCTGTGAAGGAAAAAACAATGGTTCCCTAATGCACACTGAGTGAATAATATTCCTACATAATAGTCAGATAATACGGAGATCTTGGTTGCGTATATCTGCAGATATAGGGTTAAGCCCCCAGGCCGATCGACAAGGCCTCTCCGTCACTGGGGGTCCCTAATATTAGGTATGGGTCCGGGGTGCAGGACCCCATAATGTCGGCACAGGTCGGCTACCCCAGGTCAGCACACAGGTGAGAGTTAATAGGGTTAATAAGAAGCACAGAAGTGCTATGTGAGTGGTGTGATTAAAATAATACAAAAATATATACAAAGTGATAGGGAAACTCATAAGTGTTAATAAAGTGTTAGGGTGTGCCGACCTGAAGCAGCCCAGCGATACCGACACAGGGGCCACCACACCCCACACCCACCCCATAAATAATTCCAAATATGTCTGGGTTGAATTCCCAGTGTAAGGCCACATGGTAATGGCTCCTACAGCATCTGAGAGCCAGCTTACCTGGGGATACCCCTGACTTCCCCCTATGGCAGTCTAGAGTCAGCAATCCCTCCTAATGCTGACCCGTTCATGCCTCTCAATACAATGCAAAAAAATGGTGAACTGCTCAATCAGATAGTGATGTCACTCAGGTGCTAAAAGGGAGGGGTAATTCTGTGAAGGAAAAAACAATGGTTCCCTAATGCACACTGAGTGAATAATATTCCTACATAAATAGTCAGATAATACGGAGATCTTGGTTGCGTATATCTGCAGATATAGGGTTAAGCCCCCAGGCCGATCGACAAGGCCTCTCCGTCACTGGGGGTCCCTAATATTAGGTATGGGTCCGGGGTGCAGGACCCCATAATGTCGGCACAGGTCGGCTACCCCAGGTCAGCACACAGGTGAGAGTTAATAGGGTTAATAAGAAGCACAGAAGTGCTATGTGAGTGGTGTGATTAAAATAATACAAAAATATATACAAAGTGATAGGGAAACTCATAAGTGTTAATAAAGTGTTAGGGTGTGCCGACCTGAAGCAGCCCAGCGATACCGACACAGGGGCCACCACACCCCACACCCACCCCATAAATAATTCCAAATATGTCTGGGTTGAATTCCCAGTGTAAGGCCACATGGTAATGGCTCCTACAGCATCTGAGAGCCAGCTTACCTGGGGATACCCCTGACTTCCCCCTATGGCAGTCTAGAGTCAGCAATCCCTCCTAATGCTGACCCGTTCATGCCTCTCAATACAATGCAAAAAAATGGTGAACTGCTCAATCAGATAGTGATGTCACTCAGGTGCTAAAAGGGAGGGGTAATTCTGTGAAGGAAAAAACAATGGTTCCCTAATGCACACTGAGTGAATAATATTCCTACATAATAGTCAGATATCACTATCTGATTGAGCAGTTCACCATTTTTTTGCATTGTATTGAGAGGCATGAACGGGTCAGCATTAGGAGGGATTGCTGACTCTAGACTGCCATAGGGGGAAGTCAGGGGTATCCCCAGGTAAGCTGGCTCTCAGATGCTGTAGGAGCCATTACCATGTGGCCTTACACTGGGAATTCAACCCAGACATATTTGGAATTATTTATGGGGTGGGTGTGGGGTGTGGTGGCCCCTGTGTCGGTATCGCTGGGCTGCTTCAGGTCGGCACACCCTAACACTTTATTAACACTTATGAGTTTCCCTATCACTTTGTATATATTTTTGTATTATTTTAATCACACCACTCACATAGCACTTCTGTGCTTCTTATTAACCCTATTAACTCTCACCTGTGTGCTGACCTGGGGTAGCCGACCTGTGCCGACATTATGGGGTCCTGCACCCCGGACCCATACCTAATATTAGGGACCCCCAGTGACGGAGAGGCCTTGTCGATCGGCCTGGGGGCTTAACCCTATATCTGCAGATATACGCAACCAAGATCTCCGTATTATCTGACTATTATGTAGGAATATTATTCACTCAGTGTGCATTAGGGAACCATTGTTTTTTCCTTCACAGAATTACCCCTCCCTTTTAGCACCTGAGTGACATCACTATCTGATTGAGCAGTTCACCATTTTTTTGCATTGTATTGAGAGGCATGAACGGGTCAGCATTAGGAGGGATTGCTGACTCTAGACTGCCATAGGGGGAAGTCAGGGGTATCCCCAGGTAAGCTGGCTCTCAGATGCTGTAGGAGCCATTACCATGTGGCCTTACACTGGGAATTCAACCCAGACATATTTGGAATTATTTATGGGGTGGGTGTGGGGTGTGGTGGCCCCTGTGTCGGTATCGCTGGGCTGCTTCAGGTCGGCACACCCTAACACTTTATTAACACTTATGAGTTTCCCTATCACTTTGTATATATTTTTGTATTATTTTAATCACACCACTCACATAGCACTTCTGTGCTTCTTATTAACCCTATTAACTCTCACCTGTGTGCTGACCTGGGGTAGCCGACCTGTGCCGACATTATGGGGTCCTGCACCCCGGACCCATACCTAATATTAGGGACCCCCAGTGACGGAGAGGCCTTGTCGATCGGCCTGGGGGCTTAACCCTATATCTGCAGATATACGCAACCAAGATCTCCGTATTATCTGACTATTATGTAGGAATATTATTCACTCAGTGTGCATTAGGGAACCATTGTTTTTTCCTTCACAGAATTACCCCTCCCTTTTAGCACCTGAGTGACATCACTATCTGATTGAGCAGTTCACCATTTTTTTGCATTGTATTGAGAGGCATGAACGGGTCAGCATTAGGAGGGATTGCTGACTCTAGACTGCCATAGGGGGAAGTCAGGGGTATCCCCAGGTAAGCTGGCTCTCAGATGCTGTAGGAGCCATTACCATGTGGCCTTACACTGGGAATTCAACCCAGACATATTTGGAATTATTTATGGGGTGGGTGTGGGGTGTGGTGGCCCCTGTGTCGGTATCGCTGGGCTGCTTCAGGTCGGCACACCCTAACACTTTATTAACACTTATGAGTTTCCCTATCACTTTGTATATATTTTTGTATTATTTTAATCACACCACTCACATAGCACTTCTGTGCTTCTTATTAACCCTATTAACTCTCACCTGTGTGCTGACCTGGGGTAGCCGACCTGTGCCGACATTATGGGGTCCTGCACCCCGGACCCATACCTAATATTAGGGACCCCCAGTGACGGAGAGGCCTTGTCGATCGGCCTGGGGGCTTAACCCTATATCTGCAGATATACGCAACCAAGATCTCCGTATTATCTGACTATTATGTAGGAATATTATTCACTCAGTGTGCATTAGGGAACCATTGTTTTTTCCTTCACAGAATTACCCCTCCCTTTTAGCACCTGAGTGACATCACTATCTGATTGAGCAGTTCACCATTTTTTTGCATTGTATTGAGAGGCATGAACGGGTCAGCATTAGGAGGGATTGCTGACTCTAGACTGCCATAGGGGGAAGTCAGGGGTATCCCCAGGTAAGCTGGCTCTCAGATGCTGTAGGAGCCATTACCATGTGGCCTTACACTGGGAATTCAACCCAGACATATTTGGAATTATTTATGGGGTGGGTGTGGGGTGTGGTGGCCCCTGTGTCGGTATCGCTGGGCTGCTTCAGGTCGGCACACCCTAACACTTTATTAACACTTATGAGTTTCCCTATCACTTTGTATATATTTTTGTATTATTTTAATCACACCACTCACATAGCACTTCTGTGCTTCTTATTAACCCTATTAACTCTCACCTGTGTGCTGACCTGGGGTAGCCGACCTGTGCCGACATTATGGGGTCCTGCACCCCGGACCCATACCTAATATTAGGGACCCCCAGTGACGGAGAGGCCTTGTCGATCGGCCTGGGGGCTTAACCCTATATCTGCAGATATACGCAACCAAGATCTCCGTATTATCTGACTATTATGTAGGAATATTATTCACTCAGTGTGCATTAGGGAACCATTGTTTTTTCCTTCACAGAATTACCCCTCCCTTTTAGCACCTGAGTGACATCACTATCTGATTGAGCAGTTCACCATTTTTTTGCATTGTATTGAGAGGCATGAACGGGTCAGCATTAGGAGGGATTGCTGACTCTAGACTGCCATAGGGGGAAGTCAGGGGTATCCCCAGGTAAGCTGGCTCTCAGATGCTGTAGGAGCCATTACCATGTGGCCTTACACTGGGAATTCAACCCAGACATATTTGGAATTATTTATGGGGTGGGTGTGGGGTGTGGTGGCCCCTGTGTCGGTATCGCTGGGCTGCTTCAGGTCGGCACACCCTAACACTTTATTAACACTTATGAGTTTCCCTATCACTTTGTATATATTTTTGTATTATTTTAATCACACCACTCACATAGCACTTCTGTGCTTCTTATTAACCCTATTAACTCTCACCTGTGTGCTGACCTGGGGTAGCCGACCTGTGCCGACATTATGGGGTCCTGCACCCCGGACCCATACCTAATATTAGGGACCCCCAGTGACGGAGAGGCCTTGTCGATCGGCCTGGGGGCTTAACCCTATATCTGCAGATATACGCAACCAAGATCTCCGTATTATCTGACTATTATGTAGGAATATTATTCACTCAGTGTGCATTAGGGAACCATTGTTTTTTCCTTCACAGAATTACCCCTCCCTTTTAGCACCTGAGTGACATCACTATCTGATTGAGCAGTTCACCATTTTTTTGCATTGTATTGAGAGGCATGAACGGGTCAGCATTAGGAGGGATTGCTGACTCTAGACTGCCATAGGGGGAAGTCAGGGGTATCCCCAGGTAAGCTGGCTCTCAGATGCTGTAGGAGCCATTACCATGTGGCCTTACACTGGGAATTCAACCCAGACATATTTGGAATTATTTATGGGGTGGGTGTGGGGTGTGGTGGCCCCTGTGTCGGTATCGCTGGGCTGCTTCAGGTCGGCACACCCTAACACTTTATTAACACTTATGAGTTTCCCTATCACTTTGTATATATTTTTGTATTATTTTAATCACACCACTCACATAGCACTTCTGTGCTTCTTATTAACCCTATTAACTCTCACCTGTGTGCTGACCTGGGGTAGCCGACCTGTGCCGACATTATGGGGTCCTGCACCCCGGACCCATACCTAATATTAGGGACCCCCAGTGACGGAGAGGCCTTGTCGATCGGCCTGGGGGCTTAACCCTATATCTGCAGATATACGCAACCAAGATCTCCGTATTATCTGACTATTATGTAGGAATATTATTCACTCAGTGTGCATTAGGGAACCATTGTTTTTTCCTTCACAGAATTACCCCTCCCTTTTAGCACCTGAGTGACATCACTATCTGATTGAGCAGTTCACCATTTTTTTGCATTGTATTGAGAGGCATGAACGGGTCAGCATTAGGAGGGATTGCTGACTCTAGACTGCCATAGGGGGAAGTCAGGGGTATCCCCAGGTAAGCTGGCTCTCAGATGCTGTAGGAGCCATTACCATGTGGCCTTACACTGGGAATTCAACCCAGACATATTTGGAATTATTTATGGGGTGGGTGTGGGGTGTGGTGGCCCCTGTGTCGGTATCGCTGGGCTGCTTCAGGTCGGCACACCCTAACACTTTATTAACACTTATGAGTTTCCCTATCACTTTGTATATATTTTTGTATTATTTTAATCACACCACTCACATAGCACTTCTGTGCTTCTTATTAACCCTATTAACTCTCACCTGTGTGCTGACCTGGGGTAGCCGACCTGTGCCGACATTATGGGGTCCTGCACCCCGGACCCATACCTAATATTAGGGACCCCCAGTGACGGAGAGGCCTTGTCGATCGGCCTGGGGGCTTAACCCTATATCTGCAGATATACGCAACCAAGATCTCCGTATTATCTGACTATTATGTAGGAATATTATTCACTCAGTGTGCATTAGGGAACCATTGTTTTTTCCTTCACAGAATTACCCCTCCCTTTTAGCACCTGAGTGACATCACTATCTGATTGAGCAGTTCACCATTTTTTTGCATTGTATTGAGAGGCATGAACGGGTCAGCATTAGGAGGGATTGCTGACTCTAGACTGCCATAAGGGGAAGTCAGGGGTATCCCCAGGTAAGCTGGCTCTCAGATGCTGTAGGAGCCATTACCATGTGGCCTTACACTGGGAATTCAACCCAGACATATTTGGAATTATTTATGGGGTGGGTGTGGGGTGTGGTGGCCCCTGTGTCGGTATCGCTGGGCTGCTTCAGGTCGGCACACCCTAACACTTTATTAACACTTATGAGTTTCCCTATCACTTTGTATATATTTTTGTATTATTTTAATCACACCACTCACATAGCACTTCTGTGCTTCTTATTAACCCTATTAACTCTCACCTGTGTGCTGACCTGGGGTAGCCGACCTGTGCCGACATTATGGGGTCCTGCACCCCGGACCCATACCTAATATTAGGGACCCCCAGTGACGGAGAGGCCTTGTCGATCGGCCTGGGGGCTTAACCCTATATCTGCAGATATACGCAACCAAGATCTCCGTATTATCTGACTATTATGTAGGAATATTATTCACTCAGTGTGCATTAGGGAACCATTGTTTTTTCCTTCACAGAATTACCCCTCCCTTTTAGCACCTGAGTGACATCACTATCTGATTGAGCAGTTCACCATTTTTTTGCATTGTATTGAGAGGCATGAACGGGTCAGCATTAGGAGGGATTGCTGACTCTAGACTGCCATAGGGGGAAGTCAGGGGTATCCCCAGGTAAGCTGGCTCTCAGATGCTGTAGGAGCCATTACCATGTGGCCTTACACTGGGAATTCAACCCAGACATATTTGGAATTATTTATGGGGTGGGTGTGGGGTGTGGTGGCCCCTGTGTCGGTATCGCTGGGCTGCTTCAGGTCGGCACACCCTAACACTTTATTAACACTTATGAGTTTCCCTATCACTTTGTATATATTTTTGTATTATTTTAATCACACCACTCACATAGCACTTCTGTGCTTCTTATTAACCCTATTAACTCTCACCTGTGTGCTGACCTGGGGTAGCCGACCTGTGCCGACATTATGGGGTCCTGCACCCCGGACCCATACCTAATATTAGGGACCCCCAGTGACGGAGAGGCCTTGTCGATCGGCCTGGGGGCTTAACCCTATATCTGCAGATATACGCAACCAAGATCTCCGTATTATCTGACTATTATGTAGGAATATTATTCACTCAGTGTGCATTAGGGAACCATTGTTTTTTCCTTCACAGAATTACCCCTCCCTTTTAGCACCTGAGTGACATCACTATCTGATTGAGCAGTTCACCATTTTTTTGCATTGTATTGAGAGGCATGAACGGGTCAGCATTAGGAGGGATTGCTGACTCTAGACTGCCATAGGGGGAAGTCAGGGGTATCCCCAGGTAAGCTGGCTCTCAGATGCTGTAGGAGCCATTACCATGTGGCCTTACACTGGGAATTCAACCCAGACATATTTGGAATTATTTATGGGGTGGGTGTGGGGTGTGGTGGCCCCTGTGTCGGTATCGCTGGGCTGCTTCAGGTCGGCACACCCTAACACTTTATTAACACTTATGAGTTTCCCTATCACTTTGTATATATTTTTGTATTATTTTAATCACACCACTCACATAGCACTTCTGTGCTTCTTATTAACCCTATTAACTCTCACCTGTGTGCTGACCTGGGGTAGCCGACCTGTGCCGACATTATGGGGTCCTGCACCCCGGACCCATACCTAATATTAGGGACCCCCAGTGACGGAGAGGCCTTGTCGATCGGCCTGGGGGCTTAACCCTATATCTGCAGATATACGCAACCAAGATCTCCGTATTATCTGACTATTATGTAGGAATATTATTCACTCAGTGTGCATTAGGGAACCATTGTTTTTTCCTTCACAGAATTACCCCTCCCTTTTAGCACCTGAGTGACATCACTATCTGATTGAGCAGTTCACCATTTTTTTGCATTGTATTGAGAGGCATGAACGGGTCAGCATTAGGAGGGATTGCTGACTCTAGACTGCCATAGGGGGAAGTCAGGGGTATCCCCAGGTAAGCTGGCTCTCAGATGCTGTAGGAGCCATTACCATGTGGCCTTACACTGGGAATTCAACCCAGACATATTTGGAATTATTTATGGGGTGGGTGTGGGGTGTGGTGGCCCCTGTGTCGGTATCGCTGGGCTGCTTCAGGTCGGCACACCCTAACACTTTATTAACACTTATGAGTTTCCCTATCACTTTGTATATATTTTTGTATTATTTTAATCACACCACTCACATAGCACTTCTGTGCTTCTTATTAACCCTATTAACTCTCACCTGTGTGCTGACCTGGGGTAGCCGACCTGTGCCGACATTATGGGGTCCTGCACCCCGGACCCATACCTAATATTAGGGACCCCCAGTGACGGAGAGGCCTTGTCGATCGGCCTGGGGGCTTAACCCTATATCTGCAGATATACGCAACCAAGATCTCCGTATTATCTGACTATTATGTAGGAATATTATTCACTCAGTGTGCATTAGGGAACCATTGTTTTTTCCTTCACAGAATTACCCCTCCCTTTTAGCACCTGAGTGACATCACTATCTGATTGAGCAGTTCACCATTTTTTTGCATTGTATTGAGAGGCATGAACGGGTCAGCATTAGGAGGGATTGCTGACTCTAGACTGCCATAGGGGGAAGTCAGGGGTATCCCCAGGTAAGCTGGCTCTCAGATGCTGTAGGAGCCATTACCATGTGGCCTTACACTGGGAATTCAACCCAGACATATTTGGAATTATTTATGGGGTGGGTGTGGGGTGTGGTGGCCCCTGTGTCGGTATCGCTGGGCTGCTTCAGGTCGGCACACCCTAACACTTTATTAACACTTATGAGTTTCCCTATCACTTTGTATATATTTTTGTATTATTTTAATCACACCACTCACATAGCACTTCTGTGCTTCTTATTAACCCTATTAACTCTCACCTGTGTGCTGACCTGGGGTAGCCGACCTGTGCCGACATTATGGGGTCCTGCACCCCGGACCCATACCTAATATTAGGGACCCCCAGTGACGGAGAGGCCTTGTCGATCGGCCTGGGGGCTTAACCCTATATCTGCAGATATACGCAACCAAGATCTCCGTATTATCTGACTATTATGTAGGAATATTATTCACTCAGTGTGCATTAGGGAACCATTGTTTTTTCCTTCACAGAATTACCCCTCCCTTTTAGCACCTGAGTGACATCACTATCTGATTGAGCAGTTCACCATTTTTTTGCATTGTATTGAGAGGCATGAACGGGTCAGCATTAGGAGGGATTGCTGACTCTAGACTGCCATAGGGGGAAGTCAGGGGTATCCCCAGGTAAGCTGGCTCTCAGATGCTGTAGGAGCCATTACCATGTGGCCTTACACTGGGAATTCAACCCAGACATATTTGGAATTATTTATGGGGTGGGTGTGGGGTGTGGTGGCCCCTGTGTCGGTATCGCTGGGCTGCTTCAGGTCGGCACACCCTAACACTTTATTAACACTTATGAGTTTCCCTATCACTTTGTATATATTTTTGTATTATTTTAATCACACCACTCACATAGCACTTCTGTGCTTCTTATTAACCCTATTAACTCTCACCTGTGTGCTGACCTGGGGTAGCCGACCTGTGCCGACATTATGGGGTCCTGCACCCCGGACCCATACCTAATATTAGGGACCCCCAGTGACGGAGAGGCCTTGTCGATCGGCCTGGGGGCTTAACCCTATATCTGCAGATATACGCAACCAAGATCTCCGTATTATCTGACTATTATGTAGGAATATTATTCACTCAGTGTGCATTAGGGAACCATTGTTTTTTCCTTCACAGAATTACCCCTCCCTTTTAGCACCTGAGTGACATCACTATCTGATTGAGCAGTTCACCATTTTTTTGCATTGTATTGAGAGGCATGAACGGGTCAGCATTAGGAGGGATTGCTGACTCTAGACTGCCATAGGGGGAAGTCAGGGGTATCCCCAGGTAAGCTGGCTCTCAGATGCTGTAGGAGCCATTACCATGTGGCCTTACACTGGGAATTCAACCCAGACATATTTGGAATTATTTATGGGGTGGGTGTGGGGTGTGGTGGCCCCTGTGTCGGTATCGCTGGGCTGCTTCAGGTCGGCACACCCTAACACTTTATTAACACTTATGAGTTTCCCTATCACTTTGTATATATTTTTGTATTATTTTAATCACACCACTCACATAGCACTTCTGTGCTTCTTATTAACCCTATTAACTCTCACCTGTGTGCTGACCTGGGGTAGCCGACCTGTGCCGACATTATGGGGTCCTGCACCCCGGACCCATACCTAATATTAGGGACCCCCAGTGACGGAGAGGCCTTGTCGATCGGCCTGGGGGCTTAACCCTATATCTGCAGATATACGCAACCAAGATCTCCGTATTATCTGACTATTATGTAGGAATATTATTCACTCAGTGTGCATTAGGGAACCATTGTTTTTTCCTTCACAGAATTACCCCTCCCTTTTAGCACCTGAGTGACATCACTATCTGATTGAGCAGTTCACCATTTTTTTGCATTGTATTGAGAGGCATGAACGGGTCAGCATTAGGAGGGATTGCTGACTCTAGACTGCCATAGGGGGAAGTCAGGGGTATCCCCAGGTAAGCTGGCTCTCAGATGCTGTAGGAGCCATTACCATGTGGCCTTACACTGGGAATTCAACCCAGACATATTTGGAATTATTTATGGGGTGGGTGTGGGGTGTGGTGGCCCCTGTGTCGGTATCGCTGGGCTGCTTCAGGTCGGCACACCCTAACACTTTATTAACACTTATGAGTTTCCCTATCACTTTGTATATATTTTTGTATTATTTTAATCACACCACTCACATAGCACTTCTGTGCTTCTTATTAACCCTATTAACTCTCACCTGTGTGCTGACCTGGGGTAGCCGACCTGTGCCGACATTATGGGGTCCTGCACCCCGGACCCATACCTAATATTAGGGACCCCCAGTGACGGAGAGGCCTTGTCGATCGGCCTGGGGGCTTAACCCTATATCTGCAGATATACGCAACCAAGATCTCCGTATTATCTGACTATTATGTAGGAATATTATTCACTCAGTGTGCATTAGGGAACCATTGTTTTTTCCTTCACAGAATTACCCCTCCCTTTTAGCACCTGAGTGACATCACTATCTGATTGAGCAGTTCACCATTTTTTTGCATTGTATTGAGAGGCATGAACGGGTCAGCATTAGGAGGGATTGCTGACTCTAGACTGCCATAGGGGGAAGTCAGGGGTATCCCCAGGTAAGCTGGCTCTCAGATGCTGTAGGAGCCATTACCATGTGGCCTTACACTGGGAATTCAACCCAGACATATTTGGAATTATTTATGGGGTGGGTGTGGGGTGTGGTGGCCCCTGTGTCGGTATCGCTGGGCTGCTTCAGGTCGGCACACCCTAACACTTTATTAACACTTATGAGTTTCCCTATCACTTTGTATATATTTTTGTATTATTTTAATCACACCACTCACATAGCACTTCTGTGCTTCTTATTAACCCTATTAACTCTCACCTGTGTGCTGACCTGGGGTAGCCGACCTGTGCCGACATTATGGGGTCCTGCACCCCGGACCCATACCTAATATTAGGGACCCCCAGTGACGGAGAGGCCTTGTCGATCGGCCTGGGGGCTTAACCCTATATCTGCAGATATACGCAACCAAGATCTCCGTATTATCTGACTATTATGTAGGAATATTATTCACTCAGTGTGCATTAGGGAACCATTGTTTTTTCCTTCACAGAATTACCCCTCCCTTTTAGCACCTGAGTGACATCACTATCTGATTGAGCAGTTCACCATTTTTTTGCATTGTATTGAGAGGCATGAACGGGTCAGCATTAGGAGGGATTGCTGACTCTAGACTGCCATAGGGGGAAGTCAGGGGTATCCCCAGGTAAGCTGGCTCTCAGATGCTGTAGGAGCCATTACCATGTGGCCTTACACTGGGAATTCAACCCAGACATATTTGGAATTATTTATGGGGTGGGTGTGGGGTGTGGTGGCCCCTGTGTCGGTATCGCTGGGCTGCTTCAGGTCGGCACACCCTAACACTTTATTAACACTTATGAGTTTCCCTATCACTTTGTATATATTTTTGTATTATTTTAATCACACCACTCACATAGCACTTCTGTGCTTCTTATTAACCCTATTAACTCTCACCTGTGTGCTGACCTGGGGTAGCCGACCTGTGCCGACATTATGGGGTCCTGCACCCCGGACCCATACCTAATATTAGGGACCCCCAGTGACGGAGAGGCCTTGTCGATCGGCCTGGGGGCTTAACCCTATATCTGCAGATATACGCAACCAAGATCTCCGTATTATCTGACTATTATGTAGGAATATTATTCACTCAGTGTGCATTAGGGAACCATTGTTTTTTCCTTCACAGAATTACCCCTCCCTTTTAGCACCTGAGTGACATCACTATCTGATTGAGCAGTTCACCATTTTTTTGCATTGTATTGAGAGGCATGAACGGGTCAGCATTAGGAGGGATTGCTGACTCTAGACTGCCATAGGGGGAAGTCAGGGGTATCCCCAGGTAAGCTGGCTCTCAGATGCTGTAGGAGCCATTACCATGTGGCCTTACACTGGGAATTCAACCCAGACATATTTGGAATTATTTATGGGGTGGGTGTGGGGTGTGGTGGCCCCTGTGTCGGTATCGCTGGGCTGCTTCAGGTCGGCACACCCTAACACTTTATTAACACTTATGAGTTTCCCTATCACTTTGTATATATTTTTGTATTATTTTAATCACACCACTCACATAGCACTTCTGTGCTTCTTATTAACCCTATTAACTCTCACCTGTGTGCTGACCTGGGGTAGCCGACCTGTGCCGACATTATGGGGTCCTGCACCCCGGACCCATACCTAATATTAGGGACCCCCAGTGACGGAGAGGCCTTGTCGATCGGCCTGGGGGCTTAACCCTATATCTGCAGATATACGCAACCAAGATCTCCGTATTATCTGACTATTATGTAGGAATATTATTCACTCAGTGTGCATTAGGGAACCATTGTTTTTTCCTTCACAGAATTACCCCTCCCTTTTAGCACCTGAGTGACATCACTATCTGATTGAGCAGTTCACCATTTTTTTGCATTGTATTGAGAGGCATGAACGGGTCAGCATTAGGAGGGATTGCTGACTCTAGACTGCCATAGGGGGAAGTCAGGGGTATCCCCAGGTAAGCTGGCTCTCAGATGCTGTAGGAGCCATTACCATGTGGCCTTACACTGGGAATTCAACCCAGACATATTTGGAATTATTTATGGGGTGGGTGTGGGGTGTGGTGGCCCCTGTGTCGGTATCGCTGGGCTGCTTCAGGTCGGCACACCCTAACACTTTATTAACACTTATGAGTTTCCCTATCACTTTGTATATATTTTTGTATTATTTTAATCACACCACTCACATAGCACTTCTGTGCTTCTTATTAACCCTATTAACTCTCACCTGTGTGCTGACCTGGGGTAGCCGACCTGTGCCGACATTATGGGGTCCTGCACCCCGGACCCATACCTAATATTAGGGACCCCCAGTGACGGAGAGGCCTTGTCGATCGGCCTGGGGGCTTAACCCTATATCTGCAGATATACGCAACCAAGATCTCCGTATTATCTGACTATTATGTAGGAATATTATTCACTCAGTGTGCATTAGGGAACCATTGTTTTTTCCTTCACAGAATTACCCCTCCCTTTTAGCACCTGAGTGACATCACTATCTGATTGAGCAGTTCACCATTTTTTTGCATTGTATTGAGAGGCATGAACGGGTCAGCATTAGGAGGGATTGCTGACTCTAGACTGCCATAGGGGGAAGTCAGGGGTATCCCCAGGTAAGCTGGCTCTCAGATGCTGTAGGAGCCATTACCATGTGGCCTTACACTGGGAATTCAACCCAGACATATTTGGAATTATTTATGGGGTGGGTGTGGGGTGTGGTGGCCCCTGTGTCGGTATCGCTGGGCTGCTTCAGGTCGGCACACCCTAACACTTTATTAACACTTATGAGTTTCCCTATCACTTTGTATATATTTTTGCATTATTTTAATCACACCACTCACATAGCACTTCTGTGCTTCTTATTAACCCTATTAACTCTCACCTGTGTGCTGACCTGGGGTAGCCGACCTGTGCCGACATTATGGGGTCCTGCACCCCGGACCCATACCTAATATTAGGGACCCCCAGTGACGGAGAGGCCTTGTCGATCGGCCTGGGGGCTTAACCCTATATCTGCAGATATACGCAACCAAGATCTCCGTATTATCTGACTATTATGTAGGAATATTATTCACTCAGTGTGCATTAGGGAACCATTGTTTTTTCCTTCACAGAATTACCCCTCCCTTTTAGCACCTGAGTGACATCACTATCTGATTGAGCAGTTCACCATTTTTTTGCATTGTATTGAGAGGCATGAACGGGTCAGCATTAGGAGGGATTGCTGACTCTAGACTGCCATAGGGGGAAGTCAGGGGTATCCCCAGGTAAGCTGGCTCTCAGATGCTGTAGGAGCCATTACCATGTGGCCTTACACTGGGAATTCAACCCAGACATATTTGGAATTATTTATGGGGTGGGTGTGGGGTTTGGTGGCCCCTGTGTCGGTATCGCTGGGCTGCTTCAGGTCGGCACACCCTAACACTTTATTAACACTTATGAGTTTCCCTATCACTTTGTATATATTTTTGTATTATTTTAATCACACCACTCACATAGCACTTCTGTGCTTCTTATTAACCCTATTAACTCTCACCTGTGTGCTGACCTGGGGTAGCCGACCTGTGCCGACATTATGGGGTCCTGCACCCCGGACCCATACCTAATATTAGGGACCCCCAGTGACGGAGAGGCCTTGTCGATCGGCCTGGGGGCTTAACCCTATATCTGCAGATATACGCAACCAAGATCTCCGTATTATCTGACTATTATGTAGGAATATTATTCACTCAGTGTGCATTAGGGAACCATTGTTTTTTCCTTCACAGAATTACCCCTCCCTTTTAGCACCTGAGTGACATCACTATCTGATTGAGCAGTTCACCATTTTTTTGCATTGTATCCCTGGGCAACAATATCCTTTACGCAGGGGTCTAGGCATGATGACCCCCAAACGTGACTGAAAGCTTTTAGTCTCGCTCTCAGTTGCCCGACCTCCAGGCTGGGAGGTGCACCGTCATGCTGAAGATTTTGAGGAAGCAGAACCTGGTTTCTGTTCCTGGGAACCTGATGGTGCAGGTTTTCTGGACTTTCCCCAACCTCCTCTAAAGAATGTGGGCGGGGGTTTGGATTTTATAAAATTTTGCAGTCCGAAAGGACTGTAGTGTAGGCGAAGAATAAGATTTCCTAGCCGGTGCAGCTGCTGAGGGAAGAAAGGTTGACTTACCCGCAGTCGCCGTGGAGATCCACGCATCCAATGCGTCCCCAAACAGAACCTGACCTGTGAAAGGTAGGTTCCCCACACTTCTCTTGGATTCTGTATCTGCAGTCCATTGGCGTAGCCAGAGTCCTCTGCGTGCCGAGACTGCCATAGAAGTAGCCCGTGCATTCAGCATGCCAAGGTCCTTCATGGCCTCCACCATGAATCCTGCAGAATCCTGTATGTGACGCAAGAACAAATCAATGTCACTCCTATCCATAGTATCCAAGCCCTCTAGCAATGTGCCTGACCACTTTACTATGGCTTTAGAAATCCACGCACAAGCAATAGTGGGCCTTAAAGCTACACCAGTAGCTGTGTATAGTGATTTGAGTGTAGTCTCAATCTTGCGGTCAGCCGGCTCTTTTAAAGTGGTTGAACCAGGAACAGGTAAAAGCACCTTTTTTGACAACCTAGATACAGAAGCGTCAGCTATAGGGGGGTTTTCCCACTTTTTTCTATCCTCCTCAGGGAAAGGGAAAGCAATGAGTATCCTTTTTGGGTTCTGGAATGTTTTCTCTGGGTTTTCCTAGGATTTTTCAAACAAAGAGTTTAACTCCTTGGAAGCTGGGAAGGTAAGCGAGGATTTATTACTTTCTGTAAAATAAGATTCCTCCACCTGCTCAGGTACCTTCTCAGTAATGGAGGGAGAGGAGCATCCTACCTGAACTGTCCGGAGGAACCATACAGTCAAGGCTGACACTTGCACTCTCAAATATTCCTAATGGCTTCAGTCATTAGTTGCACCCCTTTAGCAAGGAATGCATACCCCCCTGCATATCCCCATCACCGTCCCCTGTATCAGAGTTGGTATCAGTGTCAGCTTGCATTATCTGGGCAACAGTGCACTTTTGTGGGTCTGTAGGTGGGGTTTTTGACAAATTAGTGAGGGCCAAATACTGCAAACCCTCCACAGATTTACTCAAAAACTGTGTCTCTTTCTCAGTATGTGACATCCTTGTAGAAATCTGGGATATCATTCCCCTTAAAGAATCCACTCATGCGGGTTCAGATTCGGAAGGCTGAGAAAGCATATTGCAGTCCTGATTACATGGAATAGACGCCTCAGGAGAAGATAAACATTCTGCAGCGCAGGAAGGAGTCCTTGGACATGCTAATGTGGAATACACACACAGAGGAAAATGTCAGATACAGTTTCCCCCAGAGTACCTTCAGAGAGCCACAGAATCTAAGGAGCCAGCCACACAGCGCCCCTGTGGGCAGTTATTATGATAAAAGCCTGGTGCTGACTAACCAACCTTAATAGGTTAATTAGTACTAACAACTTACCATTGATAACGGTATTGGACTTACCATTGATAATGGTATTTCTCCTAAGTCCAAAGGATCCACAGGATAACATTGGGATATGATGAAGCGAAAGCGGATTAGCACCAATCGGTCAAAGCTTTTCGGCCTCCCAGCATGCAACGGGCCCGTCCATATATCCCCACCTCCTGGCTCAGACAAACCAGTTGTTTTCCCAAAGCTTAAGGCAGGAGCATCATAGATAGCCCTAATCAGGCGAGAAGAACACACATGCACGAAGGAAGAGGTTATTGAGTAAAAGGATACTCAAATCAGGTGTGTCAGGGTGGGATCCCTGTGGACTTAGGAGAAATACTGTTATCAATGGTAAAGTTCTTACAATAAGATATATTTCTCCAGCAGGGTCCACAGGATAACATTGTGATTTCCCAAAGCAATTCAGTGGTGGGGACGCTCCTGATTGGACAGGAGAATTCTTCGCCCGAATTCAGCGTCCTGACAGGCAAAGGTATCCACGGCATAATGTCTAATAAATGTGTTAATGGAAGACCATGTGGCTGCCTTACATATCTGTTCTGCTGAAGCACCATGTTGTGCTGCCCATGTATGGACCTACCTTACGAGTAGAGTGAGCAGAGACATTAGCTGGAACAGGGAGATCAGCGTGAGAATATGCTTCTGAAATAGTCATCAGAGGCCACCTCGCCAGTGTCTGCTTATCAGCAGGCCATCATCTCTTGTGAAATCCGTAGAGAATGAAGAGAAAATCTGTCTTTCTGATGGCACTGGTACAATCCACGTAGATCCTTAAGGCACGGACCACGTCCAGCGATGCATCTCCCGCAGATAGGCCTGGTTCCTTGAAAGCCAGGACTACAATTTCTTTGTTAAGGTGAAATTTAGACACCACCTTGGGAAGATACCCAGATTTAGTTCTGAGAACCACTCTATCTGGATAAAAGATCAGAAATGGAGGACGACATAACAACCCCTAAATCTGACACTCTACTAGCTGACGCCATGGCCAGTAGAAAGAGAACTTTAGCTGTCAAACATTTACGATCCACCTTATTAAGTGGTACAAATTGGGCAACTTGAAGGGCCTTTAGGACTAAACTTAAATCCCAAGGCACCATAGGAGGAACAAAAGGAGGTTTAATGCGCAGCATTCCCTGGAAGAAAGTACGCACATCCTGTAAGTTGGCAATTTTCTTTTGGAACCATACAGTCAAGGCTGACACTTGCACTCTCAAGGAAGCCACCTTCAAACCTTTATCCATTCTTGCATGAAGGAATGCTAAGACCCTGGAAACTCTGAAACCCCTAGAGTCCATTTAACATTCACTGCACCAATTGTTTGAATTACCTGTTGTGAGAATCCTCAACTTCATTATAGAGGTCTCAAGAGCCATCAACGACAGTCGATCCAGATGTCTGTGATAACAAGGACCCTGCATCAGTAGATCTGGACATTGAGGGAGCAGGAATGGAGCATCCATCGACATTCTCTGCAGGTCTGTGTACCAATGTCTCCTGGGCCAAGCCGCAGCTATTAGTATCATGGCACCCTTTCCTTACTTTATTTTTCTCACCACCCTTGGTAATTAGGTGATTGGAGGAAACACATAGGCCAGACGAAAGTCCCATCTCACAGACAGGGCATTCACAAAGATCGCTCTGGGATCCTTTGTTCTTGACCCATATGCGAGAACTTTGTTGTTCTAACGGGACACCATGAGATCCATCTCTGGCAAACCCCACTTGTCGACTAGAGTCTGGAAGGCCTCCGGGTGTAGAGCCCATTCGCTTGCCTGAATGGCATGTCGAATGAGAAAATCCGCTTCCCAGTTTAGGACTCCCGGAATGAACACTGCGAACAAGGCTGGATGATGAAGTTCTGCCCACTTTAGTCTGTGACTTACCTCTGTCATAGCATTTTGGCTGCGAGTTCCTCCCTGATAGTTGAGGTACGCTACTGCCGTTGCATTGTCCAAGCGGATATGAACCGGTTTCCCTGAAGGATGTCCATTGCCTGAATCAGTGCCATGTATATGGCCCGAAGTTCCAATATATTTATTGGCAGGCAACCTTCTTCTTTGGTCCATTGCCCCTGGAAACAAAACCTTCCTGACACTGCAACCCAGCCCTGGAGACTGGCATCTGTTGTAAGAATTTCCCAATCTGATATCCAAAAGGGTCTCCCTTTGTCCAGATGGGATGTCTGTAGCTACCAGGCTAACGACCTCCTTACTTCTACTGTAAGGACCATAGTCTGAGTTTTTATCATCTGATGAAACCCATTCCATTTGGGAAGGATCAGATACTGCAGAGGCCTCGAGTGGCACTGAGTATACTCCACCATGTCTCCTGAATCCTTGACTGAACTTTGGATATCTTGTTCAGAGGTAAAAATACTCTTTGAATGCTTGAATCCAGTACAGCCCCCAAGTGAGTCATCCGCTGTGACGGAACCAGAGCCGATTTTGCCCAATTCATGAGCCAGCCGTGCTTCTGCAGACACGTTATTGTCTGTTGCAGATGACACAGGAGCAATTCCTGAGACACTGCCAGTATTAAAAGATCGTCAAGGTATGGAAATATTCTTATCCCCTGCTGGCGGAGATAAGCTGCCATTACCACCATAATCTTGGTAAATACTCTGGGGGCTGTGGCTAACCCAAAAGGTAGGGCCTGGAACTGAAAATGCTGTTGGAGGATAGTGAACCTGAGATAGCACTGATGGGACACTGCTATAGGAACATGTAGGTAAGCATCCTGGATATCCAGGGATACCATATAATCCCCTGGCTCCATGGCCAAAATTATGGAACGTAAAGTCTCCATATGAAACCGAGGTACCCAAATGAACTTGTTCAGCACTTTGAGATTGAGTATGGGCCGGAATGACCCATTTGCCTTCTGAACTAGAAACAGGTTGGAGTAAAAACCCTGTCTTCGTTGTGCAGGAGGAACTGGAATGATTACCCCTGACTGAAGCAATTTCTGAACTGCCTCTTGCAAAGCCCTGGCCTTTCTCTCTACCCAAGATGGGCTGGTGCAAAAAAATCTTTGAGGAGGGTGTTTCTTGAAGGCAAATGCATAACGGAGAGATACCGCTTCCTGCACCCAGGCATCTGTTGTAGACTGCTGCCAGATTTGAGCAAACTGAAGAAGTCGGCTCCCCACCCTGGAATCCTCCCAGGTGGAGGCCCGCAGCATCAGGCTGATGGCTTATTTTCTGTTTTACCAACTGGTCCTCTGGTAGCCCAGTGCTTTTTAGTCTTACCAGACTTCTTGTACTGGGGCTGGTTGCCATCACTTTTCACTTTAGGTTTTCCTTGAGACCGAAAGGGCTGAAAAGCTGGAACTTTAGGTTTGAATTTGATATGTGGAAGGAAACTTTACTTTCTTGGAGTCTGCTTCTGACTCCAAAATATCTGTCAATTCTTTACCAAAAAGAATATCTTTAGAAAAAGGTAAAGACTCCAAAACCTTTTTAGATTCTGAATCAGCTTTCCATATACGTAGCCAAACTGCTCTGTGAGCGGCTACCATTGAAGCTGATGCCCTGGAGGCAATTGTACCTATATCCAAAGCTGCTTCTTCCAAGAACATCGGAGCCTGTTTTATATGTGCCATATGGGATTTTTGCTCTCTAGATGCCATTGAAAGATCTCCTTCCAATGCATCAGCCCAGGCAGCCAATGCTTTTGCCATCCAAGCTGAAGCCATGGCTGGTCTTATGCCTGCCCCAGACAGGAAAAAAATGGTTTTTAAAAAACCATCCACTCTCCAATCCGTGACATAATTTAATGATGTTGAAGGCAGAGGTAATGTAGATTTTCGCACTAATCGAATAACATGCATATCTACTTTGGGGGCCACCTCCTTCTTTAAACAATCCCCATCTGGAAGAAGATAATTGGAATAACATTTCCTAGGAATTCTAAACTTCTTACTGGGCGTAGCCCAAGCCTCTTCCACGATTTCCGTCAGCTGATCTGACCCAGGAAACTCAGTCTTAACTGTTTCTTCTAAGGATAGAATTGCCTTCATTGCCTTAATTAACTCAGCTGTGTCCACTGAGCTGAGGCCTACCTCCTTTCCTCTTCGTATGCAGAACCAGAGCTTAATGAGCCTTTATCCTCAGATGAATCCTCATCTGAAACATGTGTAAACTGTGAAGATGTAGATTTACTTACCACTGGCTTTTCAGCCTGTTTCTTTTGAGAGGCTGCTGCTGGAAGTGATAAACTGCAGGTGGGAAGCTGCATGTAAGGGTTAATCGTGTAACCTATTCCTAATGCAGAAGTTGGAATTATCCGCTCAGCTATACTGGATGTTTGTGCAAACAGAGCCCAAGGGGGATCAACTTGCACCTGTATCCCAGATCCTAAGAGGTTAACCCAGCTTTTCAAGACAAACATGATATGAGTGTTGGTGTTGCTGTGAGTGTATCTTCCTCACCTTTGTCACTCTTAGACATGATAAATAATTAACACTTACACAGTGTACTACACAATTTGTGACTCATTAAAGTGACATACAATCCGACCCTACCCTGCTATACACCAGCATTGAGGATAGGAATAGATAGAAAAAAAATTACAGAATTATAGTAAAGTCAGCAATCACACTAGCAGTCATTTACATGTTATACATTAGTATAATAAGCAATATGAGCACATAATAAACTACAGATACATTTCAAGTATGAAGGAGAAACATATTACTGAATTACTTTATAAAAGTTTTTACCATATTCAGACGCACAGCGAAAGAAACCACAGTAATATTATCAGACTCACTTGCATTATGCACTTATCCAACTATTTGTACTCAAAAGGTGGATAGAGACTTAGTGCTGTATAACCCATACTCAGTAGAGTGGGATACAGGGAGACTTAGCCCGCTTCCAAGATCGATCAATACATCTGCGAACGCTGAGTGGATCCATATGCTACTAGTGTATACCGCCGCTCCGTGAGCCTATAGTGAACACAGATGCCCAAGTGAACACTGACACACCAGTCACACAGCCGCCTATGCTGGGTCTCTTAGTACACAGCATCTCAGACGGAAGCAGGAAAACAGTTCATGGCAGGAGACTCGGAGGAAACTGGTCATGAACCGGGGGGAGGGGCGACCAGGACAGCGTCTGACTCCCCACTGCTGACATCAACCCTAGGGATCATGGCCTCATACTACTCCTGGAGTCTATGATCCCTAAGGGCTAGTGCTGGTGCACCCGAGGTGGCAGCTGCGTCAGCCACTGTTTGCTAGTCTCTTCCCAAAGCAGTGCGGCTGTGTTCGTATTTCCCCTCTAAGCGGAACTGATGCCTTACCTTCTCCCGGTGCTCCGGCTACTGCCTGGTCACGTCTGCAGGACCCGATAGTATATCCGACATAGACGCCCGCTGAAACAGCACTGTACTCGTGGGTAAGCATTGTCGCGGCCTGGCGGAGAGTTGTTGGAGCCACTCTTTCTAAGGTACGAATAAGACGCTTTTTAGAAAGATCACTAAAAAAAATAGTAAGACAATAAAATAAGAAAGCTTATGGCTGCTAAAAACCAGCAGCCCATTGACCATGGTTCGGCTCCTGCCTCACCAAACAAAAAACTTATTTGTCTGAGCCAGGAGGTGGGGATATATGGACAGGCATATTGCATGCTGGGAGGCCAAAAAGCTTTGACCGATTAGTGCAAATCCGCTGTCTCTTTATAATACACCAATGTTATCCTGTGGATAAACTGTGGACCCTGCCGGAGAAATACTGTATATATTTGTTATGCCATACCCATTGAATTTTGTCTATAAAGCCTGTAACATAGATGTGCAGGAAATGTTTAAAAGGGACAAAGTTTTAAAATAGGATTTTAATACCTACTGGTAAATCCTTTTCTCGTAGTCCATAAGGGATATTAGGGAATCTAGTACGACGGGGTCCATAGGAGTCAGTGTACTTTAAATTTCTTCAACTGGCTGTGCTGGCTCCTCCCCTCTATGCCCCCTCCCACAGGCAGTTAAAGGTAAAAACATGCCCAAAGGAGAAAGGACATATATGAGAGAAGGAACAAGATAACAAAGGGTGGTGAGATTTACACACCAGCACACCACGAACATATAACAACAACAACGGCTGGTAACAACAACAGCAACAGCTGAACAGGTAACCAAATAACAAGAACCTGCAAAAAAGTCAACGCACTGAGGCGGGCACCCAATATCCCTTATGGACTACGAAAAATAGGATTTTAATACCTACCGGTAAATCCTTTTCTCTTAGTCCGTAGAGGATGCTGAGGTAACCATAAGAACCATGGGGTATAGACGGGATCCGCAGGAGACATGGGCACTTTAAGACTTTGAATGGGTGTGAACTGGCTCCTCCCTCTATGCCCCTCCTCCAGACTCCAGTTATAGGAACTGTGCCCAGGGAGACCGACATTTCGAGGAAAGTAATTATTGTAAAACTAAGGTGAGATACATACCAGCTCACACCTCAAACACGCCACGCAACATGGCATTCAACAGAACTCAAGCCAACGGCATGAACAAAGTCAGCAACAGGCTGACTATAAACCTAACACAACCTGTGTGTAACCATAACTAATAACTGCAGATACAGTACGCACTGGGACGGGCGCCCAGCATCCTCTATGGACTAAGAGAAAAGGATTTACCGGTAGGTATTAAAATTCTATTTTCTCATACGTCCTAGAGCACAGGTTCTCAAACTCGGTCCTCAGGACCCCACACAGTGCATGTTTTGCAGGTCTCCTCACAAAATCGCAAGTGAAATAATTAGCTCCACCTGTGGACCTTTTAAAAAGTGTCAGTGAGTAATTAATACACCTGTGCACCTGCTGGGTTACCTGCAAAACATGCACTGTGTGGGGTCCTGAGGACCGAGTTTGAGAACCCCTGTCCTAGAGGATGCTGGGGTAACCATAAGACCATGGGGTTATACCAAAGCTCTAGAATGGGCGGGAGAGTGCGGATGACTCTGCAGCACCGATCGACCAAACATGAGGTCCTCCTCGGCCAGGGTATCAAACTTGTAAAACTTAGCAAAAGTGTTTCAACCCGACCAAGTAGCTGCTCGGCAAAGTTGTAACGCCGAGACCCCCCGGGCAGCTGCCCAGGACGCGCCCACCTTCCTGGTAGAATGGGCTTTCACCGATTTCGGTAACGGCAATCCAGCTGTAGAATGAGCCCGCTGAATCGTAGCACAAATCCAGTATGCAATAGTCTGTTTGGAAGCAGGAGCCCCAATCTTGTTGGGATCATACAGGACAAACAGAGCCTCCGTTTTCCTAATCTGAACCGTTCTGGCTGTCACTGGCCTGGACTGAGGGTGTTGTGAACTCGGGGATTCTTCTGATGGTTGGGAAGAGGAACCACAACTGAGCTGGAAAAGGGAGGGCCTGATATAGGATCTCCTCATACAGGACGCTGACAGTGGAGTTTGATGAAATATGAAAGAGCTTTATTGCAGAGGAAAACAACTTAAAGTCAAATGCCAAAAAGGAATAAATGAAGGGAATGTCCAGACCTACTGAAGGGTTAAGTAAGCAGAATTGGGGATGCTGGTAATTGAAGAAACTGTGGGTGAAATTTAAAAGTCACTGATAACTTGTGGAACTTATGAATGATGATTATTAGCACAGATGGTTGAAGAACTTGTGAATGGTGACAGAGACGCTGATGATGTGAGAAACTGAAGTGCAGGGGTTTTGGACGCTTTGGATTTGTAGAACTTGTGAACAGAGACTGAGACGCTGATGATGTGAGGAATTGAAGTGCAGGGGTTTTAGACGCTGTTGGATTGTGGAACTTAAGAACGGAGACTGAGACGCTGATGATGTGAGGAATTGAAGTGCAGGGGTTTCTGACGCTGTGGATCTGTAGAACTTGTGAACGGAGACTGAGACGCTGATGATGTGAGGAATTGAAGTGCAGGGGTTTTAGACGCTGTTGGATTGTGGAACTTGAGAACGGAGACTGAGACGCTGATGATGTGAGGAATTGAAGTGCAGGGGTTTCTGACGCTGTGGATCTGTAGAACTTGTGAACGGAGACTGAGACGCTGATGATGTGAGGAATTGAAGTGCAGGGGTTTTAGACGCTGTGGATCTGTAGAACTTGAGACGCTGATTCCTAGGAGCACGGATGACTGGAACACAGGAAGATTACCGGCCGCTGAATACACTGAAGCTGGAGCAGTGAACTGGCAGCTGGAAATGCCGAAGACACTGGAGTACGACTGCAGGGATCCTTGCCGGGAACAAGAGCACTGGCATCTACGTCAGGGAAAGACGATACTCAGGCACTGACGCTCTGTCCGGCGTCTGATTTTGAATCTCCCGCCAGCGCTGGATTGGCGGAGCAGTCTGATGACGTCACCTGCCCCCTGTCCACGTGATGCCGGGTGTCATGGCGGCGCCCATGCCCCGGAGAACCGCCGGTAGCCGTGCCAACCAGACGCCGGAGCCCGTGGCCCACCGAAGGCAGAGGCCGCAACACCGACCAGCAGACACGCAGGGGTAAGCGCGGCGAACGCCGCCTCTGGTATGTGACAGCACCCCCTCCTCCAGGAGTGGCCTCTGTACACTTTCCAGGTTTTGTTGGATGTCTGGAATGGAACATCCGCACCAGTCGGGGAGCCGAAACTTCAGTAGCTTTGACCCAGCTCCTTTCCTCGGGGCCAAAACCTTTCCATTCCACCAAATACTGTAGATTCTTGTGAAGATAGCGGGAATCAAGAATAGCTTTGATCTCGAAGTCCGTACCCTCTTCAGCCTCTGCAGAGGTTGGCCTTGGGGACTTGGAATGAAACCGGTTCAAAACAAGAGGGCGAAGAAGAGAGACATGGAAGGCATTTGGTATCCGGAGATGGGAAGGCAACCCCAATTTGCAGGCAACCGGATTCAAGACTTGTAACACGGGATAAGGACCAATGAACTTTGGAGCGAACTTCATAGTGGGCACCTTCAAACGGAGATTGCGGGTAGAGAGCCATACCCTGTCACCAACCTTGTATTGAGGAGCTGCCCGTCGCTTCCTATCCGCAAAGAACTTATAGCGACCGGAAACTCTCTTGAGATTGGCATGAACTCGACTCCAGATTTGACTGAAATGTCGGAGGGTAGAGGCTGCAACAGGAACTTCTTCTGGAGGACAAATGGGTAATTCCTGAACTTGGGGATGAAATCCGTAATTAATAAAAAATGGAGACTCACCAGTCGAAGAGTGATATAGATGGTTATGGGCGAACTCGGCCCAAGGCAACAACTCCACCCAATTATCTTGTGAGAGAGAGAGGTAAACACGGAGAAAAGTCTCTAAATCTTGATTGACGCGTTCAGTTTGCCCATTGGTCTGTGGATGATAAGCAGATGAAAACTCGAGTTTTATTTGTAGAGCCGAGCAGAGGGCTCTCCAGAATCTTGCCGTAAACTGTACCCCTCGATCCGAGACTATTTCCAGAGGTAACCCGGGCAGGCGGAAGTGTTCCCGAATAAATAACAAAGCCAACTTAGAAGCTGATGGTAATCCGGTCAACGGAACAAAATGTGCCATCTTAGAGAATCGGTCGATAATCACCCAGACGGTGTTATGACCCCCTAGAGAGAGGTAGTTCAGTAAAAAAGTCCATAGAGATATGAGTCCAAGGCCTCTTAGGAATGGACAGTGGGTGCAACAATCCCGCAGGAGGCAGACGTAGAGTTTTGTGCTGAGCACATTGAGGACACGAGTTGACGTACTCTTGGACGTCCTTCTTCATAGTGTCCCACCAGTAAGATCTTCGCAGAAATTCCCACATCTTTAGAACTCCCGGATGGCCAGAAAACTTAGAAATGTGAGCCCACTGCAACAATCTTGGTCGAAATTTAGCTAGCACAGACATTCTTCCAGGAGGAGGACCCAACGCAGTGGGAGCCGCAGAGATAGAGACGGGACTGAGGATCAAGGCCTTTTGAACGGTATTCTCCTCATCCGAAGCCATTACGGAACGGGATAGGGCATCCGCCTTGGTATTAAGAGTTCCAGCCCGGTACTTAATGATAAACGAAAATCGAGCAAAGAAGAGCGCCCATCTTGCTTGACGGGGATTCAAGCACTGGGCCGTCTTGAGATACAGTAAATTCTTGTGATCCGTAAAAATCGTAATTAAGTGTTTAGCACCCTCCAAAAGATATCTCCATTCTTCTAAGGCAGATTTAATTGCGAGCAGCTCTTTGTCTCCAATGGTGTAATTTAATTCAGCAGGGGAGAACTTGCGAGAATGGAAACCACACTAATGTAACTTCCCATCTGGAGCGTACTGCGAAAGTACGGCACCTATGCCTACCGTAGAAGCATCAACCTCCAGAAAGAATGGTTTTAGGAAATCTGGCTGCTGAAGTACCGGAGCGGTCATAAAGGCTGCCTTCAACTGCGCGAACGCTGCTACTGCTTCAGAGGACCAAAGGCTTGGGTCAGCCCCTTTCTTGGTTAGGGCAGTAATAGGCGCCACAATAGTAGAGAAACCCCTTATAAATTTCCGGTAGTAATTTGCGAATCCTAGAAATCGTTGCACTGCTTTCAGGGAAAGAGGCTGAGTCCAGTCCCGAATGGCAGAAAGTTTCTCCGGATCCATACGCAACTCTGTTCCTGAAATAATGTAGCCCAGAAATGGAATAGATGGGACCTCAAAGGTGCACTTGGAAATTTTGCCATAAAGATGGTTCTCTCGCAACCGAAGGAGTACTTCCTTAACTTGTATTCTGTGCTCAGAGAGATTCTTCGAAAATATCAGGATGTCGTCCAAATATACTACCACATTTAGGTACAACATGTCCCGGAAAACTTCATTAATGAATCCCTGGAAGACGGCGGGGGCGTTGCTGAGGCCAAACAGCATTACCAGGTACTCATAATGCCCGTCCCTAGTATTGAAGGCCATCTTCCATTCGTCCCCTTGTCGGATACGAATTAGGTTATATGCTCCCCTTAAATCGAGCTTAGTAAAGACTCGAGCTCCACGAACTCTATCAAAAAGCTCTGTGATGAGCGGCAGAGGATACTTGTTCTTAATGGTGACTTCATTTAGACCACGATAATCGATACATGGCCTCAGGCCTCCATCTTTTTTCTTCACAAAGAAGAAGCCTGGGGAAGTGGAGGGACGGATGAATCCCTTTTGCAGATTAGACTTGATATATTCTGACATGGCTTGAGTCTCAGGAACTGACAAAGGATAGGTACGACCTCGAGGTGGCATTTTCCCCGGAATAAGCTCGATAGGACAATCCCAGGGTCTATGCGGAGGTAATTTATCGGCCGCCTGTTCCGAGAAGACATCTGTAAACTCCCGATAAGCCTCTGGAATAGACTCTACGTCCGACTTAGCCGATGCACGAAGTGGGAAGACAGGAGTAAGACAATTCGAGTGACAAAAAGGACTCCAAGAAATTATCTGTGTCGACCTCCAGTCGATATGAGGGTTGTGAAGCTTGAGCCAGGGAAGACCAAGGACGAGATCGTGAGACATCTCCTGAATCACAAGGAACTCCAGATGTTCTTGGTGCAAAGCTCCCACTTGCAGCTTAATTGGCATAGTATGACTTGTAATCAAAGCATTAGGAATTTGGATACCATTAATAGCAGTTATCGTAATAGGTCATTCGACCGACTGTAACATCAAGCCCAAACTCTGGGCGCAGGAAAGGGAAATAAAATTCCCAGCAGCTCCTGAGTCCAACAGAGCCTTAACGGTTTTGACTTCTGACTCAGAAAACAAAGACACTGAAAGTAGACAGTCCACTGCCGGAGAAGATTGAGAAACAACCCCTAGCTTGACTTCTCCGGAACAAGCTAGGACTGCTCGTTTCCCGGGCAAGACTTGCAAGACTTGAGGAAATGATCCGCGGCTCCACAGTAGAGGCAAAGTCTACCCTCACGCCGACGCTGACGCTCTTCTGGGGACAGCGAGACCGATTAATCTGCATGGGTTCGTCTGGACTGGAATTGACTGTCTGCTTAGAAGGAAGAGATCGGAGCCTCGACCGGTCAGACCGACTACGTTCACCAGCTCGTTCCTGCATACGAAGATCCACCTTTACACAGAGTGAGATCAACTGTTCCAAGGAATCTGGCAAATCTCTAGTAATCAATTCGTCTTTTAAACGATCCGAGAGCCCGTTCCAAAACGCAGCCCGAAGGGCATCATTATTCCAGCTCAGTTCAGAAGCTATAGTTTGAAAGTGAATTACATACTGTCCCACAGTACGAGAGCCTTGTCGAACTCGGAGCAAGTCAGCTGAGGCAGCAGTCGTCCTGTCAGGCTCATCAAAGATCCTTCGGAATGAGGCCAAGAAGTTGGTATAACTGGAAACTAACGGATCAGAACGCTCCCACAACGGTGACACCCACTCCAACGCTGAACCTTCAAGTAATGAGATAATGTATGCCACTTTAGACCGATCAGTAGGGAAGTTGTGTGAGAGGAGTTCGAAATGTACCTCACACTGATTGAGGAATCCACGGCAATTCTTTGGATTCCCGTTAGAACGAGGAGGAGTGGGAAGCTGAAGGTGTGACCTGGTTCCAGACAAGGAGGAAACATTGCCAGAGACAACCACTGGAGCGGATACTGGAACTGGAGCTGGAACCACTGAAGCCAGCGAAGTCTGAATTTGATCCAGCGGACCAGATAACTCCTGGAGATAATGCATCACCTGATTCTGTGCTGCTTCCTGACTCTGTACTCGGGAAACTAGGTCCTGCATGGCGCTTGCCTCTGGGTTCCGATTCCCCGGGTCCATGTGGCCTGAGTATACTGTCACTGGCCTAGACTGAGGGTGTTGTGAACTCGGGGATTCTTCCGATGGTTGGGAAGAGGAACCACAACTGAGCTGGAAAAGGGAGGACCTGATATAGGATCTCCTCATACAGGACGCTGACAGTGGAGTTTGATGAAATATGAAAGAGCTTTATTGCAGAGGAAAACAACTTAAAGTCAAATGCCAAAAAGGAATAAATGAAGGGAATGTCCAGACCTACTGAAGGGTTAAGTAAGCAGAATTGGGGATGCTGGTAATTGAAGAAACTGTGGGTGAAATTTAAAAGTCACTGATAACTTGTGGAACTTATGAATGATGATTATTAGCACAGATGGTTGAAGAACTTGTGAATGGTGACAGAGACGCTGATGATGTGAGAAACTGAAGGCAAGGGGCTTTGGACGCTTTGGATTTGTAGAACTTGTGAACAGAGATTGAGACGCTGATGATGTGAGGAATTGAAGTGCAGGGGTTTTAGACGCTGTTGGATTGTGGAACTTGAGAACGGAGACTGAGACGCTGATGATGTGAGGAATTGAAGTGCAGGGGTTTCTGACGCTGTGGATCTGTAGAACTTGTGAACGGAGACTGAGACGCTGATGATGTGAGGAATTGAAGTGCAGGCGTTTTAGACGCTGTTGGATTGTGGAACTTGAGAACGGAGACTGAGACGCTGATGATGTGAGGAATTGAAGTGCAGGGGTTTTAGACGCTGTGGATCTGTAGAACTTGAGACACTGATTCCTAGGAGCACGGATGACTGGAACACAGAAAGATTACCGGCCGCTGAATACACTGAAGCTGGAGCAGTGAACTGGCAGCTGCAAATGCCGAAGACACTGGAGTACGACTGCAGGGATCCTTGCCGGGAACAAGACCACTGGCATCTACGTCAGGGAAAGACGATACTCAGGCACTGACGCTCTGTCCGGCGTCTGACTTTGAATCTCCCGCCAGCGCTGGATTGGCGGAGCAGTCTGATGACGTCACCTGCCCCCCATCCACGTGATGCCGGGTGTCATGGCGGCGCCCATGCCCCGGAGAACCGCCGGTAGCCGTGCCAACCAGACGCCGGAGCCCGTGGCCCACCGAAGACAGAGGCCGCAACACCGACCAGCAGACACGCAGGGGTAAGCGCGGCGAACGCCGCCTCTGGTGTGTGACACTGGCGACATAAATTTTTAAAGCTCTGACCACATCGAGAGACTTCGACTCCACTAAGACGTCAGTAGCCACTGGCACCACAATAGGTTGGTTCATGTGGAACGACGACACCACCTTCGGCAGAAATTGTTGACGAGTCCTCAACTTTGCTCTATCTTCAGGGAAGATCAAATAAGGGCTCTTGTGAGACAAGGTCGCTAACTCCGATACCCGCCTTGCGGATGCCAAGGCCAACAGCATGACAACTTTCCAAGTGACAAATTTCAACTCTACCTTCTGTAAAGGTTCAAACCAATGTGATTGAAGGAACTGCAATACCACGTTAAGATCCCACGGTGCCACTGGAGGCACAAATGGAGGATGGATGTGCAACACGCCTTTCACGAAAGTCTGAACTTCTGAAAGGGAGGCCAATTGTTTTTGAAACAAAACCGATAAGGCTGAAATCTGTACTTTAATTGAGCCCAACTTTAAGCCCGCATCCACACCTGCTTGTAGAAAATGGAGAAAACGTCCTAACTAAAATTCTTCCGTAGGAGCCTTCTTGGATTCACACCAAGACACATATTTTCTCCAAATACGGTGGTAATGTTTAGACGTTACCCCTTTTCTAGCCTGAAGAAGTGTGGGAATGACTTCACAGGGAATACCCTTTCGGGCTAGGATCCTGCGTTCAACCGCCACACCATCAAACGTAGCCGCGGTAAGTCTTGATACACGCACGGCCCCTGTTGTAACAGATCTTCTCGTAGAGGAAGGGGCCAGGGATCTCCTATGAGTAATTCCTGAATATCTGGATACCAAGCTCTCCTTGGCCAGTCTGGAACAATGAGGATCGCCTGAACCTTTGTTCTTCTTATGATCTTTAGTACTTTCGGAATGAGAGGAAGTGGAGGGAATACATACACCGACTGAAACACCCATGGTGTTACTAGGGCGTCCACTGCTATTGCTTGAGGGTCCCGCGACCTGGAACAATATCTCTGAAGTTTCTTGTTGAGACGAGACGCCATCATGTCTATTTGAGGAACTCCCCAAAGACTTGTCACTTCTGTGAAGACGTCTTGATGAAGACCCCATTCCCCTGGATGGAGATCGTGTCTGCTGAGGAAGTCTGCTTCCCAAGTTGTCCACTCCTGGAATGAAGATTGCTGACAGAGCGCTTGTTTGTTTTTCCGCCCAACGGAGAACTTTCGTGGCCTCTGCCATTGCTGCTCTGCTTTTTGTTCCGCCCTGGCGGTTTATGTACGCTACTGCTGTTACATTGTCCGATTGAATCAGGACGGGCAGATTGGCCTTCTTCAAGCGGAACATCTTCTGCGCATTGTAAATGGCCCTTAACGCCAGAACGTTTATGTGTAGACAAGTTTCTTGGCTTGACCATCTTCCCTGGAAGTTTTCCCCCTGTGTGACTGCACCCCAGCCTCGGAGACTCGCATCCGTGGTTACTAAGATCCAGTCCTGGATCCCAAACCTGCGCCCCTCTCGGAGGTGAGAGCTATTCAGCCACCACAGGAGCGAGATTCTGGTCTTGGAAGACAGGATTATCCTTCGGTGCATCTGAAGACAGCCGCGTCGTCCGCACAAACTGTGATTTTGGCACGTTTAGGAGCCAACCATGTTGTTGCAGAACGGTCAGGGAGATCGCCATGTTCTGCAGCAATTGGGCCCTGGATCTCGCCTTTATCAGGAGATCGTCCAAGTACGGGATAATAGTGATTCCTCACTTGCGCAGGAGCACCATCATTTCCGCCATTACTTTGGTGAAAACCGTCGGAGCCGTGGACAGACCAAACGGCAATGTTTGAAATTGGTAATGACAATCCTGAACTGCAAACCTCAGGTAAGCCTGATGCGGAGGATAGATGAGAAC
Organism: Pseudophryne corroboree; assembly: GCF_028390025.1. NCBI lineage: Eukaryota > Metazoa > Chordata > Amphibia > Anura > Myobatrachidae > Pseudophryne > Pseudophryne corroboree. The sequence goes on from NC_086452.1 coordinate 217,943,371, forward strand.
ATGCAAGTAGGCATCCTTTATATCCACCGACACCATAAAATCCCCTTCCTCCAGACTGGAGATCACTGCCAGGAGAGATTCCATCTTGAATTTTAATTTTCTTAGGTAGAAATTGAGTGATTTTAGATTCAGGATTGGTCTGACCGAGCCGTCCGGCTTCGGGACCACGAATAGGCTCAAATAAAATCCTTCTCCCTGTTGTGACGGGGGAACCTTGATAATGACCTGATTTTGACACAACTTTTGTATTGCATCGGATACCACCTCTCTGTCCGGAAGAGAAGCTGGTAAGGCCGATTTGAAAAATCGGCGAGGGGGAACGACTTGAAACTCTAGTTTGTACCCCATGGACACTATTTCCAAAACCCATTGGTCCAAGGCCGAACGAACCCAGAATTGACTGAAGAGTTTTAGACGTGTCCCCACCGGTGCTGACTCCCGCAGAGAAGTCCCATCGTCATGCGGTGGATTTGGCAGAAGCCAGGGAGGACTTCTGCTCCTGGGAACCTGCCACTGCTGGTGATCTTTTCCCCTTCCTCTAGTAGCAAGGAAGGAAGAACCTCGGCCTTTCTTGTATTTATTGGGCCGAAAGGACTGCATCTGATAGTGGTCTGTTTTCTTTTGTTGTGCAGGAACATAAGGTAAAAAGGATGACTTACCCGTGGTAGCCGTAGATACCAAATCAGCGAGACCGTCACAAAACAAGACACCACCTTTATATGGTAGAGAGTCCATATTTCTCTTAGAATCAGCATCAGCATTCCATTGATGAATCCACAATAATCTCCTAGCGGAGACTGCCATGGCATTGGCTTTCGAACCCAAAAGGCCGATATCCCTCGCAGCTTCCTTTAGGTAGGCTGCAGCGTCCCTGATATGATCTAGTGTCAAGAGAACGCTATCCCTATCCAGGGTATATACCTCAGAAGACAAGTTATCAGCCCATTTTTCGATAGCACTACTCACCCATGCAGATGCAATGGCTGGCCTGAGCAGCGTACCTGTGGTGACATAAATGGATTTCAATGTATTTTCCTGCCTACGATCCGCAGGATCCTGAAGGGCTGCCGTGTCAGGGGACGGAAGAGCCACCTTTTTGGACAGCTGTGCTAGAGCCTCCTTGTCCACAATGGGGGATGACTCCCACTTTTCCCAATCCCCCGAGGGAAACGGATACGCCACCTGAATCCTTTTGGGAATCTGAAACTTTTTATCAGGATTTTCCCAAACCTTTTCAAATAGAGTGTTCAGTTCATGAGAGGGAGGAAACGTTACCTCAGGTTTCTTTCCCTTATACATACAAACCCTTTTATCAGGAACAAGAGGGTCTTCCAAGATATGTAATACGTCTTTTATCGCCACAATCATGTACCGAATACTCTTTGCCAATTTTGGATCTAATCTGGTATCACTGTAGTCAACACTGGAGTCAGAGGTATCTGAGTCTGCCAACTGAGCAAACGATCGCTTTTGTGACCCCGAGGGGGTCTGGACTTGTAACAACACATCCTCCACAGATTTCTTCCATGTCTGGTTCTGAGACTCAGATTTATCCAATCTCTTATTAATAAGAGCCACATTTGCATTCAAAGCATTCCACACATTTACCTAATCAGGAGTCGGCGGTGCCGACAGGGTCACTCCCACAGCCGCTTGTGTCCCTAATACAGTCTCCTCCTGGGAAGAGCACTCTGCCTCAGACATGCCGACACACGTGTATTCACCACTCACAAACACACTGGGCATATAGGGGACAGACCCACCTAAAGTCTGACAGAGAGACACAGAGAGAGTTTGCCAGCTCACAACCCAGCGCTTCACCAACGGTTCTGACAACACTACACAATGCCTCAGACCTGCAGCGCTTTTATAACACACATATATATTGCACCAAATTTACTGTGCCCCCCCCATTTTTCACCCTGATACTTATGCAGCAGTGTGAGGAAGAACCAGTGTCTCTGCAGCCTGTTGTAGAGAAAATGGCACTGTTGTGAGCTGTGAGGGCTAAGCTCCACCCCCGTAATGGCGCGCTTCAGTCCCGCTACTTTTAAAGAAATATTTATACTGGCGGGGGTTAGGACAGTGCCCCGGGCACTATGTCCCCTATAGCCAGTCTCCTTTGAGGTTTATATGCTGCCCAGGGCTCGGCCTCCCCCCCACCCTGTAGTGCCACTGTGTAGTGGGAGCATGGCGCGCAGTGTGCGATCGCTGTGCGGTACCTCAGAAGCCATCACTGAAGTCTTCTTTGCTTCTTCTACTCACCTGTCTTCTGACTTCTGGTTCTGCAAGGGGGGTGACGGCCGGCTCTGGGAACGAGCATCTAAGCTTACTTAGCGATCAGACCCTCAGGAGCTAATGGTGTCCTGTAGCCAAGAAGCAGATCCTTTAAACTCACTAGAAGTAGGTCTGACTTCTCTCCCCTAAGTCCCACGAAGCAGGGAGACTGTTGCCAGCAGTCTCCCTGAAAATAAAAAAAACCTAACAAAAGTCTTTTCCCGAGAAACTCTGTAGAGCTCCTCAGTGTGCATCCAGTCTGCCTGGGCACATTTCTAAAAACTGGAGTCTGGAGGAGGGGCATAGAGGGAGGAGCGAGTTCACACCCATTCAAAGTCTTAAAGTGCCCATGTCTCCTGCGGATCCCGTCTATACCCCATGGTTCTTATGGTTACTCCAGCATCCTCTAGGACGTATGAGAAAAAGAAGTTCCACTCAACCTCCATGCCGGCAAACAAAGTCGCCATAAGTCCGGGTAGATGAACGGTCCTTGTTGAAGATCTCTTCTTAGTGGTAGAGGCCAAGGGTCTTTGACGAACATGTCCAGAAGATCCTCTTACCCCGCTCTCCGGGGACAATCCGGGGCAATCAGAATTGCCTGGACACCTTGATTCCTGATTCGCTTTAGCACCCTTCGGGGCAATGGAATCGGAGGAAACAGGTAGACCAGCCAGTACAGCCAAGGCGATGCCAGTGCGTCCACTGCCCTCACCTGAGGGTCCCTGGTCCGTGAGCAATACTAGGGAAGTTTCTTGTTGAGCCAAGAAGCCATCATGTCTATTTGTGGGCAACCCCACCGGTTGATGATCTGCTGGAACACCAGATGGTGGAGTCCCCACTCCCCCGGGTGGAGATCGTGATGACTCAGGAAGTCTGCCTCCCAGTTATCCACACCCGGAATAAAGATTGCGGACATTGCTTTTGCATTTCTTTCCGCCCAGAGGAGTATCTTTGACACCTCTCGCATGCAGGCTCTGCTTTTTGTCACTCCTTGACGATTGATATATGCCACTGCCGTGGCGTTGTCCGACTGTACCTGGATCGCGTGATCCTTGAGCAGAGGAGAGGCCTGAAGCAGAGAATTGTATCATTGTTCCAGAATGTTGATCGGAAGGAGGGCCTCATGGGCTGACCACCTGCCCTGGAACTGTGCCCCTTGGGTGACAGCTCCCCATCCCCATAGACTTGCATCCGTTGTGAGGAGGGTCCAATCCTGAATCCCAAAACTCCAACCTTCTAGGAGATTGGAGGACTGTAGCCACCACAGGAGGGAAATCCTGGCCTGAGGTGACAGCCGAATTATCTGGTGTATCTGTAGATGCTATCCGGACCACTTGCTCAGGAGATCCAACTGAAATGTTCTGGCATGGAACCTCCCATACTGGATCGCCTCGTATGAGGCAACCATCTTTCCCAACAACGGTATACAAAAATGAACAGGCACTCGAGTAGGTCTGAGCACCATGCGGACTATCGCTTGAAGTGTATTCGCCTTGTCCACTGGTAGAAACACCTTCTGGGCCACAGTATCCAGCAACATCCCCAGGAACAGGAGCCTCTGAGTTGGCTCCAGGTGGGACTTCTGTAAGTTGAGGATCCACCCATGGTCTGACAGAAGATGGATAATGCGGTCGATATGGAGCAACAAAAGCTCCTTGGATCGTGCTTTTATCAGAAGATCATCCAGATAAGGGACAACATTGACCCCCTGGACCTGGAGTTTGAACATCATCTCTGCCATCAACCTTCGTGAATACCCTCGGCACTGTGGACAGGCCGAAGGGCAGTGCCTGGAATTGGAAGTGATTGTCCAGAAGGGCAAACCGCAGGTACGCCTGATGAGGCGGCCAAATCGGAATATGGAGGTAGGCGTCCTTGATGTCCAAGGAGACCATAAATTCCTGTTCTTCTAGGCCCGCAATCACTGCTCGCAGGGATTCCATCTTGAACTTGGAACACCTTCAGATAAGGATTCAAGGCTTTTAGATTTAAAATAGGTCTGACCGAACCGTCCGGTTTCGGCACCACAAACAGGTTTGAGTAAAACTCCATGCCGTGTTGCGGTATTGGTACTGGAACAATGACATGGGACTGGACCAACTTTTGGATGGCCTGTTGCAACATAACCTGCATATCCTACAAAGCTGGTAAGCTTGATTTGAAAAATCGTTGGGGAGGAGTACTGTCGAACTCCAGCTCGTAGCCTTGAGAAACGAGATCTCTGACCCAGGTATCATGGCAGGAAGTCTCCCAGACACGACTGAAGTGACGCAGTCGAGCTCCCACCTCGAGATCCCCTCGGAGTGGGTGGGCACCATTATGCTGAGGCCTTAGTAGACGCAGAACCGGTGGACTGTTACTGAGAGCTGGTGCTGAAAGGTTTTCTGGACTTACCGCTGGTGCCTCTATTCGCATTTGTAGGCACCTCTGGCATTAGATTGAAATTTGTGAGACCAAAAGGACTGGACAGATGGACCCGGATAGGAGCGTCTCGTTGGCATGGCCCCACAGGGGAGAAACGTGGATTTCCCAGACGTAACTTTGGAAATCCAGGTATCCAATTCAACCCCAAAGAGCCATTCCCCTGAAAAGGGGAGAGACTCCACACTACGCTTGGATTCTGCGTCCGCTATCCACTGACGCAACCACAAGGTCCTGCACGCCGACATTGCCATGGCAGAAGTCCGAGCATTAATGTTCCATCTCCTTGAGCGAATCACAGAGGACACGTGTAGTGTCCTGAATGTGTTTTAGGAGGGTTAGCATAGTAACTAAAGGCATATCCCCCGAGAGGCCCACCTGAATTTGAGAAGCCCAGACATGAATGGCATGGGTCATCCAGCAACCCGCAATGACTGGCCTTTGAGATATACCAGCTGCCATGTATATAGACTTTAGGGTAGTCTCTATCTTCCTATCCCCAGGATCCTTCATGGTAAAGGAGCACGGGGCAGGCAGCACCGCCTTTTCAGACAGGCAAGAGACGGATACATCTACCCCAGGGGGTTCCTCCCAAAACTTTCGACCTTCAGGAGCAAATGGGAAAGTGCGCAAAAACTTTTTGAACACTTGGAATATTTTGTCTGGATTTTTCCAGGCCTGTTTGAATAGGTCATCTAACTCTGCAGAATCAGGGAAAGTGACATTAGTTTTGTTTTGTTCAAAGAAAAATGACTGCTGTGATGCAGCGTCCTCTAGAGGGAGCTTTAACACTTCCCTTATAGCCAGAATTAGGGGTTCAATACCCTGAGCAGAATAGGGATCCCCACTAACAGGGTCCAGGTCATCACCATCCTCTTGTACATCATCTGTATCAGAGAGTAGAGCAGGTAAACCACGCTTCTGTGGATCTGCATGAGAGAGGAGGGGCTGTGCATCTGCCCTAGCAGCTAAATCTGCAACCACTTGTTGTAGTAGCTGAGTCTTCTGCACATTAGCAGTGAGCTAGGATGACATATCAGACATCATAGTTTTAAGAGACCCTAACCAGTGGGGCTCTGGACCCTCTCCCCCAGCCCCTTCACTGATTTGTGAAGATTGACTGCATTGTTCACATGAAACAGAATCATTAGATAATGGACAGAATCTAGTGTGACATACACTGCACAGCTTGTGTTTACCCATGTTTCACAGTAAGCACACAACATACACATACACACAGACAGTTGTATTGCAAGTCTGTCCTACTGTATGTGAGAGGAGACACAGAGAGAGAGAGAGAGAGAGAGAGAGAGAGAGAGAGAGAGGACACCAGCACACCCTGAGCTGCACAGCCCCAGTGAGGCTGTCAGCTCCCTATAAAACAGTAAACACTAACAATTTTTGTCCTAAATAGGATCCAGATAGTGTACACAAGCGGCTCTCCCCCTTTGCTACACCCTGTACCAGATATCCAACGTGGCTGAGGAGTCAGGAAGCGCTGTGTGTGCTTTATATGGCTGCAGTAAGCAGAGGAAGGCGCCAAAATGCCTCAGGTCCCGCTCTGAGGTAGCTCCGATCCCCCACAATGGCTCAGGAGTTACAGATTTATATTATACTGGCAAAGTCTCCTAGTTAGCTTAAAACATCACAAAAGTGCTAGTCAAGCCTTTTGTGCTAGTTCCACATGGGGGATCTTAGTCGGACCCCCTGAGAGAGTCCCGTACACCGCGCACGTGGTCAGCCGCACTTTGAACCGGGGGGACCCCCTTAGCGATGTCACCTTCACGCAGCGTTAGGGGTGTGCGGCGTGCTGCGGCTGTGACAGCCAAGGCACAGTGCCCCGCTGAACAACAATCCCTCAGGACGGTGATCCTGCAGCGGGGAAGTGGCTCTGCACCTCGTAAGGCCGGTGACCGTCCCCCTCTAACTCCCACGGTGCAGGTATGCTGTTGCCCAGACAGCATACTGAAAATAATAAAGGTTTCAAAGAAAATGAAGAAAACTCTCTGTAGCTGCAGAGATGTGCATCCTCTCCTGAGGGCACTTTTTTCTAAACCGCCTGTGGGAGGGGGCATGGAGGGGAGGAGCCAGCACACCCAGTTGAAGAAATTTAAATTGCATTGGCTCCTTTGGACCCTGTCTATACCCCATCGCACTAGATTCCCCAATATCCCTTATGGATGCTAGAGAAAATAAGTCACCATTTAGAAACCATGTTTAAAAAAAATTAAGCGCACCCAATGATTTAGTAGCTTATAGAAACATGTTCAGTAACAATATTACATTGCATTCGCTGAATTGTGTCCCACTCGTCCTTGTTCTACTACTCCAGATAATGTTCTGCCGAAAGGGATCAAAGTTTGATTTGATCTCAGCCAATCAGCTTTATATTTGCTAGAGCGCTTAGGATCAATATCCTATTGAAGCGCTTAGGATCAATATCCTATTGAGCGATTTAATTTTGGGCAAGCTTTAGGTTTTGGACAGATGCTTAATATTTTAGTATAATGAGAAATTCATGGTTGGACTCAGTGGTACCGATTTAATAAGCCTTGAGGTTTCAACAGAGTGTTATTTGCAACCATAATGTGGTTATCAACACTTGTTTCTTCTTGTATCCATAGTGCTGTGAACAAACTTTACCCACATTGGACCTTATTCATAGTAGTATGTTAACGCTAACACAGATGAGATTTGTGACTCAGTGGATGTGCTAAAATATGCTAATTGAGCAGTTGTGGAGATATGTATAGAGATTATCACCGGAGCCTTCGGCGCTGCCTGCAACTGCATATACATTTGCAGTATCAATGCAGATCCGGCAAACATTGACTCCTCAAGTAAGTTTATGGTAACTCAGAATGGCCACTGCAACCAGGCCATCGCAGACATGATTACTGCGTACAGGATCGCAGTCAGTGGCCGATAGACGCCCTGAAAATGGTCCAGACACGCTCCCCATTTCCTCTCACATAATGCCAGCTTCCTGTCAATCACTTGTGAATGAATCATCACTAAAAGCATAAGCGCAAATCAACTGGTATGGGTGCGCAGTTTACCGTTTAGTCACTCCATTGTGAAAACACTGTCATAGCATACTACTGTGAATTAGACCCTTGTGCGCAGTCTAGGGTTCCGATGAACCTTGTGCCAAATCAAATCATTTCCTATCACTGTGAGGCAGTCAAAACACCAAATCAAATGTTCTGATATGTAAAAACAAAGATTTTAAACTATATGCGTATGTAACTATAGTTACATATATAATGGCTTTACAAACAAAACAAACACCTTTTTCCACAGGGTGTCGTCATTTAAAATTTTATTTTGTAAAGGAAAATAGGATTTGCTAGACTTAAATATAACATTCAAAAATAAAGAGAAGTGTGACTGCAGCCAGAGCCGGATTAAGGTGGGTGGCCTGGGGGTACGTACCCCGGGCCCCCCTTTCCAAAAGGGCCCCCTGCCACACCACAGATCTGATCTCTTTTCCGATCCAATTCCGATCTCCGGTGCTGTGCTCCCGTCCCCACTGCAGCGGCGGCTGCACAGACAGGACACCTGAGCCGAGCGACGGCTCAGCTGTCCAATAATGTATGAATGAAGCAGCCTGCCCCTGCAGCCTGTGTGCCCAGCCAATGACTGAGCGGCAGGCTGCTTCATTTATACATTATTGGACAGCTGAGCCGTTGCTCATCTCAGCTGTCCTGTCTGTGCGGCCGCCGCTGCAGTGGGGACGGGAGCGCAGGAAAGGAGTTTGGCTGTGGCTGGCATGTGTCCGTGTGTGCTGCTTGGGAAGGCTGGCTGTATAAAAAGTAAGGCTGTATCTGGAGTGCCACATCATTGTCTCTATGTGTGTGGGTGTGTGTGTGTATATATATATATATATATATATATATATATATATACACACAGGTTGAGTATCCCTTATCCAAAATGCTTGGGACCAGAAGTATTTTGGATATGGGATTTTTCCGTATTTTGGAATAATTGCATACCATAATGAGATATCATGGTGATGGGTCCTAAATCTAAGCACAGAATGCATTTATACAACATATACACCATATACACATAGCCTGGAGGTCATTTTAGCCAATATTTTTTATAACTTTGTGTATTAAACAAAGTGTCTACATTCACACAATTAATTTATGTTTCATATACACCTTATACACACAGCCTGAAGGTCATTTAATACAATATTTTCAATAACTTTGTGTATTAAACCAAGTCTGTGTACATTGAGTCCTCAAAAAACAAAGGTTTCACTATCTCACTCTCACTCAAAAAAGTCTGTATTTCGGAATATTCCGTATTTCGGAATATTTGGATATGGGATATTCAACCTGTGTATATATATATATATATATATATATATATATATATATATATATATATACACACATATATGTATTGATAGAATTCAGCTGCCTTCTCTTTATTAGGGGTCCCACTGTCAAGTGCCCCGGGCCCCCCATTGTCTTAATCCGGCTCTGACTGCAGCTCAGGAGCAACATCCAGGCCTACCTTCCACTTTCATCCAAGTAACTGCCCTTACTTTGATAAAGAGGACCCTGATATTATGCAGCAGGTTCATATTGAGCCTACCATTCTATTAAAAGCCAACACTTGTGAGAAGTGTGTTTTTAGTTCTCACTTTAGGGTATTTATATTATACTCAGAAGGGGATGTGGTCAGGATGTGGACAGACACAAATACCAACAGCTGGATCCTGCAAGTCAGAATTCAGATGGATCCCGCCTGTAAGTAAGGGGGGTTAGGGTTAGGCACTAAAGGCAGGGTTAGACTGTGGGTTGGGGAAGGTTAGGCTACCGGGGTGGAGGGGATGGTCGGTTGGTTAGGGTTTGCCTGCAGTAGGGGACGGTTAGGCTTAGGCTGCAGTAGGGGTGGGTTAGGCTTATGCTGCGGGAGTGGTGAGTTAGGTTAGGGGTAGGGTTTCAATACTTACCGGGATCCATCGGGATTTTGACTGTCGAGATGGTGCCGTTGGCATACTTATCGGCATTCTCGCTGCCAGGATTTCGTACCCAACCCCTCAGAAGTATATAAATTGAAACATGAAGGCACACACTACTAAAGTAGCAGGGCAAGGGAGGAGAAAACGATCTCCCCATAGCTTTCAATACCAAAAGAAATCCTACTGTAGCTGAAAACATTGCTATACTGTACCCTAGGACCAAGCTGATTGTAAATCTGCCATCCTCAGTGCCAAGCTGTTTAAAAAAACTTTTGCCAAACATGTTAACAGCTCTCCCATGCCAAGCTGTCTGCAAAGCTGTTTCCTGTGGGCCAATGTTTCTGGAAGTCCTAATGAGGATGGCTTTACTCTTAGAATGGCCATCCCAAGGGCGGGATTGAATTGTTACTATTTTGCAGCCATTGTTACATGTCTAATGATGGCATACAACCATTGTTTTTTTAAACAAATTTGCAGTTTGAGCAATTGATGGTAGAGATAGTTTACGCATCTGTAAAGGAGCTCTGCCACTGAAAACATCAATAGTTGCAAAATATTGTCCATCAATGGCCACCCCTAAATCTCTCTCCATATCAGGGTAGCGGGACGAGATATTCTTGACCTAATCTTAACTTTCTGGAAGTGCCTCTTTGTGGAGCACAACAAGATTACACACAGTGTTCTATTAAGATTGTTAAATACATGGAAATATAGGTCCAGATGCTCCCTCAAGAATAAAAAGCAAAGTTAAGAACACAAGTACTAATTAAGTGATGCCAAGACCTCTTAGGGAGGTGGCACGTGGAAGCAAAAGGGGACAGTGAGAAACATTATGTTGAGACATTTTTCTTAGATACCAAATGTTCTCAAGGAGCTCAGACCAGGAGGGATGTTTCATGAGAGCAAGACGGCTACTTGGCATTAAGACAGCAAAATAATATGCAAAGAATAAGAGGAAGAAGGATGGAGTGGACAAAAAGAGGATAGAAGAAAAACAGGCGAACAGAGAAAAGATAATGAGGGCAAGCATATGAGGTAAAAGATGAATGAGTGGGTGAGAAAATAAGAATTTACTTACCGATAATTCTATTTCTCATAGTCCGTAGTGGATGCTGGGACTCCGTCAGGACCATGGGGAATAGCGGGCTCCGCAGGAGACAGGGCACATCTAAATAAAGCTTTTAGGATCACATGGTGCGTACTGGCTCCTCCCCCTATGACCCTCCTCCAAGCCTCAGTTAGGTACTGTGCCCGGACGAGCGTACACAATAAGGAAGGATCTTGAATCCCGGGTAAGACTCATACCAGCCACACCAATCACACCGTACAACTTGTGATCTGAACCCAGTTAACAGTATGATAACAAAAAACGAAGTAGCCTCTGAAAAGATGGCTCACAACAATAGTAATAACCCGATCTTTGTAACAATAACTATGTACAAGTATTGCAGACAATCCGCACTTGGGATGGGCGCCCAGCATCCACTACGGACTATGAGAAATAGAATTATCGGTAAGTAAATTCTTATTTTCTCTAACGTCCTAGTGGATGCTGGGACTCCGTCAGGACCATGGGGATTATACCAAAGCTCCCAAACGGGCGGGAGAGTGCGGATGACTCTGCAGCACCGAATGAGAGAACTCCAGGTCCTCCTTAGCCAGAGTATCAAATTTGTAAAATTTTACAAACGTGTTCTCCCCTGACCACGTAGCTGCTCGGCAAAGTTGTAATGCCGAGACCCCTCGGGCAGCCGCCCAAGATGAGCCCACTTTCCTTGTGGAGTGGGCCTTTACAGATTTAGGCTGTGGCAGGCCTGCCACAGAATGTGCAAGTTGGATTGTGCTACAGATCCAACGTGCAATCGTCTGTTTAGACGCAGGAGCACCCATCTTGTTGGGTGCATACAATATAAACAACGAGTCAGATTTTCTGACTCCAGCTGTCCTTGAAATATATATTTTTAATGCTCTGACAACGTCCAGTAACTTGGAGTCCTCCAAGTCGCTAGTAGCCGCAGGCACCACAATAGGCTGGTTCAAGTGAAAAGCCGAAACCACCTTAGGGAGAAAATGAGGACGTGTCCGCAGTTCTGCCCTGTCCGAATGGAAAATCAGATATGGGCTTTTGTATGATAAAGCCGCCAACTCTGAAACTCTCCTGGCTGAAGCCCGGGCCAATAGCATGGTTACCTTCCATGTAAGGTATTTTAAATCTACCGATTTTAGAGGCTCAAACCAATGAGATTTGAGAAAATTCAAAACTACGTTCAAATCCCACGGTGCCACTGGAGGCACTATTGGGGGTTGTATATGTAGTACACCTTTGACAAAAGTTTGTACTTCAGGCACTGATGCCAATTCCTTCTGGAAGAAGATTGATAAGGCCGAAATTTGAACTTTAATGGACCCCAATTTTAGGCCCATAGACAATCCTGCTTGCAGGAAATGTAAGAATCGACCCAATTGAAATTCTTCCGTTGGAGCCTTCTTGGCCTCACACCACGCAACATATTTTCGCCAAATGCGGTGATAATGTTGTACAGTCACTTCCTTTCTAGCCTTAATCAAGGTAGGAATAACTTCCTCTGGAATGCCCTTTTCTTTTAGAATCCGGCGTTCAACCGCCATGCCGTCAAACGCAGACGCGGTAAGTCTTGGAACATACAAGGTCCCTGCTGAAGCAGATCCCTTCTTAGAGGTAGAGGCCATGGATCCTCCGTGAGCATCTCTTGAAGTTCCGGATACCAAGTTCTTCTTGGCCAGTCCGGAGCCACCAGTATTGTTCTTACTCCTCTTTTCCGTATAATTCTCAGTACCTTTGGTATGAGAGGCAGAGGAGGGAACACATACACTGACTGGTACACCCACGGTGTTACCAGAGCGTCCACAGCTATTGCCTGAGGGTCTCTTGACCTGGCGCAATATCTGTCCAATTTTTTGTTGAGGCGAGACGCCATCATGTCCACCTTTGGTCTTTCCCAACGGTTCACAATCATGTGGAAGACTTCTGGATGAAGTCCCCACTCTCCCGGGTGAAGGTCGTGTCTGCTGAGGAAGTCTGCTTCCCAGTTGTCCACTCCCGGGATGAACACTGCTGACAGTGCTATGACATGATTCTCCGCCCAGCGCAGAATCCTTGCAGCTTCTGTCATTGCTCTTCTGCTTCTCGTGCCGCCTTGTCGGTTTACGTGGGCGACTGCCGTGATGTTGTCCGACTGGATCAACACCGGCTGACCCTGAAGCAGCGATTTTGCCAGGCTTAGAGCATTGTAGATCGCTCTTAGCTCCAGTATATTTATGTGAAGGGACGTCTCCAGGTTTGACCACACGCCCTGGAAGTTTCTTCCCTGTGTGACTGCTCCCCAGCCTCGTAGGCTGGCATCCGTAGTCACCAGGACCCAGTCCTGTATGCCGAATCTGCGGCCCTCTAACAGATGGGCACTCTGCAACCACCACAGGAGAGACAACCTTGTTCTTGGTGACAGTGTTATCCGCTGATGCATGTGCAGATGCGATCCGGACCATTTGTCCAGCAGATCCCACTGAAATGTCCGTGCATGGAATCTGCCGAATGGAATCGCTTCGTAAGAAGCCACCATCTTTCCCAGGACTCTTGTGCATTGATGTACTGACACAGTTCCTGGTTTTAGGAGGTTCCTGACAAGTTCGGATAACTCCCTTGCTTTCTCCTCCGGGAGAAACACCTTTTTCTGAACCGTGTCCAGAATCATTCCCAGGAACAGCAGACGAGTTGTCGGGGTCAATTGAGATTTTGGAAGATTCAGAATCCACCCGTGTTGCTGAAGCACTACCTGGGTTAGTGCTACACCGACTTCCAGCTGTTCTCTGGACTTTGCCCTTATCAGGAGATCGTCCAAGTAAGGGATAATTAATACGCCTTTTCTTCGTAGAAGAACCATCATTTCGGTCATTACCTTGGTAAAGACCCGAGGGGCCGTGGACAAACCAAACGGCAGCGTTTGAAACTGATAATGACAGTCTTGTATCACGAACCTGAGATACCCTTGGTGTGAGGGGTAAATTGGGACATGCAGATAAGCATCCTTTATGTCCAGGGACACCATGAAGTCCCCTTCTTCCAGATTCGCTATCACTGCTCTGAGTGACTCCATCTTGAACTTGAATTTCTGTATGTACAGGTTCAAGGATTTCAGGTTTAGAATAGGTCTTACCGAACCGTCCGGCTTCGGTACCACAAATAGTGTGGAATAATATCCCTTTCCCTGTTGTAGGAGGGGTACCTTGACTATCACCTGCTGAGAATACAGCTTGTGAATGGCTTCCAAAACCGACGTCCTTTCTGAGGGAGACGTTGGTAAAGCAGACTTTAGGAACCGGCGAGGGGGAGACCTTTCGAACTCCAACATGTAACCCTGAGATATTATCTGCAGGATCCACGGGTCCACTTGTGAGCGAGCCCACTGATTGCTGAAAATCTTGAGTCGACCCCCCACCGCTCCTGAGTCCGCTTGTAAAGCCCCAGCGTCATGCTGATGGCTTTGTAGAACCCGGGGCGGGCTTCTGGTCCTGGGCAGGGGCTGCTTGCTGCCCTCTCTTACCCTTTCCTCTGCCTCGCGGCAGATAAGACTGTCCTTTTGGTCGCTTGTTTTTATAGGAGCGAAAGGACTGCGGCTGAAAAGACGGTGTCTTTTTCTGTTGGGAGGGGGTCTGAGGTAAAAAAGTGGATTTGCCGGCATTTGCCGTGGCCACCAGGTCCGAAAGACCGACCCCAAATAATTCCTCTCCTTTATATGGCAATACTTCCATATGCCTTTTGGAATCCGCATCACCTGACCACTGTCGCGTCCATAAACTTCTTCTGGCAGATATGGACATCGCGCTTACTCTTGATGCTAGAGTACAAATATCCCTCTGAGCATCTCGCATATAAAGAAAAGCATCCTTTAATTGCTCTAGAGTCAATAAAATACTGTCCCTATCCAGGGTATCAATATTTTCAGTCAGAGAATCCAACCACACTACCCCAGCACTGCACATCCAGGCTGAGGCTACTGCCGGTCGCAGTATAACACCAGTATGTGTGTATATACTCTTCAGTGTAGTTTCCAGCCTCCTATCTGCTGGATCCTTGAGGGCGGCCGTATCAGGAGACGGCAACGCCACTTGCTTTGATAAACGTGTGAGCGCCTTATCCACCCTAGGGGGTGTTTCCCAGCGCGCCCTAACCTCTGGTGGGAAAGGGTATAATGCCAATAACTTCTTGGAAATTAGCAGTTTTCTATCTGGGTTAACCCACGCTTCGTCACACACGTCATTCAATTCCTCTGATTCTGGAAAAGCTACAGGTAGTTTTTTCACCCCCCACATAATACCCCTTTTTGAGGTACCAGCAGTATCAGAGATCTGCAAAGCCTCCTTCATTGCCGTGATCATATAACGTGTGGCCCTATTGGAAAATACGTTTGTTTCTTCACCGTCGACACTAGATTCATCTGTGTCGGTACCCGTGTCGACTGACTGAGGTAAGGGACGTTTTACAGCCCCTGACGGTGTCTGAGACGCCTGAGCCGGTACTAACTGGTTTTCCGGCCGTCTCATTTCGTCAACTGACTTTTGTAATGTGCTAACATTATCACGTAATTCCATAACTAAAGCCATCCATTCCGGTGTCGACTCCCTAGGGGGTGACATCACCATTACCGGCAATTGCTCTGCCTCCACACCAACATCGTCCTCATACATGTCGACACACACGTACCGACACACAGCAGCCACACAGGGAATGCTCTAATCGAAGACAGGACCCTCTTAGCCCTTTGGGGAGACAGAGGGAGAGTTTGCCAGCACACACCAAAAGCGCTATAAATGTATATAAACAACCCTAGAAGGTGTTGTTTTTGATATAAGCGCTTTTAATATATCAATATCGCCAAATTATGCCCCCCTTCTCTTTGTTACCCTGTTTCTTTAGTGCAGTGCAGGGGAGAGTTCTGGGAGCCTTCCTCACCAGCGGAGCTGAGCAGGAAAATGGCGCTGAGTGCTGAGGAGAATAAGCTCCGCCCCTTTTTCGGCGGGTTTTTCTCCCGGGTTTTAAGAAAACTGGCCTGGGTTAAATACATACATATAGCCTTAATGGCTATATGTGATGTATTTATTTTGCCACTAAAGGTATTTAATATTGCTGCCCAGGGCGCCCCCAGCAGCGCCCTGCACCCTCCGTGACTGAATCAGTGAGACGTGTAGCAACAATGGCGCACAGCTGCAGTGCTGTGCGCTACCTTCATGAAGACTGAGGAGTCTTCTGCCGCCTGCTTTCCGGACCTCCGTCTTCAGCGTCTGTAAGGGGGATCGGCGGCGCGGCTCCGGGACGAACCCCAGGAGGACCTGTGTTCCGACTCCCTCTGGAGCTAAGTGTCCAGTAGCCTAAGACTCCAATCCATCCTGCACGCAGGTGAGTTGGAAATCTCTCCCCTAAGTCCCTCGATGCAGTGATCCTGTTGCCAGCAGGATTCACTGAGATTTAAACCTAAAAAAACTTTTTCTAAGCAGCTCTTTAGGAGAGCCACCTAGATTGCACCCTTCTCGGACGGGCACAAAAACCTAACTGAGGCTTGGTTGGAGGGTCATAGGGGGAGGAGCCAGTACGCACCATGTGATCCTAAAAGCTTTATTTAGATGTGCCCTGTCTCCTGCGGAGCCCGCTATTCCCCATGGTCCTGACGGAGTCCCAGCATCCACTAGGACGTTAGAGAAATATTTGCTATTGCAGTGTCTGATACAGGTTGTAAGGATTTGGCTTTTAGGAAGGGAGGGGAGGTAGAAGGTAAGGAGAATGTTCCTTTTAAAATAGAGGGAGAAAGAAGAGCACTTAAAGGGAAAAAGATGGTTTACAATCCTGATTAAACAGACGAAGAGAGAACTGTTATGAGGAGAAATCCTCTCTTCAGGAGTTGCAACAACACAGAGGTTCCTCAGAGGAGGATTCCAACAGATAACTAGAGAAAAGGGGAGCGCCGGTCACAATACCGACTCCGGGTTCCAGGCATCTGCAAATCCCGATGGTCGGCATGCTGACCTATAGAGTGGGAATAGAACCTGTGGCAAGAACAGTGAGCCACCAAAATCGCAGTGTGGCGTGCGCAGCGAGCCCGCAAGGGGCTTCGTTGCACTCGCCCCCCGCCGGCCTTCTAGCAGCCGGGATCCCGCCGTCGGTATTGTTACCACCGGTCATACATACCCAACACGTAAAATAGTATTTTGCTAAATTAATGTCTTATCAGCACCTCTGGTTATCTTCAAAGTTGCGTTAAAAAAACTGGTCCAAGCAATAATGTACGATCATTAAAGTTTGTTTAAAAGGATTTATTGGATTTAATGTACGGGTAATTCCCTAGTCCTCTTCTATTGGTACATTTATATTGCTTCAAATGTATTATGTATTTTCACTAAAATTGCACCCTAAAATCAGATTAACAATTAATCTTTGGCATGGGGGATAGGATGTGTTTTTTTTTAATCAGCAGAATCTAAACATACCTAAGTATTTGTGAGTATTTAAAGACACACAAAATCTACAACAGTTATAGAAAGAAAGTGCTATCCAACAGCCTTTAAGCCACAAGAGAAACCTGCTACAGTGTGCTGTAGGCTCCAAACTACAGATTCAGATACACAACGTTGGAAGTGTAGTATGAAATGGAAATTCAAGAGAAACTGAGCCTTAAAGTTCTCCCTAGGGTAGTGCCTGCCTTAACCCCTGTAGTGCAGCATGCACTTCAAATAAATGCATGCGGAATGGTACATCCCAGATCAGTGATGATCACTATTGGAAACAGTCTGTTCATTTGACTGAGGGTCCAGACCAAGCAAAGTCCCCAGATAAGAGTGTTCTCTAGTCGCCATTATCTGCTCGGGCCTGACTGGATGTAAAAGGGTTGCTGGCTGTGGGTTAAGAGTGTATTTTTCCAAGAAGGCCAAGTCAGGGGGACGTTGGTAGTCTGTGGATTGAGACAGCACAGTAGAATCGGCGTGAGTCTCTAATTCCCCCTCATTTTCTCTGATTTCAACTGGAACCAATGTTATCGGCACACAGATATCAACCTCGGAGCTCTGACAGGCCGCTGGATAACTTTCTGACTCTTCCATCTTCACATCATCCTCTGCCTTAGAGTTATGAACGTGGTCAACATGGTACTTGAGCTTGTCCTTCCGTTTAAAGGTGGCATTGCAGTGCTGACATATAAAGGGGCGTGCATCTGAATGTATAACCAAGTGTTTAGTCAGAGTTTTTTTAATGCGAAACGATTGACTGCAGATGTGACATTTATATGGCTTTTCACCTATAGAACATAAAAAAAAAAAAGAAATTACCAACAGTTTTCACTCCATAGTAACTAGGGGTAGCACCCACTTGTTCCTTGCCTCTAAGCTGACCCATACCTGTTGGGAACTAAAGTCTGTCTTCTAACATAGAGCTGTACTATAGCAGTGCTGACAAAAATCTATACATTCTGGAACCCAGTTATTGATAGCAGGTAGTGCAAAGAACTTCCCTAACCTTCTACGTGTAACGGGATAATTTCATTATATTGTCCAAGGTTTAAACCGCTTTAATTGTGGGCCAGCAAATTGAACAGTTGTGTAGTTCATCCACCAGCTGTTTATGACTTAGGGGGTCTATGGCCCAAATGTATTAAGCCTTAACAAGAGATAAATCTGAGAGGCATAAGGCACAGGGCTAATGCACCCCGTATGTCAGGCCCGACCCCCCCCCCCCCACCCCACCCGTGCAAGTACAAAAGCATTGCACAGCGGTGATGCTTTTGTACTGGAAGAGTAGCTCCCTACCAGTGAAGCTCCTGTACGCTGGCAGGAGCTACTCATCGCTGTGAGGATCGCAGCGGCTGCGTGACATCACGCAGCCGCCGCGGCCCGCCACCCCGTTGCACAGCACTGATCAGGTCTGAATTAGGCCCAAAGTACCAGCCAACCAGCTCCTGTCATTTTTCAAACACAGCCTGTGACATGGCAGTTAGGAAGCTGATTGGCTGGTCATTAATCACTCCTTATGCGTCTTGGATTTATCTCTTGTTAAGACGTAATACATTTGGGCCATATATGTACTTAGTCTTGGAAAGAGATAAAGTGGCTGGAGATAAAGTACCGGCCAACCAGCTATCATTTATTATAGCGGCATGGATTATTACGCTAAAGCACTTCCTGCTTCTCCTCATTACCAAGACGAAGTAGTAAGCAACATCAAGATTGTAATATCTGAGCAAAAGTACAGTATTAGGTTAGCAGCATAAACATTTAAAGAAAAAATCACCAATCTTTCAACAAATTGCAATATGTAGTAGATAAAATGTAATATTGCGCTTACACTGTACAAAGATGCAAGAGTTTTGAATGCAGAGTTTTCATATGGTCAATGGAATATGTAACCAAATGGGGGGAATGATCCCTTGAATGGTATAGCTATAAAAGAAGGTAAACAATAGTGCAAGTACGCCAATATAAAAAAATAGTTCCTTTTAATGATCTGTATATTAAACTCACAAACGTAGGTTTTTTTAAAGCATATCACAGTAACGATGGTTTCACAATTAGGATTGGTTTGATGACTTTCAGGCTTCTTACTTATGACAAGATTAGAGAAGGCTGGAAGATAATAGAAAAAAGTGCAATAGGACTAGGAAACCACAGGAAGTGACGTAATGCGTTCCATTGTCCGGCGCGTCACTTCCTGATCGACCCGCTGAATAACTCAATACAAAATAAACAGTAACAACTTTTAACTGATGTAGTCTATTCATCTGGAATGCACTCTGCACTTTTGGAACGCATAATTCAGGATGTACGGACTCTTATTGGAACGCATGACTACATCAGTTAAAAGTTGTTACTGTTTATTTTGTATTGAGTTATTCAGCGGGTCGATCAGGAAGTGACGCGCCGGACAATGGAACGCATTACGTCACTTCCTGGTGTTTCCTAGTCCGTCGCGTCACTAGCCCTGACTTCCGGGACAGGAAGTGACGCGCTATGCTGTGGAACGCATACCGCCACTTCCTGTCTGTGATGCCGATGTAGGTCGGTTTAATGAATACATGTGAGATTAACACACATCTGAGATTGTTCAGATTAATGAACAGGGGTATATATATACCTCTGAAATTCAATCAACCACTAAACGCTTCTGAGGAAGAACCCTTTGGTTCGAAATGCATTAAGCAGCCGTGGCTACTGTTGGATTTGACTGGAACTGGAATCTCCCTGAGAAAACCCCTTCGAGTATCCGGAACTCTGTGGGACCTCTGCGAGACTTATCTTTCGATAAGTATATGTGACTCCATCCATCCAGCATTTTATTACAAGCTTTTTTAAATTTCATGTTTGTGAGTGCATTTGGTGCTAATTAAATTGTTCTTTTTGCACATCAGGTTTTGCACTATTGCACTTTTTTCTATTATCTTCCAGCCTTCTCTAATCTTGTCATAAGTAAGAAGCCTGAAAGTCATCAAACCGTTCCTAATTGTGAAACCATCGTTACTGCGATATGCTTTCAAAAAACCTACGTTTGTGAGTTTAATATACAGATCATTAAAAGGAACTATTTTTTTATATTGGCGTACTTGCACTATTGTTTACCTTCTTTTATAGCTATACCATTCAAGGGATCATTCCCCCCATTTGGTTACATATTCCATTGACCATATGAAAACTCTGCATTCAAAACTCTTGCATCTTTGTACAGTGTAAGCGCAATATTACATTTTATCTACTACATATAGTAAGCAACATCGACAAGATCTATTACCATCTTGTCTGCTGGACTGGGGGAGTCCCCTCCAACTAGGGAGCCAATCCCGGACCATTTTTTCAATCCCGGGTATCGGGATTGAAAAAATAGGATTTTAATTACCTACTGGTAAATCCTTTTCTTGTAGTCCGTACAAGATGCTGGGGTCCACATTAGTACCATGGGGTATAGATGGGTCCACTAGGAGCCATTGGCACTTTAAGAGTTTGAGAGTGTGGGCTGGCTCCTCCCTCTATGGCCCTCCTACCAGACCCAGTCTAGAAACTGTGCCCGAGGAGACGGACATCTTCGAGAGAAGGATTATACAGATAGTGGCGAGATTCACACCAGCTCACACACAAGGCAACCCAAGCTAACTAGCTTGAAACATCAGCAACAGCTGAACAGGATTACTTACCAAGTAACAAAACAGTACTTACCAAGAACTAAGCAGTACTGAACTTATTAACACTGCAGGATAACGAAGCGCTGGGCGGGCGCCCAGCATCCTCTACGGACTACGAGAAAAGGCTTTACCGGTAGGTAATTAAAATCCTATTTTCTCTTACGTCCTAGAGGATGTTGGGGTCCACATTAGTACCATGGGGATGTACCAAAGCTCCCAGAACGGGAGGGAGAGCGCGGAGGCTCCTGCAGAACCAATTAACCAAACTTAAGGTCCTCAGAAGCCAAAGTATCGAACTTGTAGAACTTTGCGAACGTGATCGACCCCGACCAAGTAGCTGCTCGGCAGAGTTGTAATGCAGAGACACCCCGGGCAGCCGCCCAGGAAGAACCCACCTTACGAGTAGAGTGGGCCTTAACAGACGTAGGACACAGCAAGCCTGCCGTAGAATACGCATGCTGGATAGTGAACCTGATCCAGCGAGAGATCAAACAGAGTCCGATTTTCTGTGACGAGCAGTCCTCCTCACATAGATTTTTAGAGCCCTTACAACATCTAAGGACTTTGAGGAAATTGAGGAGTCAGTCGCAACTGGCACCACAATAGGTTGGTTGATATGAAATGCCGACACAACCTTCAGAAGAAACTGCAGACATGTCCGGAGCTCAGCTCTATCTTCATGAAAGATCAAGTATGGGCTTTTACATGACAAAGCCCCCAACTCCGACACACGTCTAGCAGAAGCTAAGGCCAACAAAGTGACAGCCTTCCACGTGAGAAACTTGACCTCAACCTCCTGAAGAGGTTCAAACCAGTCCGACTGGAGGAACTGCAACACCACGTTAAGATCCCAAATGCACCGTAGGCGGTACAAAGGGAGGTTGGATGTGCAGAACTTCCTTCAAAAAAGTCTGAACCTCAGGGGAGCCAACTGTTTCTGGAAGAAAATGGATAGGGCCGAAATTTGGACCTTTATGGATCCTAACCTCAGGCCCATATCCACACCTGCTTGCAGGAAGAGGAGAAAATGTCCCAATTGAAACTCCACCGCAGGGAACTTCTTGGACTCGCACCAAGAAACATATTTTTTTCAAATACGCTGGTAATGTTTTGACGTTACTCCTTTCCTAGCCTGTCTCAGGATAGGAATAACCTTGTTCGGAATGCCCTTCCGAGCTAGTATCTGGCGTTCAACCTCCATGCCGTCAAACGTAGCCGCGGTAAGTCTTGATAGGCGAACGGCCCCTGTAGCAGCAGGTCCTCCCGAAGAGGAAGAGGCCTCGCTCTTCTAGCAGTAGATCCGCGTACCAAGCCCTTTGCGGCCAGTCCGGAGCGATGAGGATTGCCTGAACTCTTGTTCTCCTTATGAGTTTGAGAACTCTTAGAATGAGTGGGAGTGGAGGAAACACGTACACCGACTGGAACACCCAGAGTCACTAGGGCGTCCACCGCCGCTGCTTGCGGATCCCTCGACCTGGAACAATACCGCCGAAGCTTCTTGTTGAGACGAGAGGCCATCCTATCAATTTTGGGTACGCCCCAAAGATCTGTTACCTCCTTGAAAACCTCCGGATGGAGACCCCACTCCCCTGGATGGAGATAGTGTCTGCTGAGGAAGTCCGCTTCCCAGTTGTCTATTCCCGGAATGAAGAGCGCCAACGCGTGTTTTTCTGCCCAGAGGATGATTCTTGTTACCTCTGACATTGCAGCTCTGCTCTTCGTTCCGCCCTGTCGGTTTATGTAAGCCACTGTCGTTATATTGTCTGACTGCACTTGACTCGCCCGATTTCTGAGAAGAGGGGCCGCTTGGAGAAGACCGTTGTATACGGCTCTTAGTTCCAGAATGTTTATTGGCAGGCCGGCTTCCAGACTTGACCACTTTCCTTGGAAGGTTTCCCCTTGAGTGACTGTGCCCCAGCCCCGGAGACTTGCATCCGTGGTTAGAAGGATCCAGTCCTGAATCCCGAACCTGCGGCCCTCCAGAAGGTGAGGTAACTGCAGCCACCAGAGGAGTGAAATCCTGGCTTTTGGTGACAGACGTATTCTCTGGTGCACGTGTAGATGGGATCACGACCACTTGTCCAGGAGATCCAGTTGGAAGGTCAGAGCATGAAACCTCCCGTACTGCAGAGCCTTGTAAGAGGCCACCATCTTTCCCAGAAGGCGAATGCACTGATGAACCGACACCCAGGCTGGCTTCAGGACATCCCGGACCATTGTCTGCATCACCAACGCTTATTCCTCCGGAAGAAACACCCACTGCACTTCCGTGCCGAGGATCATTCCCAGAGAGGACAACCTCCTGGTTGGCTCCAAATGTGATTTTGGGATATTCAGGATCCAACCATGTTCCCTGAGAAGCTGGGTCGTGAGAGCTATTGACCCTAACAGCTTCTCCTTGGACGATGCCTTTATCAGCAGATCGTCCAGATATGGAATTATGTTCACCCCCTGCCTGCTGCGGAGAACCATCATTTCTGCCATCACCTTGGTGAATACCCTTGGTGCTGTGGAGAGGCCGAATGGTAGGGCCTGGGACTGAAAATGACAGTCCAACAGTGCGAATCGGAGATAAGCTTGATGTGGCAGCCAAATCGGAATGTGGAGGTATGCAGCCTTGATATCCAGGGATACCAGAAATTCTTCCAGACCTGATATGACCGCCCTTAGAGACTCTGTTTTGAACTTGAACTCCCTCAGAAAAGGGTTTAGTGATTTTAAGTTCAGAATGGGCCTGACCATCCGGTTTCGGTACCACGAAATGGTTTGAATAGTAACCTGCGTTTTGCATTGAGGGACTGGTACAATGACCTGTGCCTCCACCAACTTCTGGATGGCTCCCTGTAGGGTAGCCCTGTCTGCCGGCAAAGCTGGCAAGCCCGATTTGAAGAACCGATGAGGAGGGAGATCTTGAAATTCCAGCCGGTACCCCTGGGACACAATATCTAGTACCCAGGGATCCAGGCCGGACGACACCCAGACGTGACTGAAATGTCTGAGTCTAGCCCCCACCGGCCCTACCTCCAGCCTGCGCTGTCCACCGTCATGCGGAGGACTTTGGTGCATCTGAAACAGGCTTCTGTTCCTGGAAACCCGCCGCAGCAGGTTTCTTGGATTTTGGTCAGCCCCCTCTAAACAAGGTGTTGGATGGTTTGGCCTTTCTCGGTTTAGTAACCCGAAAGGACTGAGATGCAGGTGAAGAAAAAGGTTTCTTCGTAGCAGGAGCTGCTGAGGGAAGAAAAGGGGACTTACCCGCTGTAGCCATGGAGATCCACGCATCCAATGCTTCCCCAAAAGAGAGCCTGACCTGTGTAGGGTAAGGTCTCCACACCTCTCCTGGATTCCACGTCAGCAGACCACTGGCGCAGCCACAGTCCTCGACGAGCTGAGACGGACATGGAAAAAATTCCTGCAGCCATTGAACCCAGGTCTTTCATGGATTCCACCATAAATCCTGCAGAATCCTGAATGTTACGGTGAAACAATTCAATGTCACTGTTATCTAACGTATCCAAATCCTCAAGTAACGTGCCTGACCACTTTACTATAGCTTTGGAAATCCATGCACAGGCAATAGTGGGACGTAGTATCGCCCCTGAAGCCGTGTATATGGATTTGAGCGTAGTATCAATTTTGCGATCAGCCGGCTCCTTCAAGGCGGTAGATCCTGAGACAGGTAAAACCACCTTTTTGGAGAGTCTGGATACAGACGCGTCCACTATGGGTGAGTTTTCCCATTTCTTTCTATCCTCCTCAGGGAGGGGAAAAGCAACCAGAACCTTCCTAGGAACCTGGAATTTTTTCTCTGAATTTTTCCATGCGTTTTCAAAAATAGCATTTAATTCTTTGGACACAGGCAAGGTTAGCAAGGCTTTCTTATTGTCAGTGAAGTAAGCCTCCTCAACCTGTTCAGGTGTTGTGTCAGTAATATTCAACACATCTCTAATATCCTCTATCATCAACTGCACCCCTTTTGCAAGAGATGCGGCCCCCCTGAGCATGTCCCCATCACCGTCTGCCATGTCAGAGTCGGTATCCGTGTCGTCTTGCATGATCTGGGCAAGAGCACGTTTGTGGAACCCACAAACGGGGGCCCTGAGGTAACATAACCAGACCAAACTGCCATAGAAGTCTGTAAAACCTGAGTTGCAGAAATCTGAGAAATCATAGTTTTGATAGAGGATAACCACTCAGGCTCCCTTGCTGGTATCTGCGCTACAACAGTGCAATCCTGATTACATGGAATGAGATCATCCTGAGAGGACATATCCTCAGCTGCATATGACACAGAGTCCCTGGACATAGCTAACTGGAGACCCCAAACACTCCGGGATTGGCTTTTAAGTGTGTGGCCGCCCCCTCGCCACACCCCACCCCGCACACATAACTAACCGTATACTGAGGGCGGGCGGGTGGGGATCTCTTCCTGCACTCCCTCAGTGCTCGGCTGACGGCGCAGCGTGACCTCATGCAGCGTCGGGGGGAGCCAGAAGGAGGAAACCGGGCAGCGTCTGAGCATCCTGCGGACGCTCAACGCTGATCCCTCAATCCCCAGGATTGGACCTTCCAATCCCAGGATTGAATCCCAGACGTTTTTGGCCCTAAATCCTGGGATCCTGCTGATCCCGGGATTGGCCACCATACCTCCAACGATCCCCGACAGAGCACACAGCGCATCAACTTAGTACTGATGAGCTGTGTTTCCATGTCCAGCCAGCTCCAGTGCGCATGTGCGAGATCTCTCTACTATCACGAGATCTCACATGCAGCTTGGAGCTGGCAGTCACCACAGCGCTGCCCCTGCAGTGGTGTATAGGCAACCACACCTGCAGCTATCTATTTCGACAGACCATTCAGAAACTGACCATTCTTACACTGCCCTGCACATCAGAGTGCTATCGTTTAGATAGCAGTGCCGATAATGACAGGGTCGCATAGCGCCACTCTAACTGAACACATACCATCGCATTAATACATGGGGGGGTGAAAAAAATGGTATCAGCACACATAGCATGTGCTGATACCTCTTTCCCCAAGCCTGTAACATGGCAGTTAGGAGCTGGTGGGCTGGTACTTTATCTCCAGCCACTTTACCTCTCTCCAAGGCTTAGTATATACACCCCTTAATTACAAAGTACTGATAACTGTTACATTAAATATTTGCCTCATAGACACCTTCATGAAACATGTTGAAACTCTGCCGTCACTCTGACTTTCAATACTCATAAATAAAGCTCATACTGTATGGAAATGTATTGTGCGTCTACAAAGTCAAGCTACATGGTGAACAAAGTGCTCTATAACGCATAACTGGGCTAAATGTTTGCCCACAGTTAAGGAGCCATCAACATCTAATTGCTTGCAAAGAAACTGTATACAGGTCTATGTAACATTTGAAGCTTTGGGAATCATCTGGATAATTATAACAGATTTAGATCATTTACAGCTTTATTATAATACTGGGCTACACGCATATCCATACTAATGTATTTTTGTATTGTGGATGGGGTATAGATAGATAGGTTTATAGCAGTGTTGGTAATTATTATACTGCACTAACAATATATTGTGCATAATACAAAACATAGTGGGAACCATAGGGAGGGGAGAGGACAATACAAAACCTCAGGTGTGAAGAGGACAATACGTAGAAATGACGTATCAGGAAGGCCTGGCAATGCCAGGATGTCATGGATGGTAGTGTGGAGGAACTGGCAGAGCCAATGAGTTAGGGTTTGTGGAGCACACACATGACAGCACAATGCAGGATATACAGATGGGGGAAGGGGATGTAGTGCACATACAGTGCAGGACATACTGATGTGGAGTGGGCAGACAGAACAATGTACGACTTACTGATGCGCTGGGGTTGCACAGAACAATGCATGAAATACAGATGGGGAGGTGGCGGACAGAACATGTAAATGGTGGCAGCACAATCGAGGCCAGAGATATGGGGACTGAAGTGACCTGCCGTATGCTGGTTTCAGTGACCTAGTTTATATCTATATATAATATACAGACCCTCAACATCACTAGTCACACCCCCGCGGCACTGGTCCCACACCCTGCTCCAGCACATAGATAGATAGATAGATAGATAGATATACCTACTATCTATCTATCTATCTATCTATCTATCTATCTATGCAACACTTGCAGTGAGTTACTGACATTGCCACTCACTGCTGAATTCAATATAGCTGTCAGCCAGCCTGCCTCCTGTCCTATGTGCTGCTGCTGATTGCCTGACTCAAGTGTCCTTCACTCTGTCAGTTACCGGACACAGCAGCAACATACACAAAAAAAGAAAATAAAAAAAATTGGAAAACATTGAGGAAAAGTGGAGTGATGATGAGGAAACATTGGATTCTCACCATTGCAGGGTTAAACATTAACCATTGGAACCATTTAACCTATCAAATGACTCCCATACCTATTACCTACAAGTCAGTACATTTAGCTGACAGGTGGCATTCTGCATAGAAACTGTAGTGTTAAGCCTTCATTTTTAACCACAATAGTGTGACCCTGCATGATAAACTAGCAATGTATATGTCATTAATAGAAGTTTGTAGAGCAAGGAATCCCTTAGATTATAAGTAAGGACTAACATTACCAGAATGTGTCCTGAAGTGCATGTCAAGACTTGATTTCCCCTTAAAGACCTTTTTGCATACATCACACTGATGAATTGTCGCTTTGTACCTGCACAATGGAAAAAGACACATTAAATTCCTTTAAACATGCTTACAAGTTCTTTCATTGGAAAACTATACCTAGAGCAGATTTATAAAGTAATGAATGAGGCACAAGTTTGGGCGGGGATACCTATACTTCAGTTTAATGTCACTGTATGGTCATTTATGCTATGATCCCCTCAATGAACAGAATTGTGAAATATCTTAGCATTACATAAATAAAAATAATATGCTACCAACAACAAAATGATAACACAATATGGTAATGTTGACACGTGAGTGGTGCTATAAAATGGATAATAAAATCCATGAAAAAAAAAACAGCAAATAAAAGGAATAACTAAACCACAAATAAAGTACAAACTGTACAATCATCTGTTTCAGCAGACTTACCTCTGCCAAATCTTCTCCCCAAGATGAACGCTCTTATAATGTACAGTCAGATGGTCGCGACGTCCAAAACACTTCCCACATTCTTCACACTGATGGGCTTTCTCACCTTCAATCAAGTGAAATATAATTTGCAGTCATTATGTAGACATAAAAAAAAAACTACTTGAAGATTTATAATCGCGAATGTTTATAGCACAAATCATAATTAGAGAATAAATAAGGCTCCTTCTGCAGGTATGTAATGTAAAAACAAGACAGATGTTTGGCATGACACTGTCTTGGCCATCATTGTGTACTTATAAGGTACAGTTTGAGTATCCCATATCCAAATATTCCAAAATACGGAATATTCTAAAATACGGAATTTGAGTGAGAGTGAGATAGTGAAACCTTTGTTTTCTGATGGCTCAATGTACACAAACTTTGTTTAATACAGAAAGATATTAAATTGTATTAGATGACCTTCAGGCTGTGTGTATAAGGTGTATATGAAACATAAATGAATTGTGTGAATGTACACACACTTTGTTTAATGCAAAAAGTTATTAAAAATATTGGCTAAAATGACCTTCAGGCTGTGTGTATAAGGTGTATATGAAACATAAATGCATTCTGTGCTCAGACTTGAGTCCCATCACCATGATATCTCATTACGGTATGCAATTTTTCCAAAATACGGAAAAATCCCATATCCAAAATACTTCTGGTCCCAAGCATTTTGGATAAGGGATACTCAACCTGCACCACAAAACTGTGTAATGCACTGCTGACTGACAGCATAACAAACCCTAATAAAACCAAACCATACATAGAAACAGAAGAAAGACATCTGAGGTTGATGGGACGGCGCAGAGACAAATATGTATAATTAAAAGTTAGATAACGCCAGCTTACCAGAATGTATCTTTTTATGCTTAGTGAGGTGGTCATGGCGTATAAAGGCCTTCCCACATTCATCACACTCGTAACGTTTGTCATCGTGATGGACACGAAGATGGAGCCTAAGGAACAAGGATGCTTGTTTTAAAACACAATGTAACTGAGCAACAAATACCCTGTGTATCATGGCTACAGCATCTGCAGTGAGATACTCTTTGAAAAGCATTGTGGACGTCACATATGTATTCAGAAGCAGAACAATTAGTTACCTGTATGAGCTACCATGGCGAAAATTTTGCCCACAAATACTACAGAGGTGTGGCTTTTCTCCACTGTGAATTCTCAAGTGCTCCTTTAAAGTTGTCCTGGAGATAATAAAATTCAATATTTAATTTCGTTTCAGGGTACCCATTTCCACTAAGTAGCTTATGTTATAGGGTGAGCTAATAGTCAGGAGAATGCAGTCAGTTATTTCACCACGAAGTAGCAGCATCACTGAAGCACTCACTGACCTCCCTAGTTACTAGTAAACGTAGACTGTATACTGCACCAACGTATTTACCATGCTTTACCTGCAAGACCTGCATAAAACTAAAAGAAGCCCATATAATCCATGCAGAGCCTGAATGTGAAAGTGTTTGCTGCCCCACATTCCTTACCTTTCTCTTACCGATTTGCCACAGATGAAGCACGTCCACTTCCTCTTCCCTCCATGTGTATACTCAATGTGACGCCTCAGGTTCCCGGAGTCGTTAAACTGACGGCCACAAATATCACAAGGGAAGGGGCCTGACAGTAAAAAAAAAAAGACAATAGTAGGAAATTCACTGTTGTTCTCACTTTCAAGTGTACACAAAAACATGCATTTGGTATATTTGTGATATTGTAAATCTTTGCGTCCAAAAAAGTTTTCTTGTATAGATATATAAATGCAATAAATAGTATCTACCAATCACTCAGCTATACATAAAATAGGATTTTGATACCTACCGGTAAATCCTTTTCTCGTAGTCCGTAGGGGATGCTGGGGTCCACATTAGTACCATGGGTTATAGACGGGTCCACCAGGAGCCATTGGCACTTTACGAGTTTGAGAGTGTGGGTTGGCTTCTCCCTCTATGCCCCTCCTACCAGACTCAGTCTAGAAACTGTGCCCGAGGAGACGACATACAGGATTATACACAGATAGTGGCGAGATTCATACCAGCTCACACATACAAGGCACGTCAAGCCAACTAGATTGAACTACTCAGCAACAGCTGAAACATTACTTACCAAGTAACAATGCAGTACTCAACTAAAACAAACTTGTACTGAACCAAATAACATTTGCAGGAAAACGAAGCGCAGGGGGCGGGCGCCCAGCATCCTCTATGGACTACGAGAAAAGGATTTACCGGTAGGTACAATAATCCTATTTTCTCTTATGTCCTAGAGGATGCTGGGGTCCACATTAGTACCATGGGGATGTACCAAAGCTCCCAGAACGGGAGGGAGAGCGCTGATGCTCCTGCAGAACTGATTGATGATCTGAAGTTCAGTCAGAGGCCAAAGTATTGAACTTGTAAAACTTTGCAAACGTGTTCTACCCAGACCAAGTTGCAGCTCGGCAAAGTTGTAACGCCGAGACACCCCGGGCAGCCGCCCAGGAAGACCCCACCTTACGAGTACAGTGGACCTTTACAGATTTTGGACACGGCAGTCCTGCCATAGAATAAGCATGCTGGATAGTGAACCTGGTCCAGCGAGAGATCATCTGCTTAGAAGCAGGACACCCAATCTTCTTGGGATCATATAGGACAAACAGAGAGTCCGACTTTCTGTGACGAGAAGTTCTCTTCACATATATCTTCAGAGCCCTTACGACATCCAAAGACTTTGATGGAAATGGGTAGTCAGTAGCCACTGGCTACCACAATAGGTTGGTTGATATGAAATGCCGACACAACCTTTGGAAGAAACTGCTGACGTGTCCGTAGCTCAGCTCTATCTTCGTGGAAGATCAAGTAAGGACTTTTACAGGATATAGCCCCCAGCTCGGACACACGTCTAGCAGAAGCTAAGGCCAACAAAGTGACCGCCTTCCACGTAAGAAATTTGACCTCTACTTCCTGTAGAGGTTCAAACCAATCCGACTGGAGGAACTGCAGCACTACGTTAAGGTCCCAAGGCACCGTAGGCGGTACAAAGGGAAGTTGGATATGCAGAACTCCCTTCATAAAAGGTCTGAACCTCAGGGAGGGCAGCCAATTGTTTCTGAAAGAAAATGGATAGGGCCGAAATCTGGTCCTTCATAGAACCCAACCTCAGGCCCATATCCACTCCTGCTTGCAGAAAGAGGAGGAAACGTCCCAGTTGAAACTCCACCGTAGGAAACTTCTTGGATTCACACCAAGAGACATATTTCTTCCAAATACGATGGTAATGTTTAGACGTTACCCCTTTCCTAGCCTGTATCAGGGTAGGAATGACCTTCTTCGGAATGCCCTTCCGAGCAAGTATCAGGCGCTCAACTTCCATGCCATAAAACGTAGCTGTGGTAAGTCTTGATAGGTGAACGGCCCCTGCTGCAGCAGGTCCTCCTGAAGAGGAAGAGGCCTCGGCTCTTCTTGCAGTAGGTTCAGAAGGTCCACGTACCAAGCCCTTCTTGGCCAGTCTGGGGCAATGAGGATCGCTTGAACCCTTGATCTCCTTATGAGCTTTAGGATTTTTGGGTGAGTGGGAGTGGAGGAAACATGTACCCTGACTGGAACACCCACGGAGAGACCAGGGCGTCCACTGCCACTGCCAGAGGATCCCTCGGCCTGGAACAATAGTGCCGAAGCTTCTTGTTGAGACAAGAGGCCATCATGTCTATTTGGGGCAATCCCCGAAGATCTGTTATTTCTGTGAACACCTCCGGATGTAGGCCCCACTCCCCTGGATGGAGATCGTGTCTGCTGAGGAAGACTGCTTCCCAGTTGTCTACTCCCGGAATGAAGACGGCTGACAGCGCCAACGCGTGCCTTTCTGTCCAGAGGAGTATTCTTGTCACCTCTGACATCGCCGCTCTGCTCTTCATTCCGCCTTGTCGGTTTATGTAAGCCACTGTTGTTACGATGTCCGACTGCACTTGAATGGCCCAATTTCTTAGAAGAGGGGCCGTCTGAAGAAGACCGTTGTAGACGGCTCTTAGTTCCAGGATGTTGATGGGCAGGCCAGCTTCCAGACTTGACCACTGTCCTTGGAAGGTTACTCCCTAAGTGACTGCTCCCCAGCCCGAAGGCTCTCATCCGTGGTTAGAAGGACCCAGTCCTGAATCCCGAACCTGCGGCCCTCCAGAAGGTGAGGCAATTGGAGCCACCAGAGGAGTGAAATCCTGGCCTTTGGCAACAGACAAATTCTCTGATGCATGTGGAGGTGAGATCCCGACCACTTGTCCAGGAGATCCAGTTGGAAGGTCCGAGCGTGGAACCTCCCATACTGGAGAGCCTCGTAAGAGGCCACCATCTTTCCCAGTAGGCGAATGCAATGATGAACCAACACCCAGGATGGTTTCATTCCGTATCCAGGATCTTTCCCAGAAATGACAACCTCTGGGTTGGTTCCAAATGTGACTTTGGAAGGTTCAGTATCCAACCATGACTCTGTAGCAGTCGTGTTGCGAGATCAAACTGCAGCAGCTTCTCCTTGGACGATGCCTTTATCAGCAGATCGTCCAGATATGGAATGATGTTCACACCTTGCTTGCGGAGGAGAATCATCATTTCCGCCATCACCTTGGTAAACACCCTCGGTGCTGTGGAGAGGCCGAATGGCAGGGCCTGGAACTGGAAATGACAGTCCAGCAATGCGAAACGGAGATAAGCCTAATGCGGCAGCCAGATCGGAATGTGGAGGTACGCATCCTTGATATCCAGTGATACCAGGAATTCCCCTTCTTCCAGACCTGATATCACCGCCCTGAGAGACTCCATCTTGAACTTGAACTCCTTTAGAAAGGGGTTTAATGATTTTAGGTTCAGAATGCGCCTGACCGAACCATCAGATTTCGGTACCACGAAAGGTTCGAATAGTAAATTTTTGTCAGCATGTGAGGTGGCACTGGCACAATGACCTGAGCCTCCACCAGCTTTTGGACAGCGTCTTGTAGTACAGTGCTGTCCTCCAATAAAGTTGGTAAGCCTGACTTGAAAAAGCGATGAGGGAGACATTGAAATTCCAGCCTGTATTCCTGAGACACAATATCTATCACCCAGGGATCCAGGCCGGACGATACCCAGAAATGACTGAAGTGTCTGAGTCTCGCTCCCACTGGCCCCACCCCCGGGGCGTGCAGTCCACCGTCATGCAGAGGACTTTGGCGTACCCGAAGTAGGCTTTTGTTCCTAGGAACCTGCAGCGGCAAGTTTCTTGGACTCAACCCGACCTCCCCTAAAGAAGGTATTGGATGTTCTGGCCTTTCTAGGCTTGTTAGACCGAAAGGACTGCGTTGCAGCTGAAGAGAAAGATTTCTTCAGAGCATGTGCTGCTGAGGGAAGAAACAGAGACTTACCCGCTGTAGCGGTGGATATCCACGCGTCTAGAGCTTCCCCAAAAGAGACAAGACAAAGATTCGATATCTTATGCGCCCAACATTTGATAGGATAAAACAGATACTCAATATAAGTTCTTGTATGATAAGTCCAAACCGGTTCTCCTTCCTCCTTCCTTTTAGGTTAGAAGGCCCAGAACTTTTTCCTCCTCCAAACGAACACCGTAGATGGTAGCAGGGGAAGGCAAAAAACAAACAGAAGAAGGCACCTAACCTAAAAGGAAGGAGGAAGGAGAACCGGTTTGGACTTATCATACGAGAACTTATATTGAGTATCTGTTTTATCCTATCAAATGTTGGGCGCATAAGATATCGAATCTTTGTCTTGTCTATTGTTACTTTTCCAGTTTTGATAACACTGGTTGATATCCATTTGCTGCCCATATTATCCAGCGCAGGAGTACACTCATCTGTTTTATCTTCCCCAAAGAGAGCCTGACCTGTATAGGGTAGGGACTTCACACTTCTGGATTCCGCGTCGGCCGACCACTGGCACCGCCACAGTCCCCAACGAGCTGAAACAAACATGGAAGATATTCCCGCAGCCATGGAACCCAGGTCTTTCATGGATTCTACCATAAAACCTGCAGAATCATGTATGTTGCGTAAATACAATGCAACGTCATCCCTATCCATCGTATCCAAATCCCCAAGTAAGGTAGCCGACCACTTCACTATTGCCTTTGCAATCCATGCACTAGCAATAGTGGGACGTAATATGGCCCCAGAAGCAGTGTACATTGATTAAAGCGTGTTATCAATTTTCCTATCTGCCGGCTCCTTTAAGGCGGTAGATCCTGGAACAAGCAAAACCACCTTCTTTGAGAGTCTGGACACAGATGCGTCAACAATCGGAGGGTTTTCCCATTTTTTTCCTATCCTCCTCAGGAAAAGGAAATGCCACCTGGACCCTTTTAGGGACCTGGAATTTTTTCTCAGGGTTTTCCCATGCTTTTTCAAATATAGCATTCAATTCCTTTGACGCAGGGAAGGTTAGCGAGGCTTTTTTTATTTTCAGTGAAAAAAGCCTCCTCAAATTGCTCAGGTGTGGTATCATTAACATTTAACACATCCCTTATAGCCTCTATCAACAACTGTACCCCCTTTGCAAGAGATGCGGACCACCGCAACACATCCCCATCACCATCTGTAGTGTCAGAATCAGTGTCCGTGTCGTCTTGTATGACATGCACAAGTGCACGTTTGTGGGGGTATAAAGCAGGGCGTCCTGAGGGACCAGAATCGGGCCATACTGCCATAGAACTCTGTAATAGCTGGGTTGCAGATTCATTACTTGCAACCCTGTCAGAAATCTGAGAAATCCAAGATTTGATAGAGGAAAACCACTCCGGTTCCCTTGCTGGTATCTGTGGTAAACCAGTGCTATCCTGATTACATGGAATGGGATCATCTTGGGAGGGTAAATCCTCTGCAGCATATGACACAGTGTCGCTGGACATAGCTAAAAAAGACCACCAGACACTCCACACACACACACACACACACACACACACACACACACACACACACACACACACACACACACACACACACACACACACACGTGGGGGCAGACAGAGTTTCCTCCCCAAGAATGGCAAGAGAGACACAGAGATTGGAGCCAACCCACACACAGCGCTTTCAGTAAAGGGAGACCTCTTGTCAGCGCTGACTGTGTACCTTAATAGGATACACAGTTGTTTTACAGCCTCCCCTCCCTTCTACAACCCCCTGGTACCGTGTACCGATAGCTGGAGTTGCTGTGGAGGGACCTGTTCTTCCTCTCAGCGCTGTGCAGGCAGGAAAATGGCACTGGAACGCTGCTGGGTCCGCTCTGAGGAGAAGCTCTGCCCCCTTAATGGCGCTGTCTTCCCGCTCGTCAAGGATTATACTGGCCTGAAGTAAAATGTGCTGGCTGAGATCCGTGGACCCCGACAGACTTCTGGACCAGTGTGGGGGTAAGGGCTGGCCCAGGGCGCTCCTCACAGCGCCGCACCATGTGCCGCTGAGCCTCCCAGGAGCGCAGTTAATACTGCGCTCCCTCCCCGTTGCCGCCATCTTCACACCGCCCCCCCCGCTTGCTAGGGGGGGTCGGTGTCTCACTCACCATTCTTCAGCTCTGTAAGGGGTTGGCGGCATGCTGCTGGGCCGAGCGGTCCCCTGTGGTGGTGAACGATCCGACCACTCTGGAGCTCAGTGTCCAGTCAGCGGAGTCAGTTGCTCAGACCCCACAGGGCGGACACTGCTCCCCCCCTTAGTCCCTCGCTGCAGGCAGGCTGTTGCCAACAGCCTCCTGTAAAAAAATAAACTCTAAAATAAACTTTTCTAGAAAAGCTCTGTAGAGCTCCCCTAGCTGTGACTGGCTCCTCTGGGCACATTTTCTAAACAGAGTCTGGTAGGAGAGGCATAGAGGGAGGAGCCAGCCCACACTCTCAAACTCTTAAAGTGCCAATGGCTCCTGGTGGACCCAGCTATACCCCATGGTACTAATGTGGACCCCAGCATCCTCTAGGACGTAAGAGAAATGTAGTTTCTATTGGTCATGTGACATCACAGTCAGTGATGAGAATGATAAAAAAAATAAAGTGCTAATGTAAAAAAAAAAAAAAAACACAAAAAAATCCAGGGGTAAGAATAAGACTAGTAAATGAGTTTGCTTGATTTTTTTTTTTTTTTTTTCTTACACAGCCAGGTCTCTATTCCAATACAACACAGCATTCTTATGGATTCCTCCAGTTGTCTTTATAGAGGTTTCTAAACTATAACCTTTTCTATTCCAAGGGGCTGATGCATCAAGCAGTGAAAAGTGTGGAGAAGTTGCAATAGCAACCAATCATCATCTTCCTATCATTTTATAAAATGCACTTGATAAATACTACCTTAGGAACATAGGTTGTGGCGACAGATAAGAACCACTTGGCCCATCTAGTCTGCCCATGTGCGCGCACACACACACACACACACACACACACTAAGATTCATTTCTGTTGGGAGACTATTAGCCTACCAGTATATTTTTGGATTGCGGGAGGAAACCAGAGCACCCGGAGACCCACGCAAGCATGGGGAGAATATACAAACTCCACAGTTAGGGCCGTGGTGGGAATCAAACCCAGGACCTCAGTGCTGTGAGGCAGTAATGCTAATCATTACACCGTCTGTTCTGCCACTGATTGGTTACTTTGGTCAACTTCTTTACTGGTTTTATGTCTCTATTAATTTCACTGCTTGATACATCACCCGTTAAGTTCTTTAGCGTTTCTAGGCAATAGATAAGTTAAACAACTTTCACAAATACTCTCAAATAAGTACACTTACTAGCAAAAATCGCAAACATATATACATTACCAGTTAACAAAAGAATAAAGGATTTCATACCCAAGTGATATTTTTCTTGATGCTTTAACCTTTTGAAACGAGATTTAAACTGTTCATCACAATAGGTGCATTTAAATGGCTTGTCTTGTGAATGGAGGATCATATGTTCCTTTAAATGAGGCTGACGTGTGAAATATTTATTACAGATCTAAAAAATTAGAGGCACATAAATCCGATTAGTTATTAGCTGTACATGCAATGAAAACAAGATTTTGTACTTCCAGATGCGTCCACACACCTATCTTCAAATCATGCCCCGTTTATTGCACACTAATCCTAAATGCCTAGTACCCTATCAGTGAACGATGATGCAAAATTGTGGAAAAAGTACCAAAATGGAGAAAAGTACCAAAATTTAGGTAAAAAGGCAAAAGACAGGTTCTATATGAATGATCTGAGACACGCATTGTTATGCTTAATCTGCAGCTTTATACCAATTCCCATGCTACAAAACTAATCCCAAGTACCTACTGTAGTACACTATGGGCCTAATTCAAGGTTGATTGCCAAACAACACTTTCCTCTAATGGGCAAAAGCATGTGAACTGCAGGTGGGGCAGATATAACATGTGAACTAAGATGCAAAAGTGAGGAAATAGTTGAATTAAAAAAAAAAAAAAAAAAAAAAAAAAAGAGAGAGAGACCCATCCAGGTTAAACAGACAAATGGCAGGTCCGATACTAGAGACCCGTGCCATGCATCATTATGCTTTATCTGCAACTTTAATCCCTTTGCCATAATAAAACTAATCCTCAGTTACTAGTACACTACATGCAAACTAGAATACGTAAAACTGAGGAAAGTGCACAGTACAGGGATCGCGCTATATGGTGCAGAAAGCATATGTTTATGAGGATAAATCTAAATGTTGAAGTCTTTTTCTTAATCTGTTGGGGGACAACGATGCAGAAGACACTAAAGCAGGGGTAAGGAGAGTCCAACTAGTAGTATGAGTATGGCACTTTAAGAAAACATACAAACGTCTGCAACATCTTTCCCTTCTCACTCCCTCTAGGCAGGGCTTAAAGTGGTCCTGGAGAGGTGGTGGAACTCATCAACCCGCCCCCCCAGTGCTAATGTTTTCGGCATCCCTGTAAACTATAAATTAGTGCCTACTTCCCATACTTTTTAAAGGGACATTGATCTCACAAAGAAGCAGAGTGGTCACACAATAGTACCCCCAATTCAAATTATACCACACAGTAGCATAATCTCATTCACATTACACCGCATTTAGTGCTCCTGATTTATATTACACCACTTAGTGATGCCCCTTATTATGGTTACATCACTCAGTAGTGCCCTTTATTCACGTTGCACTACACAGTGGTACCCTTTATATCCGTTATGACACACAGTAGTGCCCCTTATATATACAATGTCCACAGTAGTGCCCCTTATAAACAATTCCCACAGCAGTAGTAGTACCACTTACACATAATGCCCACAATTGTAGTGCCCCTTAAACATAATAACCACATTAGTGCCGCTTATACACATAACATATCTGCCTTAGTCACTCCAGCATTTCACTGCCGGTGCTCACCATTCTTGTAGAATCTGGCTTTAGATTGAGAGGAACAGGTTCCCCTTTTCCAGTAACCAACAGTGACGTGCGGTGGGGTGAGGCAGGTGAGGCAGAGCCTTTCCTGTCATACTTACGTTTAAACCAGAATTTTGTCTGAATAAAGTATATGAAAAATACTAATAATTTGTTTGAAATATCTTCTTTGCATTATTCTAATAATTTTAATAGCCCAAACTCTGGAGTAAAAAGTCTATGGCAGGTGCCTCACCTGCTTATCTCTTCAGCACATCTCTGATCAAACCTCACCAAATTTCCAGGAGTTTATACATCTGCACCTGTGTATAATGCCCAGATATATCCTTTGGCTCATATATTGCATGGAATTCTGGCTCTGGGGTTAGCCAGTGCCTCCTGAGCCATTTAGCTCACCACACGTCCCTGGTAACCAATAACAAAATCAAAAAGTGTACAATTGTTTTCAGTCAACTTCTCCTGTGGGCTTCTGAATGGACCAAAAGAAGAGCAATTTTCCTAAACCTGTTTACATAGTTCTACAGAACGCTTACAATGTACAACAAGTGAAGATTCCTTTTCCTCTGAATACCGATGTCGACACAATGCTGGCATCACAATGTCATGGTTTGAACAAAACTTTGAAACTGTCTGAAATGCTAGTTTTATTCAAATAATAGCTCTATCATTATGAAAAATTAGAAATTCAGATCTGCAAGACAGAGCCCCCAACTCTAAAATGTCATGGTCCTGACTAAAATCACTCATGTTCTGTGACTTACCTCAGTATTTCCTGCAAGCCTGCATCTGCTCTGCAGCCCAGTATACTTTGCAAACCTGCACCTGCTTCACAGTTCAGCACACAAGCTGCAGTGTAAACTCCTAATCAAGTCACATGTGTGAGGATTCCTCTGTCCAGCATCCGATTCTCCATAGTGCTCTGCTTACTGGTGTTTAGGCTTCAGTTTTTCCCGGCCTGCTGGGCCATAACCCACATCAGAGCCTAACCTGGATTACTGCTGTGACAGGTTCTGGTCACCTGACCATGATTCATTCACTCCTGAGCCAGGCAGAGACTCCCTTGAATCACCTGACTCTATCCATCAATCATCAAGCACCAAGGGCTATAAGTAAGGAGACCTGAGTTTCAGAATCTGACACAGCTCAGTGTGTTAGCCTAGTAGCTGAGCTCCCCAGATTTACAGATATTACCTTAATACTTGCAATCCTTTGTACAGTTGCATTCCAATCCGGTTTGTCCTGTGCCAGTCCGGTTTCACTCAATTCCATTTCCAGTACAGTTGTATTCCAAACCGGTTTGTCCTGTTCCAGTCCGGTAGCATTACAATCTGGTTCCAGTCCAGTTCGGTCAGCCCTCCAGTTTGGTTCTTATCCAGAAGTGTCATCATTGGTTCCAGCCAAACCTTGCTCAACATTGGTCCTGTTAACGCTCGCTCATCACCCTGCCGTGTTTCTTACCAAGTAAGGAGAGTGTTATGTTATTACTCACAGTATCCATCCAGTACTCAGCTGGTTAATCCACTACTACAATCCAGCCAACTCCGCACATAGTCCTCCAGTTACCTGCACAGACTTCACATAGACTCCAGGTTCACAAAACAAACAGTCATGGTATAAAATCTCTTCTTGCTCTGGTGATAATCTTAAGAAAAAGGTTTTGCTTAGATTGCTGAAACATCATGCTCTGCTTAGCACATTACTCCATTGGGATCACTCATGGCAAGGGAGCTGGAAAAGGCCATATTAAGTCAGAAAATGGCATGGAAGTGGCATACAGCAGCCATACAAAAACAATCCCTTGGGCCTAAAAGAAAGCCTGGTGACCACATATCGATCAAGAGTTTGTCCAAGCAATTAGTCACCCTCTGAACCTTAGAAGAGCAGTCACAACTGCCATGGATCTTTATGAACAACCTGTGTGATTTTGTCAGGTCAATGGGTAAAACCAGATGTTAGATATTTTAAGTATGAGCAAATTGGAACAAGAAATTTCAATTAAATCCTAACCACTTATATTCTTCATACTGCATAGGTGATAAATGACTGAATGCACAAATCTGCTATTCATCTAACCAAAGTATATGAAGTGGACCTGGACAACGGAACCTGAAAAAGTAGACAGGCTCCCACCACAGGTGCTTTTGGGTTGCTAAATTACCTGACATGCCAAGATATCACTTGCCAACCAAGCCTTTTTCCTTTATGTTGTCCTCCATGAGGAGCAGAGAACTGAAATCTGCACACTGGGCCTTTTGTTTTCCCAGCAGAATGAAACCTAGGATCCAAAGTCTTTGCAGCATTAACATGCGGAAACAAATTATTTCCCCCAATGGAGGGGCTAATCATTTTGTCCAGTTCTGCAATGAATAAGACATAACCTAAAAAGAGTATGGACTTGAGAGTACCTGTGGACTTCATGCCAGGACTTATGCCAAAGTTTATGGTGTACCAAGAACACAGATGCTAAGATCCTAGCCCCAAAGAACAAGTATTTAAAACTGTAATCCACAGATATTCAAATGCCTCAGAAGTGTGTTTAACTAAAGTCTGCTAAGTCGCAAATCTTCTGAAAACTGCTCCAACCACTTTTACGCTGCCATACTGAGGCTAAAGTGAGTCAGAAAGTAGTAAGTCCACCAAATAATACATGTGGTCTAGTGGCATCCTGAAAGCCCAATCATCGGCTATATGCCTGTCCTCCTGAGAGGAGTATTTGGAGACTAAAGGCGTCATTTTGAGTTGATCGCACGCTACAACTTTTTGCAGCCCGTGCGATCAACTAAACGCCGCCTATGGGGGAGTGTTTTTTTGCATAGCAAGGCTGCAATCGCTTGTGCAGCCCTGCTATGCAAAAAAAGTTTTGTGCAGAACAAGACCAGGGTATGAGTTACTTACCTTGTGCGATGAATCCAGCATTGATGGTCCCAGAACGGACATCAGACAGCCGCCCTCCAAACGCCTGGACACGCATGCGTTCACCACACACTCCCAGAAAACGGTCAGTTGACACCCCGGAACGCCTTCCTCCTGTCAATCTTCTTGCGGTCGCCACTGTGCCCAGTTTCTTCGCTAGCGGCGTCGCTGCCTGACAACGCGCCTGCGCAATGCGGCCGCAGTGCATACACAGTTCTGACCCGATCACATGGCTGCGACAAAGCGCAGCGTGCAATCGGGTCGGAATGACCCTCTAAGGGGGGTATGCAATTAGCTCTGATCATTTCGGATCTGTTGAATTCGACATAGGTATTTCAAAAACGGGGTTTCGCCTTTTCACTTTTGTTTTAAGTGAAAAAGCATTCGTGTAAAATGCCTTAAAATCACCGAAAACAGCTCACATTTTCGCAGCTATGATCAACGCCGATCCACATGTTTCGCTCCTGACAAATGTTTCACCTATGCGCAAAAAAAACGCCATGCTATTGTATAGGGCGAATACCCATTCACCCTGAAAATAGCGAAAAGCTCTGTTTTTTTTTAATCTAGACGAAAAAACTGAGCTAATTGCATATCCCCCTTAAGGGGTAAATTTACTAAAGGTCAATTTTAATCTTACTGTTCAGTAAGTTATTTTTAGGTCTATTTTGAGTAAGTGTACAAAAACCACAGATTTATTAGACAGGACAGATAAAGAATGAGTCAAAAGTGACAATTGATATATACAATCAGAAATAGAAAAAGCACTGTAATGACAAACAAATGCCCCCAGCAGAATATATGGGCAGAAAGTAATTAAAAAAAAAAACCTCACCTCCAAAAAATACTTCCTTACATGAAGGATATACAAGAGGATAGCTAGAGTTGCAGTTCCATTTGTCTGTGAGCAATTCTGGCCTAAAAGGAAAGCCTGCCAATGAGGGGATGCTTGGCACTCTGGATATAGATCCCCACAAGGAACACCACAAAGCATGGACATGTCCCTTAGAACAATATAATCTGTCCAGATTATTATGCCTAGTGAAGGTACTGCCTCTACCACCTCTGATGGGAGGCTATTCCACTTGCCCACTACCCTTTCTGTGAAGTAATTTTTACTAAAATTTCCCCTGAACCTACCTCCCTGTGCATGTCCTTGTGTTCTAATACTTCTCTTCATTTAAAGAATGTCTCCGTCCTAGGCTTTGTTAAAACCCTTGATATATTTGAAAGTTTCTATCATGTCCTCCGTTTCCCTTCTCTGCTCCAAACTATACATATTAGTCTTTCTGGGTATGTTATGTGATGTAGGCCATGCACCATTTTAGTTGCCCTTCTTTGTACAGTCTCTAATGTATTAATATCCTTCTGAAGATATGGCCTCCAGAATTGAACCCCGTATTCAAGATGAGGCCGCACCAATGACCTATACAGGGGTATTATTACTTCTTTCTTTCTGCTGCTGATTCCTCTCTCTATGCAACCAAGCATTTGAATAGCCTTCCTCATTGCTTGTTACATTGTGGCCGCTGATGGCACATTGAAGTGCTGCCCGCTACTGGTCCCTAACTATGGCAGTGGACTGGGACTTCCCACGGATAATCCCTTGTATGGAGCAATAGGTGGATGGGGGAGTTACTTCCTGAGAACTGCTCGTGATACTCTGCAGCCAAAGCAGCAATGAATGGGTTAGAATTCAACACTGCCTGGGAAAAGTGTATTACAAAGTAATTATTCCTGTGATCACCCAGAAGTGAAGGTCTTCCCTACTGAGAGTGGAAAAGTCACATTTTGAACATATTCTTGTCATACTCCTAGATGAACCCTTTATACCTCAATTTCAGTGTGTCAGCTTCGCTGTCTGCCATAGGATGAAAGTGAAAATACAAATATAAAAACTAAAGAAAACAATGAAACATCAGAGATTGACATCTAGCATTACTTAATTATCAGAAAATACTTAAAACGTATCTCTGATCCTAAAGTGCCAAGCTTAATTTCTCTGACGTCCTAAGTGGATGCT
Organism: Pseudophryne corroboree; assembly: GCF_028390025.1. Classification (NCBI taxonomy): domain Eukaryota; kingdom Metazoa; phylum Chordata; class Amphibia; order Anura; family Myobatrachidae; genus Pseudophryne; species Pseudophryne corroboree. The sequence continues at coordinate 217,986,660 of NC_086452.1, forward strand.
GGGACTCCGTAAGGACCATGGGGAATAGCGGCTCCGCAGGAGACTGGGCACAACTAAAAGAAAGCTTTTGGTCTAACTGGTGTGCACTGGCTCCTCCCTCTATGACCCTCCTCCAGACTTCAGTTAGAATCTTGTGCCCGGCTGAGCTGGATGCACACTAGGGGCTCTCCTGAGCTCCTAGAAAAGAAAGTATATTTTAGGTTTTTTATTTTCAGTGAGATCTGCTGGCAACAGACTCACTGCTACGAGCGAGGGACTAAGGGGAGAAGAAGCGAACCTACCTGCTTGCAGCTAGCTTGGGCTTCTTAGGCTACTGGACACCATTAGCTCCAGAGGGATCGAACACAGGACCCGACCTCGATCGTCCGGTCCCGGAGCCGCGCCGCCGTCCCCCTTACAGAGCCAGAAGCATGAAGATGGTCCGGAAAATCGGCGGCAGAAGACTTCGGTCTTCAACAAGGTAGCGCACAGCACTGCAGCTGTGCGCCATTGCTCCTCATGCACACCTCACACTCCGGTCACTGATGAGTGCAGGGCGCTGGGGGGGGGCGCCCTGAGCAGCAATATTAATACCTTGGCTGGCAAAAACATCACAATATATAGTCCCAGAGGCTATATATGTGATAAATACCCCCTGCCAGAATCCATAAAAAAGCGAGAGAAAAGTCTGCCGAAAAAGGGGCGGGGCTATCTCCCTCAGCACACTGGCGCCATTTTTCCCTCACAGCTCCGCTGGAAGGATCGCTCCCTGGCTCTCCCCTGCAGTTTCAAGCTACAAAAGGGTAAAAAAGAGAGGGGGGGCACTAAATTTAGGCGCAGCAATATATATATATAAGCAGCTATAAGGGAAAACACTCAGTTATAGTGTTAATCCCTGTGTTATATAGCGCTCTGGTGTGTGCTGGCATACTCTCTCTCTGTCTCCCCAAAGGGCTTTGTGGGGTCCAGTCCTCTGTCAGAGCATTCCCTGTGTGTGTGCGGTGTGTCGGTACGGCTGTGTCGACATGTTTGATGAGGAGGCTTACGTGGAGGCGGAGCAGATGCCGATAAATGTGATGTCACCCCCTGCGGGGCCGACACCTGAGCGGATGGTTATGTGGAAGGAATTACGTGACAGTGTCGACTCCTTACATAAAAGGTTTGACGACATACCAAATATGGGACAGCCGGCTTCTCAGCCTGTGCCTGCCCAGGCGTCTCTAAAGCCATCAGGGGCTCTAAAACGCCCGCTACCTCAGATGGCAGACACAGATGTCGACACGGATACTGACTCCAGTGTCGACGACGATGAGACTAATGTAACTTCCAATAGGGCCACACGTTACATGATTGAGGCAATGAAAAATGTGTTGCATATTTCTGATGTTACCCCAGGTACCACAAAAAAGGGTATTATGTTTGGAGAGAATAAACTACCAGTAGTTTTTCCTCCATCTGAGGAATTAAATGAAGTGTGTGAAGAAGCGATGGCTTCCCCCGATAAGAAACTGGTAATTTCTAAAAGGTTACTAATGACGTACCCTTTCCCGCCAGAGGATAGGTCACGTCGGGAAACATCCCCTAGGGTGGATAAAGCGCTCACACGCTTGTCAAAGAAGGTGGCACTACCGTCTCCGGATACGGCCGCCCTAAAGGAACCTGCTGATAGAAAGCAGGAGGCTATCCTGAAGTCTGTATATACACACACAGGTATTATACTGAGACCAGCTATTGCTTCAGCATGGATGTGCAGTGCTGCAGCTGCGTGGTCAGATTCCCTGTCGGAAAATATTGATACCATAGACAGGGACACTATATTGCTAACCGTAGAGCATATTAAAGACGCAGTCTTATACATGAGAGATGCACAGAGGGATATTTGCCGGCTGGCATCTAAAATAAGTGCAATGTCCATTTCTGCCAGGAGAGGGTTATGGACTCGGCAGTGGACAGGTGATGCAGATTCTAAAAGGCACATGGAAGTTTTGCCTTATAAGGGTGCGGAGTTGTTCGGGGATGGTCTCTCGGACCTCGTTTCCACAGCAACAGCTGGGAAGTCTGCATTTTTACCCCATGTTCCCTCACAGCCAAAGAAAGCACCGTATTATCAGGTACAGTCCTTTCGGCCCCATAAGGGCAAGCGGGTTAAAGGCGCGTCCTTTCTGCCCAGAGGCAGAGGTAGAGGGAAAAAGCTGCAGCATACAGCCAGTTCCCAGGAGCAAAAGTCCTCCCCCGCTTCCTCCAAGTCCACCGCATGACGCTGGGGCTCCACAGGCGGAGCCAGGTACGGTGGGGGCCCGTCTCAAAAACTTCAGCAATCAGTGGGCTCGCTCACGGGTGGATCCCTGGATCCTTCAAGCAGTATCTCAAGGGGTACAAGCTGGAATTCGAGACATCTCCCCCCCGCCGTTTCCTCAAATCTGCCTTGCCAACAACTCCCTCAGGCAGGGAGGCAGTGCTAGAGGGAATTCACAAGCTGTATTCCCAGCAGGTGATAGTCAAGGTGCCCCTACTTCAACAAGGACGGGGTTACTATTCCACAATGTTTGTGGTACCGAAACCGGACGGTTCGGTGAGACCCATTTTAAATTTGAAATCCTTGAACACATATATAAAAAAATTCAAGTTCAAGATGGAATCGCTCAGGGCGGTTATTGCAAGCCTGGACGAGGGGGATTACATGGTATCACTGGACATCAAGGATGCTTACCTGCATGTCCCCATTTACCATCCTCACCAGGAGTACCTCAGATTTGTGGTACAGGATTGTCATTACCAATTCCAGACGTTGCCGTTTGGTCTATCCACGGCTCCGAGGGTATTTACCAAGGTAATGGCCGAAATGATGATACTCCTTCGAAAGAAGGGAGTTTTAATTATCCCGTACTTGGACGATCTCCTGATAAAGGCGAGGTCCAGGGAGCAGTTGTTGGTCGGGGTAGCACTATCTCGGGAGGTGCTACAACAGCACGGCTGGATTCTAAATATTCCAAAGTCACAGCTGGTCCCTACGACACGTCTACTGTTCCTGGGGATGGTTCTGGGCACAGAACAGAAAAAAGTGTTTCTCCCGGAGGAGAAGGCCAAGGAGCTGTCATCTCTAGTCAGAGGCCTCCTAAAACCAAAACAGGTGTCGGTGCATAACTGCACGCGGATCCTGGGAAAGATGGTAGCTTCCTACGAAGCAATTCCATTCGGCAGGTTCCATGCAAGAACCTTTCAGTGGGACCTGTTGGACAAGTGGTCCGGATCGCATCTTCAGATGCATCGGCTGATAACCCTGTCTTCAAGGACCAGGGTGTCTCTGCTGTGGTGGCTGCAAAGTGCTCATCTTCAAGAGGGCCGCAGATTCGGCATACAGGACTGGGTCCTGGTGACCACGGATGCCAGCCTTCGAGGCTGGGGGGCAGTCACACAGGGAAGAAACTTCCAAGGACTATGGTCAAGTCAGGAGACTTCCCTACACATAAATATTCTGGAACTGAGGGCCATTTTCAATGCCCTAAGTCAGGCAAAACCCCTGCTTCAAAACCAACCGGTACTGATCCAGTCAGACAACATCACGGCAGTCGCCCATGTAAACCGACAGGGCGGCACAAGAAGCAGGACGGCGATGGCAGTCGCCACAAGGATTCTCCGATGGGCGGAAAATCACGTGTTAGCACTGTCAGCAGTGTTCATTCCGGGAGTGGACAACTGGGAAGCAGACTTCCTCAGCAGACACGACCTCCACCCGGGAGAGTGGGGACTTCATCCGGAAGTCTTCCAACTGATTGTAAACCGTTGGGAAAGGCCACAGGTGGACATGATGGCGTCCCGCCTAAACAAAAAGCTAGAAAGATATTGCGCCAGGTCGAGAGATCCTCAGGCGATAGCTGTGGACGCTCTAGTGACACCGTGGGTGTACCGGTCGGTTTATGTGTTCCCTCCTCTTCCTCTCATACCAAAGGTACTGAGGATAATAAGGAGAAGAGGAGTAAGAACTATACTCATTGTTCCGGATTGGCCAAGAAGAGCTTGGTACCCGGAACTTCAAGAAATGATCTCAGAGGACCCATGGCCTCTGCCGCTCAGACAGGACCTGCTGCAGCAGGGGCCCTGTCTGTTCCAAGACTTACCGCGGCTGCGTTTGACGGCATGGCGGTTGAACACCGGATCCTGAAGGAAAAGGGCATTCCGGAGGAAGTCATTCCTACGCTGATTAAAGCTAGGAAAGAAGTGACCGCAAACCATTATCACCGCATTTGGCGAAAATACGTTGCGTGGTGTGAGGCCAGGAAGGCCCCAACGGAGGAATTTCAGCTGGGCCGTTTTCTGCACTTTCTACAGTCAGGGGTGACTATGGGCCTCAAATTGGGTTCCATTAAGGTCCAGATTTCGGCTCTATCGATTTTCTTCCAGAGAGAACTGGCTTCACTACCTGAAGTTCAGACTTTTGTTAAGGGAGTGCTGCATATACAGCCCCCTTTTGTGCCTCCAGTGGCACCTTGGGATCTCAACGTGGTGTTGGATTTCCTAAAGTCACATTGGTTTGAGCCACTTAAAACCGTGGAATTGAAATATCTCACGTGGAAAGTGGTCATGTTGTTGGCCTTGGCTTCGGCCAGGCGTGTATCAGAATTGGCGGCTTTGTCATGTAAAAGCCCTTATCTGATTTTCCATATAGATAGGGCAGAATTGAGGACTCGTCCCCAGTTTCTCCCTAAGGTGGTATCAGCTTTTCATCTGAACCAACCTATCGTGGTGCCTGCGGCTACAAAAGACTTGGTGGCTTCCAAGTTGTTGGACGTAGTCAGGGCCCTGAAAATTTATGTTTCCAGGACAGCTGGAGTCAGAAAGACTGACTCGCTATTTATCCTGTATGCGCCCAACAAGTTGGGTGCACCTGCTTCAAAGCAGACTATTGCTCGCTGGATCTGTAGTACGATTCAGCTTGCACATTCTGCGGCTGGACTGCCGCATCCAAAATCAGTGAAAGCCCATTCCACGAGGAAGGTGGGCTCTTCTTGGGCGGCTGCCCGAGGGGTCTCGGCTCTACAACTTTGCCGAGCAGCTACTTGGTCGGGGTCAAACATTTGCTAAATTCTACAAGTTTGACACCCTGGCTGAGGAGGACCTAGAGTTTGCCCATTCGGTGCTGCAGAGTCATCCGCACTCTCCCGCCCGTTTGGGAGCTTTGGTATAATCCCCATGGTCCTTACGGAGTCCCAGCATCCACTTAGGACGTCAGAGAAAATAAGAATTTACTCACCGGTAATTTCTCGTAGTCCGTAGTGGACGCTGGGCGCCCATCCCAAGTGCGGATTGTCTGCAATACTTGTATATAGTTATTGTTTAACTCAAGGGTTATTGTTGAGCCATCTGTTGAGAGGCTCAGTTATTGTCATACTGTTAACTGGGTATTGTATCACGAGTTATACGGTGTGATTGGTGTGGCTGGTATGAGTCTTACCCGGGATTCAAAATCCTTCCTTATTGTGTCAGCTCTTCCGGGCACAGTATCCTAACTGAAGTCTGGAGGAGGGTCATAGAGGGAGGAGCCAGTGCACACCAGTTAGACCAAAAGCTTTCTTTTAGTTGTGCCCAGTCTCCTGCGGAGCCGCTATTCCCCATGGTCCTTACGGAGTCCCAGCATCCACTACGGACTACGAGAAATAGAATTACCGGTGAGTAAATTCTTATTATTTCTGTATTATAGCTCACAATGAATAGACATAATTATCTAGTGGTGATCTCCTTCCGTCTGTGAGGACAGCATAACATTGGGATCCTCATAGGTGTTTAACATTCAGTCTACTTCCGTTGTGTTCCACCCGCCTGCATGTGGCTGTTGTCATTTGAAAGACAGGACTCAAGGGAGGGGGGGTGGGCAATTAGGTCAAGCAGCTAGCACCCACAAGTTAGATTGGCTGTATGCCACACGGATGGTACCGCTGGACTCGTAGGGGTAAATTTACCAAGATGGGAGTTCTATTTAACATGGGATGTTGCCCATAGCAACCAATCAGATTCCAGGTATTATTTTCTAGAAGGTGCTAGATACATAAGAAGTAGAATTGGATTGGTTGCTATGGGCAACATCCCATCTTAAACAGAACTCCCATCTTATTAAATTTACCTCGTAGAGTCCAAAAATGTGCAAATCCGGCAATAGAAGTGACCAGGATGGGGGCGAGTTTACACAACGCAGCAACGGAAACGTTCTTGCTTTAATGGCAAATATACATAAATATGTATTTCTTCAAAACATCACTAATAATTAGTTTGATTAAACACCTTGAAAACGACTTACTTCACATTTCCATCCTTCATTTCTTAACCTTTTGATTTTGATAAACTCCTGTGCATTTTCAGCATGAAACCTACAAAAACAACAAGGAATATTACAATGATGTTTGCACTAATTCCGGGATCAGAAGTAAAATGTACTGTTTAATGTCATGCTGGGGACAGCTTGGTATAGAGATGATAGTCAGTGTAATGAAAACGCAGCTGTTTTTCTGTCAGTTTAGTGCAATAACCACCCACTGGTGACAGAGGGCACTAACATTCCTTAACCTCAGTATTGTTCATCCTGATCAAACTGGCGTTATGCCTGGTTAATACACTATTACTAGCGTCAGACGTCTCTACTCCAATTTTCTCTGACAGCAAGGCTGGGGGACACTGGACCATAGGGTAAGGGATTTGCTGCTGGGTGAGTAGTAGCTGGCACTTAACTACTGTAACTTTAGTCTCCTAGCCTGCTTAAGAGAAAAGGACCAAAAATCTTCTTTTCTCTGGCAGCAATGCTGGGGGACACTGGACCATTAGACGTTCAAAAGTCGCCCCCAGGGGAGGGAACACTCAGGCTGCCAGACCAGAGAACTGTACATCTAAAGTAGTGTCGATGGAGGCAAAACCCCAAAATCTGTGGTTAGAGGACCAGGCACAACATACCTGTTCCGCCAAAGCCTGTGTCGCGCTGCCCACGAGGCCACCACCTTAGTGGAATGCACCAACACCTGGTCTGGTGCCATTCGCCCCACAGTAGAAGAAGCTCAAGTGATGACTGAGAAGATTCAACGCGCAATGGGCTGACAGCCAGGCAACTGTGTTTAATGTGCGTCATAAAGAACTAAAAGAGAATTTCTGCAGAGGAGAAGAAGTCTTCTCCAAGCGCTCGGATTATATCTAGCACAGCCAGATTATTCTGGTCTTGGGAAGTCGGCGGAGGGAAGGCTGAGGTGGAAAGTGGAAACAACCTTTGGTTGTAACACAGGGAACCGTATGAAGAACCACTCTACTGTCATGGAAGATGAGAAAAGTTGGCTTGCAAGATAAAGCCTAGAACTCAGAAACACACTGATCTGAGACATTAGTCCTAAGGAAGACCAGGTTCCAAAGAACAAACTGAAGACCCGCTGAAGTTAAAGACCCAAATGGATCCCGGCTGAGAGGATAGAGGACCAGATTAAGTTTCCCACCGTGCTACCAGAAGAAAAAGAGGTGGGTGAATCCAAGGTATCCGGTCTCTAGCTCAACCACACTTAGGTCGACACTCATTAGGTCGACCACTATTGGTCGACATGCATCAGGTCAACATGGTTTCTAGGTAGACATGGTCACTAGGTCGTCATGACAAAAGGTGCGACATGAGTTTTTCAGAATTTTTTTACATTTTTTGAACTTTCATACTTTATGATCCACGTGGACTACGATTGCAAACGGTAACCTGCCCAAAGGGACACGGTGCACTAATTGGGGTTCCCAGTCACTCTACAAAGAAAACTACACCAAATAACAAATAAAAAATCATGTTGACCTTTTGTCATGTCGACCTTTTGTCAAGTTGACCTAATGCTTGTGTCGACCTAATTTGGGTGTCACCTTTGTCGCTGTCGACCAACAGTTATCGACCTAGACACTGTCGACCCTATGAACCACACCATGTAAAAAGGTTCAGGTCCAGTGTAGAGAAGTTTGATTAGGATGGACAATCCCCAATATAACCTTATTTAAAGGAATATAGGGTGACAACAATCTGGGTGAGCTGTATCCATATCAGGTTTGGGAAGGACTGCTATTAAAGCATCTGAGGGATGTAAAGAGCCAGTAGCAATAGGTCTGAAGAAAATATATTTAATAGGTCTGATGGAAAAAAAGGGATTTTGGTACTTACTGTTAAATCCGTTTCTCCGATTCCACAGGGGACACTGGAAGGTCTTTACTGTAGGGTATAGATGGTGGTCTAGTGGTGCCGGGGCACTTTAAATTCTTTAGAATTGTGACTGGCTCCTCCCCTCTACAGACCAGTTTGAAAACTGAGCCCAAGAGGAGACGGCTCAAAACATTCGAGAGAGGAGGAGGAGAAAATAGAATAGTAAGACATAAAGAATAAACAACAAGAACAACCGTAATTGTCATCAGTCAACCTAACAGGTAGATAATTCTACCAAAAACAACTCCCAAACATGGGGAAATTAAACCAAAGAGACGCCCAGCGCTGGGAGGGCGTCCAGTGTCCCCTGTGGAATCGGATTTAACGGTAAGTACCAAAATCCCTTTTTCTCCTTCATCCACTAGGAGTCACTGGAAGGTCTTTACAATGGTCTTTACAATGGTGACATCTTTACAATGGGGACGTCCCAGAGCTCCCAATACGGGCGGGAAATCGGTGAAAGTCCAGAAGCACTGCTTCGCCAAACTGAGAAGCCGAAGCTGCAGAAGTATCAAATTTGTAGAATTTGATAAACGTATGTTTGCCAGACCAAGCTGCCGCTCTACACAACTGCGTCAAAGAAACTCCTCTAGCCGCTGCACAGGAAGAGCCTACCGAATGAGTGGAATAGGCTGAAACCGAACTCGGTGGCGGAAGAGAGGCTGCGAGACATGCTTGCCAAATAGTAAATTTGATCCGAGTCAAGGTTTGTTTTGAGGATGGCCAACCAGGTCAGGCAGCATCATAGAGAACAAAAAGAGCATCAGTCTTGCGTAAATTAGCTGTTCTCTCGACATAAATACGCAGGGTCCAAACAACATCTAGGGATTTCGAAGAGGGAGAATCGCCAGATAGCACCGGGACCACAATAGGTTGGTTAATTTGAAATATAGAAACAACCTTAGCCAAGAAAGACCTCTGAGTGGGGAGATCCGCTCTGTCCTCATGGAAAATTAAATATGGAGGATGTCACGAAAGAGCTCCCAATTCGGAAACTCTCTGAGCCAAAGCAAAACCACTTTCTACGTAAGAAATTTAAGCTCCACTGATTCCAGAGGTTCGAATAAAGAGGACTGCAAGTAGGATAGCACCGTATCCAGATCCCAAGGAGCTGTAGGAGGGATGAACGGTGGCTTAAGATGGATAACCCCTTGAAGGAAAGTCTGTACCTTGGGTAGTACTGCCAATTTCTTCTAGAAAAAAAATTGAAAGGGCAGAAACTTGAACCTTTAGAGACCCTACACTTAAACCTGCCGAGAAACCCGCTTAGAGGAAAAGCAGAAGCCTGGCCAAACTAAAGGAAGTTGCAGAAAACGGACGCTGCTCACACCATGAGATGTATGCTCTCCATAGGCAGTAATAGTGCTTCGAGGTGACCTCCTTTCTAGCACTCATCATAGAAGGAATAACTGGTGAGGGAATGCCTTGTATTCTTAAAATTTCCCTTTCAACAACCACGCCATCAAGCGTAGCCGCTCAAAGTTTGGATAAACAAAAGGACCCTGTACCAGCAAATCCTGCCGTAGAGGTAGAGGCCACGGGTCATCTATGAGTAGCTGATGTAGGTCGCTGTACCAAGCCCTTCGAGGCCAGTTTGGAGCCACGAGAAGAACCCTGACAGTCTCTTAATTCTCTTGAGTAGACGTGGAAGTAGGGGAAACGGAGGAAAAAAGATACACAAAGTGGAAATACCAAGGAACCGTCAATGCATCTACCGCCTCCGCTCCGGGATCTCTGATGCAAGAGCAATACCAAGGAAGTTTGTGGTTATGGACGCCATGAGGTCTATCTGCGGGAGTCCCCATCGATTTACCAGTTGTTGAAACACTTGAGGATGCAGTTCCCATTCGCCTGGATGCATATCCTGACGAGTTAAGTAATCAGCCTCCCAGTTTACCACTCCTGGTATGAACACTGTTGAAATTGCCACTGCATGCCTTTCGGCCCATAGAAGTATCTTGGCGACCTCTGTCATAGCTGCCCTGCTGCAGGTGCCTCCTTGCCGATTTATGTATGCCACCGCCGTGGCGTTGTCCGACTGTACGCATATTGCACACTCCTGTAGGAGATGAATCGCCAATAGAAGAGCGTTATAGACAGCCCAAAGTTCCAGTATAGTGATAGGTAGAGTCCGCTCTTGAGGAGTCCAGGGGCCCTGAAACTGACAATCCAGAGTCACCACTCCCCATCAACGGAGACTGGCATCCGTCGTGAGAAGAATCCAATCTGTGACAGCAAAGCTTTTGCCTTTGGACAGGTTTGTCATGTTCAGCCACCAAAGCAATGACAAACGCGTCTTGGGGAGTAGCTGAACTATTTGATGCATAAAAAGGTGTGAACCTGACCATTGGGAAAGGAGGTCTAGTTGAAACGGCCTGGAGTGGAACCTGCCGTATTGTACCACCTCAAAGGCTGCTACCATGTTCCCCGGAAGTCGTATGCAAAGATTAAATTATACTTTGCGATGTTGTAAGACCAGACAAACTAATTCCTGAATGGACTGAATCTTGTCCTGATTATTTTCTGAAGCAGAGTGTCCATGATCATTCCTAGGAAATTAATACGCTGTGTCGGTTGTAGCTGAGACTTCCAGACATTTATGATCCATCCGTGTCTTATGAGAAAAGCCTGGGTTATTTCCATATTGTTCACTAACTTTTCCTCCGAGTGGGCCTTTAGTAGAAGATCGTCCAAGTAGGGAACAATATTCACCCCTGGAGAGCGCAGTTGTGCAAACATCACTGCCATTACCTTTGTAAAAACTCGAGGTGCTGAAGAAAGACCGAAAGATAAGGCTTGGAATTGAAAATGTAAATCTTTGACCGCAAACCTGAGAAAACTCTGATTAGGTCAAATCGGTATATGGAGGTAAGCATCTTTGCTGTCGACTGACACCATAAAGTCCACCGCTTCTACACCAGTTATCACAAAGCGTAAGGACTCCATCCTGATTGAGGAAAAGGATTGAGATTTTTCAAATTCAGAATCGGTTTTATTGAGCCGTCCGGCTTTGGCACCACGAATAAACTGGAATAAAATCACTGTTTTTGTTGGTGGACAGGTACTGGAACTATGACACCTATCATTTTGAAAATGTTGACATTGTCAGGGTCGACATAATGCATGTTGGCATATCATAACGCAACCAATAGAATAATTCCATTATGTTGTGGGTGTTGGCGTGCCACAGACAAAGTAGTTCTGCAAACTTATTGCATGTATGTATGTATGGGACTTCGTAAATGACCAACAGTGGGAATATGTTTCGGGTAAAAGATTAACCTATGAGCAATAAATGATCATGAGCAACTACTTTGTTGCACATGCACACATAAGACAATGGAATTATTCTATTTTATTGCAGCGAGCCACCTTCCCTGAAGTGTGGCGAGCATCAACGTTTGTACTGATGGTGGTCACATATCATTTAAAAAACAAGATCTAGCCCAAAAAACCCCATGTGTAGACCATTGTCATGTCAACAATTTGACCCTGTCGACCTAATGCATATCAACCATTTGGTGTCGACCTACTGACTGTCGACAAAAACACTGTCGATCTCTTATATCACATCCTGTTTAACTTAATAAGACAACTAGACTCAAAGGTATCTGTAGTAGAACTGGAAAGGAAATAGGATTTTAATTACCAACCGGTAAATCCTTTTCTCGTAGTCCGTAGAGGATGCTGGGGTCCACATTAGTACCATGGGGTATAGACGGGTCCACCAGAAGCCATTGGCACTATAAGAGTTTAATAGTGTGTGCTGGCTCCTCCCTCTATGCCCCTCCTACCAGACTCAGTCTAGAAACTGTGCCCGAGGAGACGGACATCTTCGAGAGAAGGATTTAACACAGATAGTGGCGAGATTCATAACAGTTCACACATACAAGGCACATCAAGCTACCGAGCTTGAAAAACTTCAGCAACAGCTGAAACATTACTTACCTAGTAATAATGCAGTACATAACTAACAACAAAGTTGTACTGAACCAGATGATAACTGCAGGAAATGAAGCGCTGGGCGGACGGGCGCCCAGCATCCTCTACGAACTACGAGAAAAGGATTTACCGGTAGGTAATTAAAATCCTATTTTCTCTTACGTCCTAGAGGATGCTGGGGTCCACATTAGTACCATGGGAATGTAATGGGGATGTACCAAACTCCCAGAACGGGAGGGAGAGCACGGAGGCTCCTGCAAAACTGATTGACTGAACTTCAGATCATCAGAGGCCAAAGTATCGAACTTGTAGAACTTTGCAAACGTGTTCGACCCCGACCAAGTTGCTGCTCGCAAAGTTGTAATGCCGAGACACCCCGGGCAGCCGCCCAGGAAGACCCCACCTTACGAGTAGAGTGGGCCTTAACAGACTTAGAACACGGCAAACCCGCCGTAGAATACGCATGCTGGATAGTGAACCTGATCCAGCAAGAGATAGTCTGCTTAGAAGCAGGACATCCAATTTTCTTGGGATCATATAGGACGAAAAGAGAGTCCGACTTTCTGTGACGAGCAGTCCTCTTCACATAGATCTTCAGAGCCCTTACCACATCTGAGGACTTAGATGAAATTGAGGAGTCAGTAGCAACTGGCACCACAATAGGTTGGTTGATATGAAATGCCGACACAACCTTCGGAAGAAACTGCTGACGTGTCTGGAGCTCAGCTCTATCTTCATGGAAGATCAAATAGGGGTTCTTACAAGACAAAGCCCCCAACTCTGACACACGTCTAGCAGAAGCTAAGGCGAATAAAGTGACAGCCTTCCACGTAAGAAACTTCACCTCTACCTCTTGCAGAGGCTCAAACCAGTCCGACTGGAGAAACTGCAACACCGTGTTAAGATCCCATGGCGCCGTAGGCGGTACAAAGGGAGGCTGGATGTGCAGAACTCCCTTCAAAAAGGTCTGAACCTCAGGGAGGGCAGCCAATTGTTTCTGTAAGAAAATGGATAGGGCCGAAATCTGGACCTTCACAGATCCCAACCTCAGTCCCATATCCACTCCTGCCTGCAGGAAGAGGAGAAACCGTCCCAGTTGAAACTCCACTGTAGGAAACCTCTTGGGCTCACACCAAGACACATATTTTTCCCCGAATACAATGGTAATGTTTAGACGTTACTCCTTTCCTAGCCTGTATCAGGGTAGGAATAACTTTGTTCGAAATGCCCCACCGAGCTAGTTTCAGGCGCTCAACCTCCATGCCGTCAAACGTAGCCATGGTAAGTCTTGATAGGCGAACGGCCCCTGCTGCAGAAGGTCCTCTCAAAGAGGAAGAGGCCTCGGCTCTTCTTTTAGTAGATCCAGAAAGTCCGCGTACCAAGCCCTTCTTGGCCAATCTGGAGCAATGAGGATCGCTTGAACCCTTGTTCTCCTTATGAGCTTTAGGATTCTTGGGATGAGTGGGAGTGGTGGAAACACGTACACCGACTGGAACACCCACGGAGACACCAGGGTGTCCACTGCCACTGCCTGTGGGTTCCTCGACCTGGAACAATAACGCTGAAGCTTCTCGATGAGACGAGAGGCCATCATGTCTATTTGGGATAATCCCCAACGGTCTGTTATGTCTTTGAACACCTTCAGATGGAGACCCCACTCCCCCGGATGGAGAGCGTGTCTGCTGAGGAAGACTGCTTCCCAGTTGTCTCCTTCCGGAATGAAGATTGCTGACAGCGCTAACGCGTGTTTTTCTGCCCAAAGGAGGATTCTTGCTAACTCCGCCATGGCAGCTCTGCTCTTCGTTCCGCCCTTTCGGTTTATGTAAGCCACTGTTGTTACGTTGTCCGACTGCACTTGAATGGCCCGATTTCTTAGAAGATGGGCCGCCTGAAGAAGACTGTTGTATACGGCTCTTAATTCCAGAATGTTGAATCGGAAGGCCGACTTCCAGAATTGACCACCTTCCTTGGACGGTCTCCCCTTGAGTGACTGCGCCCCAGCCCCAGAGGCTTGCATCCGTGGTTAGAAGGATCCAGTCCTGAATCCCGAACCTGCGGCCCCCTAGAAGGTGAGGTAGTTGGAGCCACCAGAGGAGCGACATCCTGGCCTTTGGCGAGAGACAAATTCTCAGGTGCATGTGCAGATGAGATCCTGACCACTTGTCCAGGAGATCCAGTTGGAAAGACCGAGCATGAAACCTTCCGTACTGGAGAGCCTCGTAAGAGGGCAACATCTTTCCCAGAAGGAGAATGCATTGATGAACCGACACCCGGGCTGGCTTCAGGACATCCCGGACCATTGTTTTTATCACCAACGCTTTTTCCAGTGGAAGAAATACCCTCTGTACTTCCGTGTCGAGGATCATCCCCAGAAAGGACAACTTCCTGGTTGGTTCCACGTGTGATTTTGGAAGGTTCAGAATCCAACCGTGAACACTGAGATCGGTCATGAGAGCAATGGACCGCAATAGTTTCTCCCTGGACGATGCCTTTATCAGCAGATCGTCCAGATATGGAATTCTCCTTGGTGAATACCCTCGGTGCCGTTGAGAGGCCAAAAGGCAGAGTCTGGAACTAGAAATGACAGTCCAACAAGGCAAAGCGGAGATACGCCTGATGCGGCAGCCAGATCGGAATGTGGAGGTACGCATCCTTGATATCCATGGATACCAGGAATTCCCCCTCTTCCAGACTTGATATCACCGCTCTAAGAGACTCCATTTTGAACTTGAACTCCTTCAGATAGAGGTTTATTGACTTTAGGTTCAGAATGGGCCTGACCGAATTATCCGTTTTTGGTACCACGAAAAGGTTTGAATAGTAACCCTTGTTGTGCATATGAGGTGGTACGGGCACAATTTCTTGTGACTCCACCAACTTCTGGACAGCGGCTTGTAGGACCGTCCTGTCTGCCAGCAGAGCTGGTAAACCTGATTTGAAAAATCGGTGAGGGGGGAGATTTTGAAACTCCAGCCTGTACCCCTGGGACACAATATCTTGCACCCAGGGAATCAGGCCGTACGACACCCAGACGCGACTGAACTGCCTGAGTCTCGCTCCCACTGGCCCCACCTCCGGGACCAGCAGTCCACCGTCATGCGGAGGACTTTGGTGTACCTGAAATAGGTTTCTGTTCCTGGGAACCTGCCATAGCGGGTCTCTTGGACTTGGGCCTACCTCCCCGAAAAAAAGGTGTTGGACGGCCTGGCCTTTCTGGGCTTCGTAGTCCGAAAGGGCTGTGATGTAGGTGAAGAAAACGGTTTCTTCGGAGCAGCTGAGGGAAGAAAGGGAGACTTACCCGCTGTAGCCGTGGAAATACACGCTTCCCCAAGGAGAGCCTGACCTGTATATGGTAGGGACTCCAGACTTTTCCTGGATTCTGTGTCGGCAGACTATTGACGAAGCCACAGTCCTCGCCGCGCTGAGACCGACATGGAAGAAATTCCTGCAGCCATGGAACCCAGATCTTTCATGGATTCCACCAGAAATCACGCTGAATCCTGAATGTTGCGCAAAATAAGCCAACATCATCCTTATCCATAGTATCCAAATCTTCAAGTAAGGTGCCAGACCACTTTACTATAGCTTTGGCAATCCAAGCACTGGCAATAGTGGGACGCAGTATAGCCCCTGAAGCCTTGTACATGGATTTGAGCGTATTATCAATCTTAAATTGGCCGGCTCTTTCAAGGCGGTAAATCCCGGAACAGGCAACACCACCTTTTTTGAAAGTCTGGATACTGACGCGTCAACAATAGGCGGGTTTTCCCATTTTTTTCCTATCCTCAGCAGGGAAAGGAAATGCCACCTGAACCCTCTAAGGGATCTGGAATTTTTTCTCAGGGTTTTCCCAAGCCTTTTCAAAAATAGCATTTAATTCTTTTGACGCAGGGAAGGTTAGCAAGGCTTTTTCTTATTCTCAGTGTAATAAGCCTCCTCAACCTGCTCAGGTGGTGTATCATTAATATTCAACACATACCTAATAGCCTCTATCATCAACTGAACCCCTTTAGCAAGAGATGCTGTCCCCCGTACCCCATCATCACAGTCAGAATCTGTATCAGTGTTATCCTGCATAATTTGTGCTAAAGGACGCTTATGGAGTAAACAATGGGGGGGACCTGAGGTACCAGAACTGGGCCAGACTGCCATATTCTGCAGCACCTGGGTAGCAGATTCATTTTGTGCAACACTCTGTGAAATCTGAGAAATCATATTTTTGATAGAGGATAACCATTCCGGCTCCCTTACTGGAATCTGTGCTAAATCAGTGCAATCCCGATTACCTGGAATGGGATCATCTTGAGAGGACAAATCCTCTGCAGCATATGACACAGAGTCCCTGGACATTGCTACTGGTGACCACAAACACTACACACACACACACACACACACACACACACACACACACACACACACACACACACACACACACACACACACACACACACACACACAGGGGATACAGACAGAGTTTCTCCCCAAAAATGGCAAGAGAGACACAGAGATTGGAGCCAACCCACACACATCGCTTTTATACATATAAGGGAGATCCCTTATGAGCGCTGTGTACCTTAATAGGTTACACAGCCGTTTTGCAGCCCCCCCCCCCTCCCTTCTACAACCCTCTGGTACCATAAGGTAGCCGGAGATTGCTGTGGAGGGACTTGCTTCTTTCCCAGACAGCGCTGTGCAGGCAGGAAAATAGCGCTGAACGCTGCTGGGTCCGCTCTGAGAAGCTCCGTCCCCAAAATGCCGTTGTCTTCCCGCTCTTCATAGGATTATACTGGCCTGAGGATTGATGCTGGCTGAGATCCGGGGACCCCGACAGGCTGAGTGACCAGTGTAGGGTGCAGGCGCTGGCTCAGGGCAGCCCTCACAGCGCCGCACAATGTACCGCTGAGCCTCCCAGAGTGCAGTTAATACTGCGCTCCTACCCAGATGCCGCCATCTTCACACCTGCCCCCCGCTTGCTAGGGTAGTCGGTGTCTCACTCGCCACAATCTTCAGCTCTGTAAGGGGGTGGCGGCATGCTGCTGGGGTGAGCGATCCCTTGTGGCGGGGAACGATCTATCCCCTCTGGAGCTCAGTGTCCAGTCAGCGGAGACAGTGGCTCAGACCCCCGCAGGGCGGACACTGCTCTCCCCCTAAGTCCCTCACTGCAGGGAGGCTGTTGCCAGCAGCCTCCCTGTAAAACAATACACTCTAAAAAATTACTTTTACTAAGAAAACTCTGGAGAGCTCCCCTAGCTGTGACCGGCTCCTCCGGGCACATTTTCTAAACTGAGTCTGGTAGGAGGGGCATACAGGGAGGAGCCAGCCCACACTCTCAAACTCGTAAAGTGCCAATGGCTCCTGGTGGGCCCGTCTATACCCCATGGTACTAATGAGGACCCCAGCATCCTCTAGGACATAAGAGAAAGTAGGATTTTCTGCACACTCTGACAGATGAACAATTCTTTACTGCCGTCTGGTTGTGCCCTATATGTTTTTCTCCCAATTCACTATGCTCTCCATGTAGTTTAGACCTTAGTAAGAGCATCAAATATTTAACAGGGAGAGTGACGTTTTTTGCTCACTTAATTTATTTTATTTCTCTTTGAACCAGCGAGGAACTGCACAGTACGATTATTACCGTATTCATTTCTCACCATACCTTAAATAGTCTTTCTGGCTTCCACTTTTGTAATGCAACCACCAGGTGGTGCATACACTATGCATTATACCTCAAGCATCCACTCTGCAAGGTTGCTATGGTTTGAAATTTATATACAATCATGTGCGCCATCTGGTGGTTACATCTTCATTTATCTTCTATACATCTTATAATTAATAATGTCTATTTGTCTGATTGCGATAAACTCTGAAACATACATAGTAACATAGTAACACAGTATCTGAGGTTGAAAAAAGACAATTGTCCTTTGAGTTCAACCTATTTGTGGTCTCCTATGCATGATGATTTGACTAAAATTTCTGACTGATGCTGCTGTCAGCCGTTACATTTTATCCCTATTTATAGTAACTATAATGCATGACTATGCACCATACCCCTGGATATCCTTATCCATTAGGAATTTATCTAACCCATTTTTAAAGGTGTTGACAGATTCCGCCATTACAACTCCCTCGGGCAGGGAATTCCAAACATGTATTGTCCTTACCGTGAAAAAGCCTTTACGCCGTATTGTGCGGAATCTCCTCTCCTCTAACCTGAGAGAGTGTCCACGAGTCCTCTGTGTTGATCTAACTAAAAACAGGTCCCGCGCAAGCTCTGTGTATTGTCCCCTTATATATTTGTAGATGTTGATCATATCCCCTCTTAGTCTCCGCTTTTCCAATGTAAACATGCCTAGTCTTTCAAGCCTTTCCTTGTATTCCATCGTCTCCATGCCCTTAATTAGTTGGTCGCCCTCCTCTGTACCTTTTCAAGCTCCAGGATATCCTTTTTGTAGTACGATGCCCAGAATTGTACACAGTATTCAAGGTGTGGCCTCACTAGTGATTTATATAACGGGAGTATAATACTCTCGTCCCTAGCATCAATACCCCGTTTTATGCATGCTAATATCTTATTAGCCTTCTTTGCTGCAGTCCTACTTTGGGTACTACTGCTTAGCTTGCTATCTATGAGGACACCTAAGTCCTTTTCCAGTACAGAATCCCCTAATTTTACCCCATTTAGTAAGTAGGTGTAATTTTTGTTCTTGTTACCACAGTGCATTACCTTACACTTGTCTGTGTTGAAGCGCATTCTCCATTTGGCTGCCCATGCTTCTAATTTAACTAAGTCGTTCTGAAGAGACTCGGCATCCTCCTCTGTATTTATAGCCTTACACAATTTGGTATCATCTGCAAAAATTGACACCATGCTCTCTAGACCTTCTGTTAGGTCGTTAATGAAAATATTGAACAATAGCGGTCCTAATACTGAGCCTTGCGGCACGCCACTTAGCACTTCAGTCCAAGTTGAAAAAGATCCATTAACCCCAACGCGCTGCTTCCTATTATCTAACCAGTTTTTGACCCAAGTGCATATTGTGCTTTCTAGCCCTGAACGATTTTCACCATTTTGTAGGTAATTTTCCCAGGTACGATTTAGGCTAAGTATCATCACGATCGGTCATCAGGGGGCTGTGGGCAAGGCTCTGTGGTAGGGGTCCCATGCAAGGCTCTCGGCAAGTTGGCAGTGAATGGCGTATGCTTCTCAATAGCAACTGATTAGAACATTGTGGCACATGTGTGCTATGTAGGTAATTTTCCCAGGCAGGTTCGAAGCTAAGTATTATCACAATTGGTCAACAGTGGGTTGTGGACGGGGCTCCACAGGGAGGGGTCCCCTGCACTTTTCCTGTGCACTGCTCTCTGCAAGTCGACAGCAACAGGCGTATCCGCCTCAATAGCAACCGATAGGTCATCAGGGTGCTGTGGGTGGGGCTCCGCGGGAAGGTGTCCCCTGCACTGCATCTTGGCAAGTTGGCAGCGTCAACAGTGACCGATCAGAACATCACGGCACATGTGTACTGTGTAATGATAGACTTATACATACATACATAAGCATTGTAACACCCTCCACCCCACACTATACAGTATATTACCAAAATCTGGAAACCCTAGGTAACCGACTTCCGTTATCACAGACTTCCACCTGAGTGGTACTGCAGCTAGTAAGTAATAATCCTATAAAAAGATTACAGAGAAAAATCCTATAAAAAGAAAGTTTATTTGCCATAAAATATTACATTAACACCAATAGGAAAAAATAGGATTTTAATACCTGCTGGTAAAGCCTTTTCTCTTAGTCCGTAGAGGATGCTGGGGACTCTAAAAGGACCATGGGGTATAGACGGAATCCGCAGGAGACATGGGCACTTTAAGACTTTAAATGGGTGTGAACTGGCTCCTCCCTCTATGCCCTTCCTCCAAACCTCAGTTATAGGAACTGTGCCCAGGGAGACGGACATTTCGAGGAAAAGGATTTTTGTTAACCAAGGGTGAGATACATACCAGCTCACACCACAACACACCGTACAACATGGCATATAACTAAAACCAGTTAACAGCATGAACCCAAAAAAATCAGCAACAGGCTGGTCGAAACCAAAAACACAACCTTCGTGTAACAAAAGCAATAACTATGAACAAGTACTGCAGATAGAGTCCGCACTGGGACGGGCGCCCAGCATCCTCTACGGACTAAGAGAAAAGGATTTACCGGTAGGTATTAAAATCCTATTTTCTCCTTCGTCCTAGAGGATGCTGGGGACTCCAAAAGGACCATGGGGTTTATACCAAAGCTCCAGACCGGGCGGGAGAGTGCGGATGACTCTGCAGCACCGATTGAGCAAACATGAGGTCCTCATCAGCCAGGGTATCAAACTTGTAGAATTTTGCAAAAGTGTTTGAACCCGACCAAGTAGCTGCTCGGCAAAGTTGTAGCGCCAAGACTCCCCGGGCAGCCGCCCAAGATGAGCCCACCTTCCTGGTAGAATGGGCCTTCACTGATTTCGGTAATGGCAATCTAGCCGTAGAATGAGCATGCTGAATCGCATTACAGATCCAGCGTGCAATAGTCTGCTTAGAAGCAGGAGCCCCAACCTTGTTGGAAGCATACAGGACAAACAGAGCCTCCGTTTTCCTAATACGAGCCGTTCTGGCTACATAAATTTTCAAAGCTCTGACCACATCGAGAGACTTTGAATCAGCCAAGGCTTCAGTAGCCACAGGCACCACAATAGGTTGGTTCATGTGAAACGAAGAAACCACCTTTGGTAGAAATTGTTGACGAGTTCTCAACTCTGCTCTATCCTTGTGGAAAATCAAATCGGGGCTTTTGTGAGACAAAGCCGCCAACTCCGACACCCGCCTTGCGGACGCCAAGGCCAATAGCATGACCACTTTCCAATTGAGAAATTTTAACTCAACTGTTTGTAAGGTTCAAACCAATGTGACATAAGGAACTGTAACACCACGTTAAGGTCCCATGGTGCCACTGGGGGCACAAATGGAGGTTGGATGTGCAGCACGCCTTTCACAAAAGTCTGTACTTCTGGAAGCGAGGCCAATTCCCTTTGAAAGAAAATTGATAAGGCCGAAATCTGCACTTTAATGGAGCCTAACTTCAGGACCGCATCCACACCTGCTTGTAAAAAATTGAGAAACTGACCCAGCTTAAATTCTTCCATAGGAGCCTTCATGGATTCACACCAAGACACATATTTTCTCCAAATACGGTGGTAATGCTTCGCCGTTACCTCCCTTCTAGCTTTCAGTAGAGTGGGGATGACCTCACCGGGAATACCCTTTTGCTCTAGGATTTTGCGTTCAACCGCCACGCCATCAAACGCAACTGCGGTAAGTCTTGGAACACGCACGGCCCCTGCTGTAACCGATCCTCTCTTAGAGGAAGAGGCCAGGGATCTCCTATGAGTAATTCCTGAAGATACGGATACCAGGCCCTCCGTGGCCAATTTGGAACAACGAGTATCGCCTGAACTCCTTTTCTTCTTATGATCCTTATCACCTTTGGGATGAGTGGAAGTGGAGGGAACACTCAGACCGACTGAAACACCCACGGTGTCACTAGTGCGTCCACTGCTATCGCTTGAGGGTCCCTCGATCTGGAACAATACGTCTGTAGCTTCTTCTTGAGGCAAGACGCCATCATGCCTATTTGAGGAAGTCCCCAACGACTCGTCACTTCTGCAAAGACCTCTTGATGAAGGCCTCACTCTCCTGGATGGAGATCGTGTCTGCTGAGGAAGTCTGCTTCCCAGTTGTCCACGCAAGGAATGAAGACCGCTGACAGAGTGCTTGAATGTTTTTCCGCCCAGCGAAGAATCCTTGTGGCCTCCGCCATCGCAGCTCTGCTCCTTGTTCCGCCTTGGCGGTTTATGTGCGCCACCGCTGTTATGTTGTCCGACTGAATCAGGACGGATAGGCTGCGAAGCAGATGTTCCGCTTGTACAAGGCCGTTGTAAATGGCCCTTAATTCCAGAATGTTTATGTGTAGACAAGTTTCTTGGCTTGACCATTTTCCCTGGAAATTTTCCCCCTGTGTGACTGCTCCCCAGCCTCGGAGACTTGCATCCGTGGTCACCAGGATCCAATCCTGGATCCCGAACCTGCGTCCCTCTAGAAGGTGAGAACTTTGGAGCCACCACGGGAGAGAAATCCTGGCCCTGGGAGACAGGCTTATCTTCCGGTGCATGTGTCGGTGAGACCCGGACCAATTGTCCAACATGTCCCACTGAAAAACCCTGGCATGGAACCTGCCAAAGGGGATGACCTCGTAGGCCGCCACCATCTTCCCCAGCACCCGAGTGCATTGATGAATCGACACTCTTGCCGGTTTCAGAATCCCCTTGACCATGTTCTGTATTTCCAGAGCTTTTTCCATCGGGAGAAAAATTCTCTGCAGTTTCGTGTCCAGAACCATGCCCAAGAACAACAGCCGTGTTGCCAGAATCAACTGTGACTTTGGCAAATTTAGGAGCCAACCATGTTGTTGCAGAACTGTCAGGGAGAGCGCAACGTTTTTGTTTTTTTAATAACTGCTCCTTTGATCTGACCTTTATCAGGAGATCGTCCAAGTACGGGATAATTGAGACACCCTGCTTGCGCAGGAGCACCATCATTTCCGCCATTACCTTGGTGAAAATCCTGGGGGTCGTGGAAAGACCAAACGGCAACGTCTGAAATTGGTAATGACAATCCTGAACCGCAAACCTCAGGTAGGCCTGATGTGGAGGATATATGGGGACATGTAGGTAAGCATCCTTTATGTCGACTGACACCATAAAATCCCCCCCTTCCAGACTGGATATCACTGCTCGGAGAGATTCCATCTTGAATTTGAATCTTTTCAAATATAGATTGAGGGATTTTAAATTCAAAATCGGTCTGACCGAGCCATCCGGCTTCGGGACCACGAACAGGCTTGAATAAAACCCCTCTCCACGATGTGATGGGGGTACTGCGACAATGACTTGTTGTTGACACATCTTTTGTATTGCAGCGCACACCACTTCCCTTTCCGGAAGAGAAGCTGGCAAGGCCGATTTGAAAAATCGGTGGGGGGGCACGTCTTGAAACTCCAGTTTGTATCCTTGGGTCACAATTTCCAGCACCCAAGGATCCAGGCCTGAGTGAGCCCAGACCCGACTGAAGAGTTGAAGACGCGCCCCCACCAGTGCGGACTCCCGCAGTGGAGCCCCAGCGTCATGCGGTGGACTTGGCAGAAGCCGGGGAGGACGTCTGCTCCTGAGAGCTTGCCACAGCCGGTGATCTTTTTCCTCTTCCCTTACCTCTAGCAGCAAGGAAGAAGGACCTTCGTCCTTTTTTGAATTTATTAGATCGAAAGGACTGCATCTGATACTGAGGCGTTTTCTTTTGCTGTGGAGGGACCAAAGGTTGAAAAGACGACTTACCCGAGGTAGCTGTAGATACCAGGTCCGCGAGGCCCTCACCAAACAAAACACCACCTTTGTACGGCAGCGCCTCCATAGCCCTCTAAGAGTCAGCATCCCCAATCCATTGATGAGTCCATAACGCTCTCCTAGCCGAGATTGCCATGGCATTGGCCCTCGATCCCAAGAGGCCAATATCTCTCGCAGCCTCCCTTAGATAGACTGCAGCGTCCCTGATATGACCCAGGGTCAAAAGAACGCTATCCCTATCCAGGGTGTCCAAGTCAGATGATAAGTTATCTGCCCACTTCTCAATTGCACTACTCACCCATGCTGATGCCACTGCAGGCCTGAGCAGTGTACCCGTAGTGACATAAATAGATTTCAAAGTAGTTTCCTGCTTACGATCCGCAGGATCTTTTAGGGCCGCCGTGTCAGGGGACGGAAGCGCCACCTTTTTGGACAGCCATGCTAGAGCCTTGTCCACATTGGGGGTCGACTCCCACCTTTTCCTATTCCACGGGTATGCCATAATAATTCTCTTGGGAATCAGCAACTTTTTGTCAGGAACTTCCCAAGCCTTTTAAAAAAGAGTGTTCAGTTCATGAGAGGGAGGAAACGTTACCGGAGCTTTCTTTCCCTTAAACATACAGACCCTTATCTCAGGAACAGCAGGGTCATCCGAGATATGCAACACTTCTTTTATTGCCACAATCATGTACTGAATGCTCTTAGCCAGTTTAGGATTCAACCTGGCATCACCATAGTCGACACTGGAATCCGAATCTGTGTCGGTATCAGTGTCTGCTATTTGGGTAAACGGCCGTTTCTGTGACCCTGAGGGAGCCTGCGTTTGGGATAAAGCATCTTCCATGGATTGTCTCTATGTTTGGTTTTGAGCCTCAGATTTATCCAATCTCTTATTTAATGAAGCCACATTTGCATTCAAGACACTCAACATATTTACCCAATCAGCAGTCGGCGGCGCCGACAGATTCACTCCCTCACACTGTTCTGTCTCTACTCCAGCCTCCTCCTAGGAAGAGCCTTCAGCCTCAGACATGTCGACACACTCGTACCGACACCATTATCACACTGGGCTATAGGGGACAGACCCACAATAAGGACTATAAGAGAAACACAGAGGGAGTTTGCCAGCTCACACCAAGCGCCTATCCCAGTCTGAAAGCACATTATATATATATATATATATATATATATATAAAATGCCCCCGACCCCTGACAGCGACTTTAATGATAATAATCAACACCAATTTTGCTGTGTGCCCCCCCCCCCCCCCCCCCCCGTTTAGCACCCTGTTACTTGTCACAGAAGTTGGAGGAGGTCAGGGCCAGCGTCTCATGCAGCTTCACTGTGGAGATAAAATGGCGCTGATTAGAGCTGGGAGGACCAAGCCCCGCCCCCGTAACGGCGTGCTTATGTCCCGCTATTTTTTTATACTGGCGGGGGTAGTATACAGTGCCTATGCACTGTATGTACTTTTGCCACGCTGATTTGAGGTCTTATTGCTGCCCAGCACGCCCCCCCCCCCTGCGCCCTGCACCCAAGCAGTGCCATTGGTGTGTGGGAGCAATAGCGCGCAGCGCGACCGCTGCGCGGTACCTCCGAGCCTGATGTCTTCTGCCGCCTTCACTGAAGTCGTCTTTGCTTCGGTTACTCACCCGGCTTCTCTCTTCTGGCTCTGTGAGGGGGACGGCGGCGCGGCTCCGGGAACGAGCAGCTAGGCTATACCAAGTGATCAGACCCTCTGGAGCTAATGGTGTCCAGTAGCCTAAGAAGCAGAGCCTTTAACTCACAGAAGTAGGTCTGCTTCTCTCCCCTCAGTCCCACGAAGCCTGTTGCCAGCGGTGCTCCCTGAAAATAATAAACCTAACAGAAAGTCTTTTCTAGAGAAACTCTGTAGAGCTCCCCTAGTGTGTGTCAAGTCTCTCTGGGCACAGAATCTAACTGAAGTCTGGAGGAAGGGCATAGAGGGAGGAGCCAGTTCACACCCATTTAAAGTCTTAAAGTGCCCATGTCTCCTGCGGATCCCGTCTATACCCCATGGTCCTTTTTGAGTTCCCAGCATCCTCTAGGACGAAGGAGAAATAGATATTTTGCCATTAAATATTTAAGTCTTATAGATATTTTTACCATTTAATTAGCAGACAATACAAACCAAGCATTGGCTACAACTATAACAGACATGTGGTGCAACTTACCTCTTGACATGTTTCACAAGGGTAATTCTGCTTGCATGGAGCCTGCTGCAAAATGGACACTTGTGTTCTTTTCTGGGCATTTCTGTCTCACTGTCATGCCTCTTACGGTGTACTGTTAGGTTGGATTTGGTAGAATACCGGAGACTGCAGATGTCACACTCAAAAGGCTTTTCTCCGGTGTGCACACGTATATGACTTTCATACTTGCCTAGGAAATAAATGACACCTGTAAAGCTGAACAGTTCAAGTATAAACGCAGTCTAAATACAAACAACAAACATAATAATAAGATTTTACTCACCGGTAATTCTATTTCTCGTAGTCCGTAGTGGATGCTGGGGACTCCGTAAGGACCATGGGGAATAGCGGCTCCGCAGGAGACTGGGCACAGCTAAGAAAGATTTAGGACTACCTGGTGTGCACTGGCTCCTCACACTATGACCCTCCTCCAGACTTCAGTAAGGATACTGTGCCCGGAAGAGCTGACACAATAAGGAAGGATTTTGAATCCCGGGTAAGACTCATACCAGCCACACCAATCACACCGTATAACTCGTGATAATATACCCAGTTAACAGTATGAACACAACAGAGCCTCTCAAAAGATGGCTCAACAATAACCCTTGTAGCTAACAATAACTATATACAAGTATTGCAGACAGTCCGCACTTGGGACGGGCGCCCAGCATCCACTACGAGAAATAGATTTACCGGTGAGTAAAATCTTATTTTCTCTGACGTCCTAGTGGATGCTGGGGACTCCGTAAGGACCATGGGGATTATACCAAAGCTCCCAAACGGGCGGGAGAGTGCGGATGACTCTGCAGCACCGAATGAGAGAACTCAAGGTCCTCCTCAGCCAGGGTATCAAATTTGTAGAATTTTGCAAACGTGTTTGCCCCTGACCAAGTAGCAGCTCGGCAAAGTTGTAAAGCCGAGACCCCTCGGGCAGCCGCCCAAGAAGAGCCCACTTTCCTCGTGGAATGGGCTTTTACAGATTTAGGCTGCGGCAGGCCAGCCACAGAATGTGCAAGCTGAATTGTGCTACAAATCCAGCGAGCAATAGTCTGCTTTGAAGCAGGAGCACCCATCTTGTTTGGTGCATACAGGATAAATAGCGAGTCAGTCTTCCTGACTCCAGCCGTCCTGGAAACATAAATTTTCAAGGCCCTGACTACGTCCAGTAACTTGGAGTCCTCCAAGTCCCTAGTAGCCGCAGGCACCACGATAGGTTGGTTCAAGTGAAAAGCTGATACCACCTTAGGAAGAAACTGGGGACGAGTCCTCAATTCTGCCCTATCCATATGGAAAATCAAATAGGGGCTTTTACATGACAAAGCCGCCAATTCTGACACACGCCTTGCCGAAGCCAAGGCCAAAAGCATGACCACTTTCCACGTGAGATATTTTAAATCCACGGTTTTGAGTGGCTCAAACCAATGTGACTTTAGGAAACCCAACACCACGTTGAGGTGCCACTGGAGGCACAAAAGGAGGCAGAATATGCAGCACTCCCTTGACAAATGTCTGAACTTCAGGCAGTGAAGCCAGTTCTTTTTGGAAGAAAATCGACAGAGCCGAAATCTGGACCTTAATGAAACCCAGTTTTAGGCCCATAGTCACCCCTGACTGTAGGAAGTGCAGAAATCGACCTAGCTGGAATTCCTCCATTGGGGCCTTCCTGGCCTCACACCACGCAACATATTTTCGCCATATGCGGTGATAATGTTGTACGGTTACATCTTTTCTAGCTTTAATAAGCGTAGGAATGACTTCCTATGGAATACCCTTTTCTTTTAGGATCCGGTGTTCAACCGTCATGCCGTCAAACGCAGCAGCGGTAAGTCTTGGAACAGACAGGGCCCCTGCAGCAGCAGGTCCTGTCTGAGCGGCAGAGGATGGGTCCTCTGAGATTAATTCTTGAAGTTCCGGGTACCAAGACCTTCTTGGCCAATCTGGAACAATAAGAATAGTTCTTACTCCTTTTTTCTTTATTATCCTCAGTACCTTGGGTATGAGAGGAAGAGGAGGGAACACATAAACCGACCGGTACACCCACGGTGTCACTAGAGCGTCCACAGCTATCGCCTGAGGGTCTCTTGACCTGGCGCAATATTTTTCTAGCTTTTTGTTTAAGCGGGACGCCATCATGTCCACCTGTGGCTTTTCCCAACGGTTTACAATCAGTTGGAAGACTTCTGGATGAAGTCCCCACTCTCCCGGGTGGAGGTCGTGCCTGCTGAGGAAGTCTGCTTCCCAGTTGTCCACTCCCGGAATGAACACTGCTGACAGTGCTAACACGTGATTTTCCGCCCATCGGAGAATCCTTGTGGCTTCTGCCATCGCCGTCCTGCTTCTTGTGCCGCCCTGTCGATTTACATGGGCGACAGCCGTGATGTCTGACTGGATCAGAACCGGCTGGTTTTGAAGCAGGGGCTTTGCTTGACTTAGGGCATTGTAAATGGCCCTCAGTTCCAGAACATTTATGTGTAGGGAAGTCTCCTGACTTGACCAAAGTCCTTGGAAGTTTCTTCCCCGTGTGACTGCACCCCAGCCCCGAAGGCTGGCATCCGTGGTCACCAGGACCCAGTCCTGTATGCCGAATCTGCGGCCCTCTCTGAGATGAGCACTCTGCAGCCACCACAGCAGAGACACCCTGGTCCTTGGAGACAGGGTTATCAACCGATGCATTTGAAGATGCGATCCGGACCATTGGTCCAACAGGTCCCACTGAAAGGTTCTGGCATGGAACCTGCCGAATGGAATCGCTTCGTAGGAAGCTACCATCTTTCCCAGGACTCGCGTGCAATGATGCACCGACACCTGTTTTGGTTTCAGGAGGCCTCTCACTAGAGACGACAGCTCCTTGGCTTTCTCCTCTGGGAGAAACACTTCCGAAGGAGTATCATCATTTCGGCCATTACCTTGGTAAATACCCTCGGTGCCGTGGACAGGCCGAACGGCAACGTCTGGAATTGGTAATGACAATCCTGTACCACAAATCTGAGGTACTCCTGGTGAGGATGGTAAATGGGGACATGCAGGTAAGCATCCTTGATGTCCAGAGATACCATGTAATCTCCCTCTTCCAGGCTTGCAATAACCGCCCTGAGCGATTCCATCTTGAACTTGAATTTTCTTAAATATGTGTTCAAGGATTTCAAATTTAAAATGGGTCTCACCGAACCGTCCGGTTTCGGTACCACAAACATTGTGGAATAGTAACCCCGTCCTTGTTGAAGTACGGGCACCTTGACTATCACCTGCTGGGAATACAGCTTGTGAATTGCCTCTAACACAGCCTCCCTTTCTGAAGGAGTCGTTGGTAAGGCAGATTTGAGAAAACGGCGGGGGGGGGGGATGTCTCGAATTCCAGCCTGTACCCCTGAGATACCACTTGAAGGATCCAGGGATCTACCTGTGAGCGAGCCCACTGATTGCTGAAGTTTTTGAGACGGTCCCCCACCGTACCTGGCTCCGCCTGCTGAGCCCCAGCGTCATGCGGCGGACTTAGCAGAAGAAGCGGGGGAGGACTTTTGTTCCTGGGAAGTGGCTGTATGCTGCAGCTTTTTTCCCCTACCTCTGACTCTGGGCAGAAAGGACGCGCCTCTACCCCGTCTGCTATTTTGGGGGCGAAAGGACTGCACCTGATAATACGGTGCTCTCTTTGGTTGTGAGGGGACATGTGGCAAAAATGCTGACTTCCCAGCTGTTGCTGTGGACACTAAGTCTGAAAGACCATCCCCGAACAACTCCTCACCCTTATAAGGCAAAACTTCCATGTGCCTTTTAGAATCTGCATCACCTGTCCACTGCCGGGTCCATAACCCTCTCCTGGCACAAATGGACAGTGCACTTATTTTTGATGCCAGCCGGCAAATATCCCTCTGTGCATCTCTTATGTAAAAGACAGCGTCTTTAATATGCTCTACGTTTAGCAATATAGTGTCCCTGTCTAGGGTGTCAATGTTTTCTGACAGGGAGTCTGACCATGCAGCTGCAGCACTGCACATCCATGCTGAGGCAATAGCTGGTCTCAGTATAATACCAGTGTGTGTATATATAGCTTTTTGGAGAGCCTCCTGCTTTCTGTCAGCAGGTTCCTTTAGGGCGGCCGTATCCTGGGACGGCAGTGCCACCTTTTTTGATAAGCGCGTAAGTGCTTTATCCACCCTAGGGGGTGTTTCCCAACGTGACCTATCCTCTGGCGGGAAAGGGTACGCCATTAGTAATTTTTTTGAAATTACCAATTTTTTATCGGGGGAAGCCCACGCTAGTTCACACACTTCATTCAATTCTTCAGAAGGGGGAAAAACTACTGGTAGTTTTTTCTCCCCAAACATAATACCCTTTTTTGTGGTACCTGGGGTCACCTCAGAAATGTGTAAAACATTTTTCATTGCCTCAATCATATAACGAGTGGCCCTATTGGACATTACATTAGTCTCTTCGTCGTCGACACTGGTATCAGTATCCGTGTCGACATCTGTGTCTGCCATCTGAGGTAGCGGGCGTTTTAGAGCCCCTGATGACTTTTGAGACGTCTGGGCAGGCACGGGCTGAGAAGCCGGCTGCCCCGCATTTGGCATGTCGTCAAATTTTTTATGTAAGGAGTCGACACTTTCGCGTAATTCCTTCCACAAGTCCATCCACTCCGGTGTCTGCCCCGCAGGGGGTGACAACACATTTATAGGCACCTGCTCCTCCTCCACATAAGTCTCCTCATCAAACATGTCGACACAGCCGTACCGACACACCGCACACACACAGGGAATGCTCTGACAGAAGACAGGACCCCACAAAGCCCTTTGGGGAGACAGAGAGAGAGTATGCCAGCACACACCAGAGCGCTATATAAATCAAGGATTAACTAAATTATACCCCCTTATAGCTGCTATATGTATATTGCGCCTAAATTTAGTGCCCCCCCTCTCTTTTTTACCCTTTTCTGTAGTGTAGACTGCAGGGGAGAGCAAGGGAGCTTCCTTCCAGCGGAGCTGTGAGGGAGAAATGGCGCCAGTGTGCTGAGGGAGATAGGTCCGCCCCTTTTTCGGCTGACTTTTCTCCCGCTTTTTTATGGATTCTGGCAGGGGTATTTATCACATATATAGCCTCTGGGGCTATATATTGTGATATATTTGCCAGCCAAGGTGTATTTATTGCTTCTCAGGGCGCCCCCCCCCCAGCGCCCTGCACCCTCAGTGACCGGAGTGTGAAGTGTGTATGAGGAGCAATGGCGCACAGCTGCAGTGCTGTGCGCTACCTTGGTGAAGACTGATGTCTTCTGCCGCCGATTTTCCGGATTCTTCTTGCTTCTGGCTCTGTAAGGGGGCCGGCGGCGCGGCTCCGGGACCGAACACCAATGGCCGGATCCATGCGGTCGATCCCTCTGGAGCTAATGGTGTCCAGTAGCCTAAGAAGCCCAACCTACCACCAGTTAGGTAGGTTCGCTTCTTCTCCCCTTAGTCCCTCGCTGCAGTGAGTCTGTTGCCAGCAGATCTCACTGTAAAATAAAAAACCTAAAATATACTTTCTCTCTAGGAGCTCAGGAGAGCCCCTAGTGTGCATCCAGCTCAGCCGGGCACAGGATTCTAACTGAAGTCTGGAGGAGGGTCATAGTGGGAGGAGCCAGTGCACACCAGGTAGTCCTAAATCTTTCTTAGCTGTGCCCAGTCTCCTGCGGAGCCGCTATTCCCCATGGTCCTTACGGAGTCCCCAGCATCCACTAGGACGTCAGAGAAATATAACAGAAGGGACTTCAATAGATCACAAAAATTAAACACTTACCTACGCGATCAAAGGTCTTTTCACACTTTGGACACTTCAGTTTCTTTTTGCTACTTTTCTGCAACACAACAGGAGCAAGTCCATCAGGAAAATTCCCACGGGTGCCAGAATCTTCATTCATTTCCTTAGGTTCATGCTGCTCCCCACTGCTTTGTCCCTCATCTCTTCCAGACCCCACTTCCCCATTCTCCCCTTGCACAGGCTGATCACCTTCCTCTAGTCCATTCTCCTCATCATTTGTCTCACTACCTGGATCTTCTGAGTCGGTTCCACCCTGACTGCTTTTGAACAACTCACTGCTTGATGCACTGTCGCTCTCTCCTTTGTTTTTATCTTCAAATTTAATGGGACACTTTCTCCTACGTGTTGACTTCCTGGTCAATGAGCTAGAGTCATTACAAATGTCTGTTTTTCCAAACTGATGTGCTCTGTCCATATGATTTTCCAAAGTCTTTTTGTAGCAAAAATTGCGCTCACAGAGTGGACACTTGTGATTGGTTTCCAGTTTATTAACAGATACATCTGTTTCTTTCGGAGGTGGCTGATGTTCATCTGGAAATAAATGTTCATTCTCAGCAGCCAACAGCTTTACTGCATCTATAATGTCAAGAAACTTTGCGGCTTTCAAGACCATGCTTATTTCATTCTCCAAAACCAAAAACTCTGAAGTGTACAGAAAATTAAGCAAGTGCTGGAACACCGAGCTGCTGACATGCTCTAAATTCACAACCTCAGTGTTTGGGTTCTTACTTAGACAAGCGTGGAAGTAACTACTGCCCACAGCCACCACCACTTTGTGCACTTGAAATTCCTTCCCCTCCACCACAATGACAAGGTCACAGAACGACCCTTGACGTTGACGGTCATCATTCAAGTATTTCAAGAGATTTTTGTTGTAGTTTAGGGAATTTAGGAACTTCCTCTGGTCTGGAGCCTGGAGAACGGTGCTGGAATATATGGGTGGATTCTCTGCATCACTATGGGTAGCTGGAATCTCCATGCGAGCATCCCTGCCATTCCCATCAGATGCATGAAGGTGCATTTTTGGAACAAACTTTCTCCTTTTCTTCATAGTAAATAAATATTTTAAAACTGAACTACTAGCAAATAGTTAAGACTTCCATTAAAATCACGGGTTGCACACTCAAATGAACTTGCTCCCTGAAAGAGAATACAAAACAATAAACTGTATTCTAGTTGGCAACAAAATAATCATTTAATAATGCATCACAAACGCTGCCAGCAAGAAATAGATTCACACCTTATTTACAATTATCCCGCAGCAAAGTATACAAGAAGGTATAATGGGTTATGCTGGGAGGTATAATAGAATGTTATTCATGCATTACCACATACGTAACTTACTTGTCATCAGAAAAGATTCACGCCCTTACATAAAACCAACACACTACATATTAAACGAGCACTTCTTCCTCATAAAGGTAAACATCCATAGACATAAACATAACCCTTCTGACAGCGACCCATAGCCCCCTACACAGCAGCACACTCGTCGCAGCCTCACAGAGCCTCAGTTAGTAACAACACATCCGGGAACGTCAGATCCTTCTGGACATCGATGGTCGATGGTTTAGAAACATCGATGGTTTTCGTTCGATGTAGTAGGTTTTACAATTCGATGGTGACCTTCCAATGTTTGCCACCATCGAATGGTAATCATTCGGTGGTGTTCCGATGGTGGCTTGTTTTTTCTAGTTACTAATAGCTATGCCTTCCCTGGCTGCTGTGTCTGTAACAAGGAAACTTCATAGGTTCCTTGGATGCTGTCTGTCTGACTCTCCCTCTCTCTGCTTCAGACATGAGCCTGCTCAGACCCCTTACTCCCTCCCCTCTCTATGCTGCTGCTAGGCAACAGGGCCCACTGCTAGCTCTGATTGGCTCTCACTGACTTAAAGAGCCAATCAGAATACAGCCCTCACCCTGCAGCAGCAGTCTCTCACACAGCAAGTAACAATAAAGGTGGTCATTCCGAGTTGTTCGCTCTGTAATTTTCTTCGCATTGCAGCGATTTTCCGCTTATTGCGCATGCGCAATGTTCGCACTGCGACTGTGCCAAGTAAATTTGCTATGCAGTTAGGAAATTTACTCACGACATTACGAGGTTTTTTCTTCGTTCTGGTGATCGTAATGTGATTGACAGGAAGTGGGTGTTTCTGGGCGGAAACTGGCCATTTTATGGGAGTGTGTGAAAAACGCTACCGTTTCTGGGAAAAACGCGGGAGTGGCTGGAGAAACGGAGGAGTGTATGGCCGAACGCTGGGTGTGTTTGTGACGTCAAACCAGGAACGACAAGCACTGAACTGATCGCACTGGCAGAGTAAGTCTCGAGCTACTCAGAAACTGCACAGAGAAGTCTTTTCGCAATATTGCGAATCTTTCGTTCGCAATTTTGAGAAGCTAAGATTCACTCCCAGTAGGCGGCGGCTTAGCGTGTGCAAAGCTGCTAAAAGCAGCTTGCGAGCGAACAACTCGGAATGAGGGCCAATAAGTAGAAGTACACACAATACAAATAGCCAAAGACAGTTGTGAATGTGACATGCAGAAACATTCATTAATAAACTGCATTAGTATTACCACCACACCAGGCGGTGACCACTATATCATCATCATATGTCCATATTGGTCAGACTCAGAGACTGGCTGTTTTTGTGAATATAGGAGCTGATTCAGAGAAGGACGCAGCAGCGCGTCCGTACGCAGCAACCACGTCCATCTGGTCTGCACATGCACACTGGATGTGGTTGTAAGATGATTGACAGCGGCGAGCGTTCAGGGGACAGTGATGCGGTGTTTCGTGGGAGTGGCGGACCGAACCGGGTGAGCCATGAGCGTTTTCGGGGCTCCAATTAAAAAAATGTCAATGATAGGGGTCAACCTTAACTCGGTGCATCCTCAATGTAATTGTGGACGCATCAGGAGGCGGCGCATCACACATGCTGGGCAGCCTTACCATGTTCTGGGCCGCCCCCAGCAGGAGAGGAGATGGACGCAGATTTTACTGCGTATGCAACAATCTGAGCCTATCTCTGAATCAGGTCCCTAGTAAGAAAGAATATATAAGTCCCAGTACCAGTGGAATGAAGCAACATTACTATTTATATATAGTGAACTATTTCTCTACTATGTTAAGTTAGGTGGTGATAAAGTAGCCTATATTTTTATATATATATATATATAAATATATATATATATATATATATATATAGATAGATAGATAGATGTGTGTGTATATTAGAGATGTACTGCGGGCACTTTTCGTGTTTTGTGTTTTGGTTCTAATTCCATTTTCGTGTTTTGGTTTTGGCTTGGTTTTGACAAAACCACACTTTCGTGTTTTGGTTTTGGATCTGGATGATTTTTGGAAAAACAACATAAAAA
Source organism: Pseudophryne corroboree (assembly GCF_028390025.1). Taxonomy (NCBI): domain Eukaryota; kingdom Metazoa; phylum Chordata; class Amphibia; order Anura; family Myobatrachidae; genus Pseudophryne; species Pseudophryne corroboree. Next base: position 218,021,598 of record NC_086452.1, read on the forward strand.
CAGCTAAAATCACAGAATTTGGGGGTAATTTTGCTCCTACGGTATTATTAACCTCAATAACAATCATTTCCACTCATTTCCAGTCTATTCTGAACACCTCACACCTCACAGTATTGTTTTTAGGCATAAAAGTTGCACCGAGGTGGCTGTTTGACTAAGCTAAGCGACACAAGTGTGCGGCACAAACAGCTGGCCCATCTAGGAGTGGCACTGCAGTTGCAGACAAGATGGCACTGTTCAAAAACTAGTCCCGAAACTGCACATGATCCAAAGAAGAAAAAGAGGTGCAATTAGGTAGCTGGATGGCCAAGCTAAGCGACACAAGTGTGCGGCACAAACACCTGGACCATCTACGAGTGGAACTGCAATTACAGACAGGATGGCAGATTTAGAAAATAGGCCCCAAACAGCACATGATGTAAAGAAGAAAAAGAGGTGCAATGAGGTAGCTGTATGACTAAGCTAAGCAACACAAGTGTGTGGCACAAACACCTGGCCCATCTAGGAGTGGCACTGCAGTGGCAGACAGGATGGCAGTTTTAAAAAAATAGGCCCCAAACAGTGCATGATGCAAAGAAGAAAAAGAGGTGCAATGAGGTAGCTGGATGGCCAAGCTAAGCGACACAAGTGTGTGGCACAAACACCTGGCCCATCTAGGAGTGGCACTGCAGTTACAGACAGGATGGCATTTAAAAAAACTAGTCCCCAAACAGCACGTGATGCAAAGAAGAAAGAGGTTGAAAGATGGAATTGTCTTTGGGCCTTCCCACCCACCCTTATGTTGTATAAAGAGGACATGCACACTTTAACAAACCAATCATTTCAGCGACAGGGTCTGCCACACGACTGTGGCTGAAATGACTGGTTTGTTTGGGCCCCCACCAAAAAAGAAGCAATCAATCTCTCCTTGCACAAACTGGCTCTACAGAGGCAAGATGTCCACCTCATCATCATCCTCCGATTCCTAACCCCTTTCACCGTGTACATCCTCCTCACTGAATATTAATTCGTCCCCACTGGAATCCACCATCACAGGTTCCTGTGTACTTTCTGGAGGCAATTGCTGGTAAAGGTCTTCCCGGAGGACTTTATAATTAATTTTGATGAACATCATCTTCTCCACATTTAGTGGAAGTAACCTCCTACGCCGATCGCTGACAAGGTTACCGGCTGCACTAAACACTCTTTCGGAGTACACACTGGAGGGGGGGGGGGGGGGGGGGGGGGGGGGGGGCAACTTAGGTAAAATAAAGCCAGTTTGTGCAAGGGCCTCCAAATTGCCTCTTTTTCCTGCCAGTATACGTATGGACTGTCTGACATGCCTACTTGGATGCTGTCACTCATATAATCCTCCACCATTCTTTCAATGGTGACAGAATCATATGCAGTCACAGTAGACATTTCAGTAATCATTGGCAAGTCCTTCAGTCCGGACCAGATGTCAGCTTTCGCTCCTGACTGCCCTGCATCACCGCCAGCGGGTGGGCTAGGAAATGTTATCCTTTTCCTTGCAGCCCCAGTGGCGGAAGAAATTGAAGGAGGAGCTGTTGACGGGTCACATTCCGCTTGAGTTGACAATTTACTAACTAGCAGGTCTTTGTACCTCTGCACACTTGTGTCTGCTGGAAAGAGAGATACAACATAGGCTTTAAACCTAGGATCGAGCATGGTGGCCAAAATGTAGTGCTCTGATTTCAACAGATTGACCACCCTTGAATCCTGGCAAAGCGAATGAAGGGCTCCATCCACAAATCCCACATACTTTGCGGAATAGCTCCATCTTAGCTCCTCCTTCAATTTATCCAGCTGCTTCTGCAAAAGCCTGATGAGGAGAATGACCTGACTCAAGCTGGCAGTGTCTGAACTGACATCACGTGTGGCAAGACCCTTGCACAAGACGGAAATTATTCTCCACTGCGCTTGAGTCAGGTGCATTACCCCTCCTTTGCCTATATCGTAGGCAGATGTATAGGCTTGAATGGCCTTTTGCTGCTCCTCCATCCTCTGAAGCATACAGAGGGTTGAATTCCACCTCTTTACCACCTCTTGCTTCAGTTGATGGCAAGGCAGGTTCCAGAGTGTTTGCTGGCGCTCCAGTCTTCGGCACAAAGTTGCAGAATGCCGAAAGTGGCCCGCAATTTTTCAGGCCACCGACAGCATCTCCTGCACACCCCTGTCATTTTTAAAAAAAAATCTGCACCACCAAATTAATTATATGTGCAAAACATGGGACATGCTGGAATTTGCCCAAATGTAATGCACGCACAATATTGGTGGCGTTGTCCGATATCACAAATCCCCAGGAGAGTCCGACTGGGGTAAGCCATTCTGCGATGATGTTCCTCAGTTTCCGTAAGAGGTTGTCAGCTGTGTGCCTCTTATGGAAAGCAGTGATACATAGCGTAGCCTGCCTAGGAACGAGTTGGTGTTTGCAAGATGCTGCTACTGGTGCCGCTGCGGGAAGCCATACATCTACCCAGTGGGCTGTTGCAGTCATATAGTCCTTAGTCTGCCCTGTTCCACTTGTCCACATGTCCGTGGTTAAGTGGACACTGGATACAACCGCATTTTGTAGGACACTGGTGACTCTTTTTCTGATGTCTGTGTACATTCTCGGTGTCGCCTGCCTAGAGAAGTGGAACCTAGATGGGATTTGATACCGGGAACACACTATCTCCATCAAATCTCTAAGTGCCACTGAACTAATGGTGGATACCGGACGCACCTCTAACACCAACATACAGTAGCTGTCAAGGCCTCAGTTATCCGCTTTGCAAAAGGATGACTACTGTCATATTTCATCTTCCTCACAAAGGACTGTTGGACAGTCAATTGCTTACTGGAAGTAGTACAAGTGGTCTTCCGACTTCCTCTCTGGGATGACGATCAACTCCCAGCAACAAAAACAGCAGCGGCAGCAACAGCAGGCGTACCACTCAAGGATCCTACGGAGGAATCCCGGTTAGGAGAGGACTACTTAGTCTTGACAGTGACATGGCCTGCAGGACTACGGACGTTCCTGACTGAGGAGGAGGAAGTTGACGTTGTGGGAGTTGGTGGTGTGGCTTGCAGGAGCTTGGTACAGGAGGAAGAAGGGATTTAGGTTTCAGTGTACTGCTTACGCTCTTACCCAAAGTTTCACAACTTGACACTGACTTCCGATGAATGCGCAGCAGGTGACGTATAAGGGAGGATGTTCCTAGGTGGTTAACATCCTTACCCCTACTTATTACAGATTGACAGAGGCAACAGATGGCTTGACACCTGTTGTCCGGATTTGTGGAGAAATAATTCCACGCTGAAGAGGTGGCTTTTTTGGTAGTTTGCCCAGGCATCACAATGGTCTTCTTCGTCCCAAAGACAACAGGTGTCTCCTCCCCTGGTGCCTGACTTAAACAAACCACATCACCATCAGAATCCTCATCGTCAACTTCCTCCTCAGCGCCAGCAACACCCATATTCTCATCCTGGTGTACTTCAACAGTGACATGTTCAATTTGAATATCAGGAACTGGACTGTGGGTGCTCCTTCCATCACTTGCAGGGGGCATGCAAATGGTGGAAGGAGCCACCTCTTCCTGTCCAGTGTTGGAAAGGTCAGGCATCGCAACCGCCGACACAATTGGACTCTCCTTGGGGATTTGTGATACCGTCTCAGAGCGCACAGTTCTTTTCTGTGCTCTTTCCAGCTTAACTCTTTTAATTTTTCTAGCGGGAGGATGAGGGCTTCCATCGTCATGTGAAGGCCTTGGCAGATGATGTTGATGGCATTTCATCATCTATGTCACGGCTAGTGGCAGCAGCTTCAGCACTAGGAGGAAGTGGTTCTTCTTGATCTTTCCCTATTTTCTCCTCAAAATTTTGGTTCTCCATTATTTTTTGGGAGTTATAAGAGACAATATGCGCCACAGGAATGACTGGAATGACTGATGAGACAGGACACTACCACTGGTCTGATGCAGCCCAACAGGTTTTTAATAATAATATAATTGTAATTTGTTATACTGCAGCAGTGGATATATATAGCAGCAGCGTATATCGTCACTGGAATTACTGATGACACAGGACACTACCACTGGTCTGATGCAGCCCAACAGGTTGTTAATAATAATATAATTGTAATTTGTTATACTGCAGCAGTGAATATATATAGCAGAAGCGTATATCGTCACTGGAATTACTGATGACACAGGACACACACTACCACAGGTCTGATGCAGCCCAACAGGTTGTTAATAATAATAATAATAATAATAATAATAATATAATTGTAATTTGTTATACTGCAGCAGTGGATATATATAGCAGTAGCGTATATCGTCACTGGAATTACTGATGACACAGGACACTGGATATATGGCAGCAGAGAACACCAACACTGTGAATATCTGGACTGATACAGCACAATACACTGACTAACCTGGACTGGTCTGCACAACACAGCCCCACTTTACAGCTACACTGGATATATGGCAGCAGAGCACACCAACACTGTGACTGACTGGACTGATGCAGCACAATACACTGAGTGACTACACTGGACTGGTCTGCACAACACAGCCCCACTTTACAGCTACATTGTATATATGGACTGGACTGAGCAGCACAACACTTGTCACCCCACTTTCCCGCCCCAATAAACAGAGACTTGGCACACTGAATACACGTCCTCTCACTCTCCGAGACTGGAGTGAAAATGGCCGTGGTGCACGGCTCCTTATATGGAATCCAAATCCCGCGAGAATCTGACAGCGGGATGATGTCGTTTTGCCGAGTTCGGGTTTCCGAGTCAAGAGGGAAAATCCGAACCTGGCTCGGATCCGGACTCGGAAGGCAAAGTTCGAGGGGGTTCGGTTCTCTGAGAACCGAACCCGCTCATCTCTAAGTTAAAGCTTATGCCCTTGTCTGCTATTATACGGAATTGTGTTACATAAAGCCAAAATCCAGCTTGCTTACCTGTTCCTGTATCTCGCCTGCTCAATTGTAATTGCTGATTATACGAGACTGTGTTACAGAAAGCCTAAATCAGCTTGGTACTTGTTTCTGCATCCACCGGCTTGCTGACCTGTTCACGCATCTCACCGCTTAATTGTAATTGCTGGATATACGAGACTGCATCGCAAAAAGCCAAAACCAGATTGCTTACCTGTTACCTGTTTAACAATCAAACAAAAGTTCAAGGTGTACTTTGTTAGTGTACTTTCACTGTTACCAGTACTACTGTGATTATCTGTTTGTGTATCACAATAAAATTGTGTTGTATTAATTACGGGCCATTCTGCATCTACTTAAAAAAGGGTTACAAATATGCTTGCCTCTCTGTCACGGTGTGCTGGTAGCAATAATTAACATCAGCGCTTACAGAAACTAAGAAATTGACAGAAGTGACCTTCTAGTTTATAAGGAAAAAAAGATAAAGAGCGATTTAGATACACTCTAGAAAAATTAAAAATATAATCAAGAATAATTATCCAATTCTGCAGACCGATACCCTCCTCAATACTAGTATACCTATCGAACCCATGATAGTGTTTAAGAAATCAGAAAACCTTAAACATTGGCTAGCACCAAGCTTTTTCTCAGCTAAAAGAACTAAAAATGGTGACCTAAGCGAATCTCACTCGACTGATGCGCCTTCTAACTGGCTACCATGTAGGATTAAGGGTTGCTATAAATGTGGGTCCAAATCCTGCATTACGTATTCATACATTAGTAATAACATACAACATTTTAGTTCTCCTAATGTTGATAAACAGTTTGAGATTAAAGCATAAATTAATTGTAAAACTACTTCTGTGATATATGCTTTACGGTGCAACTGTGGATTCATCTATGTCAGTAGAATGACAAGGAGTCTGAAAATACGATTCCTAGAACATCCTTCCTGGGGAATGTACATTGTCTGAAATAACAGATTCCCCTGCAGTTCTGGGCAAGACTTCAACTTGAACAACAGATACCTTTGCTGGAGTCTGGACATCAGCTGAAATATTGGATTCCCCTGTTGAGATCTGGACATCAGACTTGACATGATATGGAACATCATACTAGGCATGGTCTGAACATCGGACTTGGCGGGACCTGAAACATTGGACTTGGCGTGGCCTGAAACATTGGACATGTCGTGGCCTGAAACATCGAACATGTCGTGGACTGAAACATCGAACTTGGTGTGGCCTGAAACATCGGACTTGGCATGGCCTGAAACATTGGACTTGGCACGGCCTGAAACATCAGATACCCATGCTGGAGTCTGGACATCGGACAGAACATTGGTTTGATCATCGGATACCCTTGTTGGTGTCTGGACAGTGTCTGGAGAAGGATGCCTTTCTGGAGACCTAACATCGGTTGAAACATTGGACTCTTTTGTGGAACTGGCAAATAAATATTTACTTCCCAAAGCAGAACACATTACATTGGCCCAGTCTTAGTCCTACAAAGGGATGTAGAAATGCGGGCAGTCTTGGTAGGTACATACATGTCCTCACAGTAGCAGTAGGATGTGACAGAGTCTGTCAGATTGTTCAGGTCGGTTGCCGAGGCTTCAGAGACCCCCCTTTCCGTGCAGTCGAAGCAGGCCTGGTGCTTCACCTTAGCCTCATTGGTCCATTTCTTAACAGTCTTGATGACAGGCTTAATAGCTCTCAGCTTCTGTGTATAGGTAAGGAGTAGGTGGACGAGGCAGTGGTCAGATAGGCCGAGTGCAGTACGCGGGATAGACCGGAAGGCAGACTTGAGGGTAGTATAGCAGTGGTCAAGGGTACGCCCTTCCCAAGTGGGACATGTGACTTGTTGCTTGTACTTAGGTAGCTCCTTGCTCAGGTTAGTGCTTTTGAAGTCGTCCAGCACTATAAGCAGAGAGTCTGGGTCTTTTTGTTCTATGTCGGATATGCATATGGCCAGGTGGTGCAGGGCTTCATTCGCACAGGTGAGGGGGGGGGGGAGGTATGTACACTCCCACAAGATCAATTGAGGCAAATTCGTGGGAGGAATAGAAGGGGTTGCAGTTGGGGAGGGGGCGCGGCCGCTCGGTCATCCACTTCGGCGTCTGCATCCGTGCAGGGCTGCAAGGGCCGCTGATCTACTCGCCGACGGGCCCGGACATGGAGTAAGCACCACGGGAGCGCTCCAACTTAGGAGGGCTTCCCTGCTGTATTTAGTAACCGCTGGGGTAAAGAAGGGCAGGGGGAAACAGGTATTTTGGCTGAGCTGCATAGTTCTGAGGCAGCCATCAGTGGCACCATCTTGAATTATAATCGCTATAATCATTGTTGCTATAACCTATTGCTGCTCTTTATCCGATGGGTAAATTAATAAATAAAAAACTTTATTTTTTCTGTTGCTGATTTAGGCCCTCATTCCGAGTTGATCGCTCGCTAGCTGCATTTAGCAGCATTGCACACGCAAGGCCGCTGCCCTCTGGGAGTGTATCTTAGCTTAGCAGAATAGCGAACGAAAGATTAGCAGAACTGCTACTAAATAATTTGCTGCAGTTTCTGAGTAGCTCCAGACCTACTTCTAGACTGCGATTACCTCAGTCCGTTTAGTTCCTGGTTTGACGTCACAAACACGCCCTGCGTTCGGCCAGCCACTCCTGCGTTTTTACCAGGCACGCCTGCGTTTTTTAGCACACTCCCTGAAAACGGCCAGTTTCCGCCCAGAAACACCCACTTCCTGTCAATCACACTACGATCACTCGAGCGATGAAAAAACGTCGCTCAAGCTTGTGTAAATCTACAAAGTTTTGTGTAAAAGTACTTAGCACATGCACACTGCGTACCATGCGCATGCGCATTTTTGCCATTTTTTCACTTGATCGCTGCACTGCGAAAATCGTCAGCGAGCGAACAACTCGGAATGACCACCTTAGTCAATTATTCCAGTACAAAGCAGGTTTGTGGAAAGGTGTTAGAATCAAATTCCTATTGTGTAGGTGTGAAAAATCTCAGTGTGAGAGGCCTTTGAAGTAGATTTCTTGGATATTTATGATGATTTATAGGTCAGTTGTTAATTTAATCTGTTTAATGGAGATGATCAGGAGCATGCAATAGGTGAGGAAGCTATCTTGGCTGTCTGTTCCAGTTAAAGCTTATGCACCTGTCTGCAGAGCCGTCTTAACAGCAGTGTAGGCCCCTGGGCACAGAAATGCACTGGGCCCCCTACCTAGCCAACCGCGGTATGGGTGGGGGGTGCTATCAGCGGCAGCTTTAATGTCCTGCGGGCAGTAGGGGTGTTCTATCTTCCGCTTAGCATGTAGGACCGGGAGAAACAATTTCTGCTAATTACTCCTTTACTGCACAGATGGGGCAGGAAGGAGAACACTAAACTGTAGAAGGGGACATTGGGCTGAATGAAGGGGCCAGGGTACGTGACTTCCAGGGTGGTACGGGGTGTTTAATACACATGGGAGGGGTGGATAGTGGAGTGGGATTAATATTCATAATTTTCTGGTGGGAGGGCAGCTTGCTTGACTGCAGATATCTCCAGTTCCTGGAAATAGATTTCTTAGCTTTAATGGGATAAAAAAAAAAACTAGAGAGTCTCACCTTTCAGGAGGTTATGGGGACTTGGGGATCAGAGTTCAGGAGCCAGAGCAATCCATCAATGAATATATAAAACTGCACATTAGGCGTGTGGAGCTGAAAGCTGATGTCTCTGGTTCTGACCATAGTAGAGACAAGCTGTCAGTGTTCTCCGAAAGAGGAGAATACCAGCTTTTGGAGTATACCCTCAGAAAAACTCTAAGTCAGACAGAACTTGAGATATCTGGCTGGGAAGAGCAATTAACAAGCTTGGATGGGGACCACTGCTTTGAAGTCGGATATCTCAGGTTCCTCAGGGCAGATTTTCAAAAATCTGGTCTTCCTGGAAAGAGGGGACCCTCAGCTATCAACATAGGGCCCTTTTACTCCTGGGGCCCTTGGGCAAGAGCCCATTGAGCCCATACGAAAAGACGGCCCTGCCTGTCTGCTATTCTACTAATGCTGGTACATCATTGACTGTTTATGCAAGCTCTGCCCAGCAGTGTTTCAGTTAAAGCTTATGCAACAGGTCTGCTGGTATATCATTGACTGTTTATGCAAGCTCCACCCAGCAGTGTTTCAATTAAAGCTTATGCACCTGTCCGTTATTCTGCTAATGCTGGTACGTCATTGACTGTTTATGCAAGTAGTTAAAGCTTATGCCCTTGTCTGCTATTATACGGAACTGTGTTACATAAAGCCAAAATCCAGCTTGCTTACCTGTTCCTGTATCTCACCTACTCAATTGTAATTGCTGATTATACAAGACTGTGTTACATATAGTCTAAATCAGCTTGCTACTTTCTTCTGCATCCATCAGCTTGCTGACATGTTCCCGCATCTCACCTGCTTAATTGTAATTGCTGGATATACAAGACTGTATCGCATAAAGCCAAAACCAGCTTGCTTACCTGTTACCTGTTTTACAATCGAACAAAAGTTCAACGTGTAATTTGTTTGTGTGCTTTCACTGTTACCATTACTACTGTGATTATCTGTTTGTGTATCACAATAAAATTGTGTTGTATTAATTACGGGCCATTCTGCGTCTGCTTAAAAAAGGGGAACTTTACGCTTGTCTCTCTGTCATGGTGTGCTGGTAGCAAGAATATACCTGGGAACTGTTAGCTGCAGTTTGAATTCAAACACACCTGCGGACCGGGGTATCACACACACTTACTGGCCACCCACATAGGCTACACAGTTTCCAGCTTTAATTACAGTGTTACCTTAAACTTAGATGAGAGACTGCAGCTTCCACTGTAATGTACTAGGCAGAGGAGTAGTCGGAGATAAAAGTAGACTGTCACTGGGCACTCTGCAATGGCATGGGAGGAGCTGCTGCAATTGGACATATGCAACAGCTCCCCCTCGGTTATCTTCTATTATATTACACACAGAGAGCTCTGGCAGACAATCAGAGCTCTTGGAGGAGCTGCATGCATGGTAGCTCCAATTCAAGCCAATCTATGCCTCCTATTACATTTTTTTTATCTATGAGGGGGATTTCTGGATACTCAGACCACCCCCACCCCTCCTCCCGTGTGCGCCACTGTCAGTCAATGGAGGAGCTGAGACAGCAGCCCCTCCTCCAGCCAGACCGTCCTTGTCAGCACTGTAGCCCTACTAAGTCTGGGGGAGGGGCTGAGAGAAGAGGGGAGAGCAGCCCCTCATTCCCTTCTGGTCGTTGGCGTCACTCAGCAGCACCACTAAACCAAGGGGGAAGGAGGCACTCAAGGGGAGAGCTCCAGCTGGGACCCGAATACTACACACTGGCTGTACCTTCAGGCTGCGGCAGCACGTTACTGTTTGTACAGACTGGGCCGGTGGTGGTGGGCACAGCGATGGCATACAATGAGTGACTCATTGTAATGCCAGCTGCTGTGGGCCCCTTTACTGCGGCGGGGCTCAGTGCAATGTACCGGCTGCACTGGCACTAGTTCCGCCACTGGTGTAGTTCCCACATGATTCCAGTATCCAGTCCCGAACCAGAGCACCCTATATAAACCGTTCCCTTGCATCTGCTTCTTGCCAGTACAATGTCTCTTTGTCTCCAAGGATTTCCTGGTTCCTGTGTCAGTAGCTTGCTCTCTGACTCTTGAGTTTCCTGTGTTTACAGTTCTTTGCATACCTCCCAAGTCCCAACATGACCCTCTCCAGGAGGGACAGAATGCTCTGTTCCTGGGCTTCCCTCTTAATGTAGGATTGCCCTCACATGTGTTGAACTAGTTACTTGATGAGAAAGGTGTTTCAGCACAGGTGATGGCAATCATAATTTAAGAGAGAAGTCCCAGAGCAGAGCATTCTGTCCCTCCTGGAGAGGGTCATGTTGGGAGGTCTGTCTTTGTACTAGAGATGAGCGGGTTCGGTTCCTCGGAATCCGAACCCCCCCGAACTTCAGCCTTTTTACACGGGTCCGAGGCAGACTCGGATCTTCCCGCCTTGCTCGGGTAACCCGAGCGCGCCCGAACGTCATCATCCCGCTGTCGGATTCTCGCGAGGCTCGAATTCTATCGCGAGACTCGGATTCTATATAAGGAGCCGCGCATCGCCGCCATTTTCACACGTGCATTGAGATTGATAGGGAGAGGACGTGGCTGGCGTCCTCTCCGTTTATAGTTACTGTTAGTAGTTAGTTGATCTGATTGCTGCTTAGCTTATTGTGGGGAGGATTGGGGAGAGCTGTTAGGAGGAGTACAGTCAGTGCAGAGTTTTGCTAGTTTTTTTTAATCCGTTCTCTGCCTGAAAAAAACGCTCCATACCATATCTGTGCTCAGCCTCAGTGTGCTGCATGATATATCTATGTATATCTGACTGTGCTGAGTGCTCACTGCTCACACAGCTGAATTGTGGGGAGACTGGGGTGCAGTTATAGCAGGAGTACAGTGCACACTTTTGCTGCCAGTGTGACTAACCAGTGACCACCAGTATATTGTTTGCCTGAAAAAGTTAAACACTCCTGTGGTGTTTTTTTATTTTATTCTATAAACGCATTCTGCTGACAGTGTCCAGCAGGTCCGTCATTCATTATATTATATAAATATTTACCTGCAGTAGTGTTATATTTTTTTTGTTCATCTCTATCATCTTTATCATCTCTATATTAGCAGACGCAGTACGGTAGTCCACGGCTGTGGCTACCTCTGTGTCGTCAGTGCTCGTCCATAATTGTATACCTTCCTGTGGTGGGGTTTTTTTTTCTAACTTCTTCATACTAGTAGTTTAGGAGTCTGCTGACAGTGTCCAGCAGGTCCGTCATTATATTATATATACCTGCAGTAGTGATATATATATATTTTTTATATCATTATCATCTCTATACTAGCAGACGCAGTACGGTAGTCCACGGCTGTAGCTACCTCTGTGTCGTCAGTGCTCGTCCATAATTGTATACCTACCTGTGGTGGTTTTTTTTTCTATCTTCTTCATACTAGTAGTTTAGGAGTCTGCTGACAGTGTCCAGCAGGTCCGTCATTATATTATATATATCTGCAGCAGTGATATATATATATTTTTTTAATATCATTATCATCTCTATACTAGCAGACGCAGTACGGTAGTCCACGGCTGTAGCTACCTCTGTGTCGTCAGTGCTCGTCCATAATTGTATACCCACCTGTGGTGGTTTTTTTTTTTCTATCTTCTTCATACTAGTAGTTTAGGAGTCTGCTGACAGTGTCCAGCAGGTCCGTCATTATATTATATATACCTGCAGTAGTGATATATATATATTTCTCTATCGTCCTAGTGGATGCTGGGGTTCCTGAAAGGACCATGGGGAATAGCGGCTCCCACAGGTACAGCCTGGATGGTCACCGGAGCCTCGCCGCCGGCCCCCTTGCAGATGCTGAAAAGAGAAGAAGGTCCAGAATCGGCGGCAGAAGACTCCTCAGTCTTCTTAAGGTAGCGCACAGCACTGCAGCTGTGCGCCATTGCTCTCAGCACACTTCACACGGCAGTCACTGAGGGTGCAGGGCGCTGGGGGGGGGGCGCCCTGGGCAGCAATGAAAATCCTTTTTTTGGCAAAAAATACCTCACATATAGCCTCCGGGGCTATATGGAGATATTTAACCCCTGCCAGAATCCATTTTTAAGCGGGAGACGAGCCCGCCGAAAAGGGGGCGGGGCCTATCTCCTCAGCACACAGCGCCATTTCCTCACACAGTTCCGCTGGTCAGGAAGGCTCCCAGGCTCTCCCCTGCACTGCACTACAGAAACAGGGTTAAATCAAGAGAGGGGGGGCAAAATTTGGCGAAATTGTGATTTTATAAAAGCAGCTATAAGGGAGCACTTATTGTAAGGCTATCCCTGTAAAATATAGCGCTTTGGTGTGTGCTGGCAAACTCTCCCTCTGTCTCCCCAAGGGGCTAGTGGGGTCCTGTCCTCTATCAGAGCATTCCCTGTGTGTGTGTGCTATATGTCGGTACGTGTGTGTCGACATGTATGAGGACGATGTTGGTGAGGAGGCGGAGCAAATTGCCTGTAATGGTGATGTCACTCTCTAGGGAGTCGACACCGGAATGGATGGCTTATTTATGGAATTACGTGATAATGTCAACACGCTGCAAGGTCGGTTGGCGACATGAGACGGCTGGCAAACAAATTAGTACCTGTCCAGGCGTCTCAAACACCGTCAGGGGCGTTAAAACGTCCTTTTACCTCAGTCGGTCGACAGACACAGACACGGACACTGATTTCAGTGTCGACGGTGAAGAAACAAACGTATTTCCCTTTAGGGCCACACGTTACATGTTAAGGGCAATGAAGGAGGTGTTACATATTTCTGATACTACAAGTACCACAAAAGAGGGTATTATGTGGGATGTGAAAAAACTACCTGTAGTTTTTCCTGAATCAGATAAATTAAAGGAAGTGTGTGATGATGCGTGGGTTCCCCCCGATAGAAAATTATTGGCGGTATACCCTTTCCCGCCAGAAGTTAGGGCGCGTTGGGAAACACCCCTTAGGGTGGATAAGGCGCTCACACGCTTATCAAAACAAGTGGCGGTACCGTCTATAGATAGGGCCGTCCTCAAGGAGCCAGCTGACAGGAGGCTGGAAAATATCATAAAAAGTATATACACACATACTGGTGTTATACTGCGACCAGCGATCGCCTCAGCCTGGATGTGCAGAGCTGGGGTGGCTTGGTCGGATTCCCTGACTAAAAATATTGATACCCTTGACAGGGACAGTATTTTATTGACTATAGAGCATTTAAAGGATGCATTTCTATATATACGAGATGCACAGAGGGATATTTGCACTCTGGCATCAAGAGTAAGTGCGATGTCCATATCTGCCACAAGATGTTTATGGACACGACAGTGGTCAGGTGATGCAGATTCCAAACGGCACAAAGGTGTATTGCCGTATAAAGGAAGAGGAGTTATTTGGGGTCGGTCCATCGGACCTGGTGGCCACGGCAACTGCTGGAAAATCCACCGTTTTTACCCTAAGTCACATCTCTGCAGAAAAAGACACCGTCTTTTCAGCCTCAGTCCTTTCGTCCCTATAAGAGTCATATCTGCCCAGGGATAGAGGAAAGGGAAGAAGACTGCAGCAGGCAGCCCATTCCCAGGAACAGAAGCCTTCCACCGCTTCTGCCAAGCTCTCAGCATGACGCTGGGACCGTACAGGACCCCTGGATCCTACAAGTAGTATCCCAGGGGTACAGATTGGAATGTCGAGACGTTTCCCCCTCGCAGGCTCCTGAAGTCTGCTTTACCAAGGTCTCCCTCCGACAAGGAGGCAGTATGGGAAACAATTCACAAGCTGTATTCCCAGCAGGTGATAATCAAATTACCCCTCCTACAACAAGGAAAGGGGTATTATTCCACACTATATTGTGGTACTGAAGCCAGAAGGCTAGGTGAGACCTATTCTAAATCTAAAAAAAAAATTTGAACACTTACAAAGGTTCAAATCAAGATGGAGTCACTCAGAGCAGTGATAACGAACCAGGAAGAAGGGGCCTATATAGTGTCCCGGGACATCAGGGATGCTTACCTCCATGTCCCAAATTTGCCCTTCTCACTAAGAGTACTTCAGGTTCGTGGTACAGAACTGTCACTATCAGTTTCAGACGCTGCCGTTTGGATTGTCCACGGCACCCCGGGTCTTTACCAAGGTAATGGCCGAAATGATGATTCTTCTTCAAAGAAAAGGCGTCTTAATTATCCCTTACTTGGACGATCTCCTGATAAGGGCAAAGTCCAGGGAACAGTTGGAGGTCGGAGTAGCACTATCTCGGATACTGCTACAACAGCACGGGTGGATTCTAAATATTCCAAAATCGCAGCTGTTCCCGACGACACGTCTGCTGTGCCTAGGGATGATTCTGGACACAGTCCAGAAAAAGGTGTTTCTCCCGGAAGAGAAAGCCAGGGAGTTATCCGAGCTAGTCAGGAACCTCCTAAAACCAGGAAAAGAGGCTTCCTACGAAGCAATTCCATTCGGCAGATTTCACGCAAGAACTTTTCAGTGGGATCTGCTGGACAAATGGTCCGGATCGCATCTTCAGATGCATCAGCGGATAACCCTATATCCAAGGACAAGGGTGTCTCTCCTGTGGTGGTTACAGAGTGCTCATCTTCTAGAGGGCCGCAGATTCGGCATTCAGGATTGGATGCTGGTGACCACGGAGGCCAGCCCGAGAGGCTGGGGAGCAGTCACACAAGGAAAAAATTTCCAGGGAGTGTGATCAAGTCTGGAGACTTTTCTCCACATAAATATACTGGAGCTAAGGGTAATTTTATAATGCTCTAAGCTTAGCAAGACCTCTGCTTCAAGGTCAGCCGGTATTGATCCAGTGGGAAAAACATCACGGCAGTCGCCCACGTAAACAGACAGGGCGGCACAAGAAGCAGGAGGGCAATGGCAAAAACTGCAAGGACTTTTCGCTGGGCGGAAAATCATGTGATAGCACTGTCAGCAGTGTTTCATTCCGGGAATGGAAACTGGGAAGCAGACTTCCTCAGCAGGCACGACCTCCACCCGGGAGAGTGGAAACTTCATCGGGAAGTTTTTCCACATGATTGTGAACCGTTGGGAAATACCAAAGGTGGACATGATGGCGTCCCGTCTGAACAAAAAACGGGACAGGTATTGCGCCAGGTCAAGAGACCCTCAGGCAATAGCTGTGGACGTTCTGGTAACACCGTGGGTGTACCAGTCGGTGTATGTGTTCCCTCCTCTGCTTCTCATACCTAAGGTACTGAGAATTATAAGACGTAGAGGAGTAAGAACTATACTCATGGCTCCGGATTGGCCAAGAAGGACTTGGTACCCGGAACTTCAAGAGATGCTCACAGAGGACTTATGGCCTCTGCCGCTAAGAAGGGACTTGCTTCAGCAAGTACCATGTCTGTTCCAAGACTTACCGCAGCTGCGTTTGACGGCATGGCGGTGGAACGCCGGATCCTAAGGGAAAAAGGCATTCCGGAAGAGGTCATTCCTACCCTGGTCAAAGCCAGGAAGGAGGTGACCGCACAACATTATCACCACATGGGGCGAAAATATGTTGCGTGGTGTGAGGCCAGGAAGGCCCCACGAAGAAATTTCAACTCGGTCGATTCCTGCATTTCCTGCAAACAGGAGTGTCTATGGGCCTCAAATTGGGGTCCATTAAGGTTCAAATTTCGGCCCTGTCGATTTTCTTCCAGAAAGAATTGGCTTCAGTTCCTGAAGTCCAGAAGTTTGTCAAGGGAGTATTGCATATACAACCCCCTTTTGTGCCTCCAGTGGCACTGTGGGATCTCAACGTAGTTCTGGGATTCCTCAAATCACATTGGTTTAAAACCAGTCAAATCTGTGGATTTGAAGCATCTCACATGAAAAGTGACCATGCTCTTGGCCCTGGCCTGGGCCAGGCGAGTGTCAAATTGGTGTTTTTTTTCTCAAAAAAGCCCATATCTGTTTGTCCATTCGGACAGGGCAGAGCTGCGGACTCGTCCCCAGTTCTCTCCCTAAGGTGGTGTCAGTGTTTCACCTGAACCAGCTTATTGTGGTGCCTTGCGCCTACTAGGGACTTGGAGGACTCCAAGTTGCTAGATGTTGTCAGGGCCCTGAAAATATAGGTTCCAGGACGGCTGGAGTCAGGAAAACTGACTTGCTGTTATCCTGTATGCACCCAACAAACTGGGTGCTCTTGCTTCTAAGCAGACTATTGCTAGTTGGATGTGTAATACAATTCAGCTTGCACATTCTGTGGCAGGCCTGCCACAGCCAAAATATGTAAATGCCCATTCCACAAGGAAGGTGGGCTCATCTTGGGCGGCTGCCCGAGGGGTCTCGGCTTTACAACTTTGCCGAGCGGCTACTTAGTCAGGGGCAAACACGTTTGTAAAATCCTACAAATTTGATACCCTGGCTAAGGAGGACCTGGAGTTCTCTCATTCGGTGCTGCAGAGTCATCCGCACTCTCCCGCCCGTTTGGGAGCTTTGGTATAATCCCCATGGTCCTTTCAGGAACCCCAGCATCCACTAGGACGATAGAGAAAATAAGAATTTACTTACCGATAATTCTATTTCTCGGAGTCCGTAGTGGATGCTGGGCGCCCATCCCAAGTGCGGATTATCTGCAATACTTGTACATAGTTACAAAAATCGGGTTATTATTGTTGTGAGCCATCTTTTCAGAGGCTCCGCTATTATCATACTGTTAACTGGGTTCAGATCACAGGTTGTACAGTGTGATTGGTGTGGCTGGTATGAGTCTTACCCGGGATTCAAAATCCTTCCTTATTGTGTACGCTCGTCCGGGCACAGTATCCTAACTGAGGCTTGGAGGAGGGTCATAGGGGGAGGAGCCAGTGCACACCACCTGATCCTAAAGCTTTACTTTTTGTGCCCTGTCTCCTGCGGAGCCGCTATTTCCCATGGTCCTTTCAGGAACCCCAGCATCCACTACGGACTCCGAGAAATAGAATTATCGGTAAGTAAATTCTTATTTTTTTATATCATTATCATCTCTATACTAGCAGACGCAGTATGGTAGGCCACGGCTGTAGCTACCTCTGTGTCGTCAGTGCTCGTCCATAATTGTATACCTACCTGTGGTGGGGTTTTTTTTTCTATCTTCTTCATACTAGTAGTTTAGGAGTCTGCTGACAGTGTCCAGCAGGTCCGTCATTATATTATATATACCTGCAGTAGTGATATATATATATTTTTTATATCATTATCATCTCTATACTAGCAGATGCAGTACGGTAGTCCACGGCTGTAGCTACCTCTGTGTCGTCAGTGCTCGTCCATAATTGTATACCTACCTGTGGTGGGGTTTTTTTTTCTATCTTTTTCATACTAGTAGTTTAGGAGTCTGCTGACAGTGTCCAGCAGGTCCGTCATTATATTATATATACCTGCAGTAGTGATATATATATATTTTTTATATCATTATCATCTCTATACTAGCAGACGCAGTACGGTAGTCCACGGCTGTAGCTACCTCTGTGTCGTCAGTCACTCGTCATCCATAAGTATACTAGTATCCATCCATCTCCATTGTTTACCTGAGGTGCCTTTTAGTTGTGCCTATTAAAATATGGAGAACAAAAATGTTGAGGTTCCAAAAATAGGGAAAGATCAAGATCCACTTCCACCTCGTGCTGAAGCTGCTGCCACTAGTCATGGCCGAGACGATGAAATTCCATCAACGTCGTCTGCCAAGGCCGATGCCCAATGTCATAGTACAGAGCATGTAAAATCCAAAACACAAAATATCAGTAAAAAAAGGACTCAAAAACCTAAAATAAAATCGTCGGAGGAGAAGCGTAAACTTGCCAATATGCCATTTACCACACGGAGTGGCAAGGAACGGCTGAGGCCCTGGCCTATGTTCATGGCTAGTGGTTCAGCTTCACATGAGGATGGAAGCACTCAGCCTCTCGCTAGAAAAATGAAAAGACTTAAGCTGGCAAAAGCACAGCAAAGAACTGTGCGTTCTTCGAAATCACAAATCCACAAGGAGAGTCCAATTGTGTCGGTTGCGATGCCTGACCTTCCCAACACTGGACGTGAAGAGCATGCGCCTTCCACCATTTGCACGCCCCCTGCAAGTGCTGGAAGGAGCACCCGCAGTCCAGTTCCTGATAGTCAGATTGAAGATGTCAGTGTTGAAGTACACCAGGATGAGGAGGATATGGGTGTTGCTGGTGCTGGGGAGGAAATTGACAAGGAGGATTCTGATGGTGAGGTGGTTTGTTTAAGTCAGGCACCCGGGGAGACACCTGTTGTCCGTGGGAGGAATATGGCCATTGACATGCCTGGTGAAAATACCAAAAAAATCAGCTCTTCGGTGTGGAAGTATTTCAACAGAAATGCGGACAACAGGTGTCAAGCCGTGTGTTGCCTTTGTCAAGCTGTAATAAGTAGGGGTAAGGACGTTAACCACCTCGGAACATCCTCCCTTATACGTCACCTGCAGCGCATTCATCATAAGTCATTGACAAGTTCAAAAACTTTGGGCGACAGCGGAAGCAGTCCACTGACCAGTAAATCCCGTCCTCTTGTAACCAAGCTCACGCAAACCACCCCACCAACTCCCTCAGTGTCAATTTCCTCCTTCCCCAGGAATGCCAATAGTCCTGCAGGCCATGTCACTGGCAATTCTGACGAGTCCTCTCCTGCCTGGGATTCCTCCGATGCATCCTTGAGTGTAACGCCTACTGCTGCTGGCGCTGCTGCTGTTGCTGCTGGGAGTCGATGGTTATCCCAGAGGGGAAGTCGTAAGACCACTTTTACTACTTCCACCAAGCAATTGACTGTCCAACAGTCCTTTGCGAGGAAGATGAAATATCACAGCAGTCATCCTGCTGCAAAGCGGATAACTGAGGCCTTGGCATCCTGGGCGGTGAGAAACGTGGTTCCGGTATCCATCATTACTGCAGAGCCAACTATAGACTTGATTGAGGTACTGTGTCCCCGGTACCAAATACCATCTAGGTTCCATTTCTCTAGGCAGGCGATACCGAAAATGTACACAGACCTCAGAAAAAGACTCACCAGTGTCCTAAAAAATGCAGTTGTACCCAATGTCCACGTAACCACGGACATGTGGACAAGTGGAGCAGGGCAGACTCAGGACTATATGACTGTGACAGCCCACTGGGTAGATGTATTGACTCCCGCCGCAAGAACAGCAGCGGCGGCACCAGTAGCAGCATCTCGCAAACGCCAACTCTTTCCTAGGCAGGCTACGCTTTGTATCACCGCTTTCCAGAATACGCACACAGCTAAAAACCTCTTACGGCAACTGAGGAAGATCATCGCAGAATGGCTTACCCCAATTGGACTCTCCTGTGGATTTGTGGCATCGGACAACGCCAGCAATATTGTGTGTGCATTAAATATGGGCAAATTCCAGCACGTCCCATGTTTTGCACATACCTTGAATTTGGTGGTGCAGAATTATTTAAAAAACGAGAGGGGCGTGCAAGAGATGCTGTCGGTGGCCAGAAGAATTGCGGGACACTTTCGGCGTACAGGCACCACGTACAGAAGACTGGAGCAACACCAAAAACGCCTGAACCTGCCCTGCCATCATCTGAAGCAAGAAGTGGTAACGAGGTGGAATTCAACCCTCTATATGCTTCAGAGGTTGGAGGAGCAGCAAAAGGCCATTCAAGCCTATACAACTGACCACGATATAGGAGGTGGAATGCACCTGTCTCAAGCGCAGTGGAGAATGATTTCAACGTTGTGCAAGGTTCTGCAACCTTTTGAACTTGCCACACGTGAAGTCAGTTCAGACACTGCCAGCCTGAGTCAGGTCATTCCCCTCATCAGGCTTTTGCAGAAGAAGCTGGAGACATTGAAGGAGGAGCTAACACTGAGCGATTCCGCTAGGCATGTGGGACTTGTGGATGGAGCCCTTAATTCGCTTAACAAGGATTCACGGGTGGTCAATCTGTTGAAATCAGAGCACTACATTTTGGCCACCGTGCTCGATCCTAGATTTAAAACCTACGTTGTATCTCTCTTTCCGGCAGACACAAGTCTGCAGGGGTTCAAAGAACTGCTGGTGAGAAAATTGTCAAGTCAAGCGGAACGCGACCTGTCAACATCTCCTCCTTCACATTCTCCCGCAACTGGGGGTGCGAGGAAAAGGCTCAGAATTCCGAGCCCACCCGCTGGCGGTGATGCAGGGCAGTCTGGAGCGACTGCTGATGCTGACATCTGGTCCGGACTGAAGGACCTGACAACGATTACGGACATGTCGTCTACTGTCACTGCATATGATTCTCTCACCATTGAAAGAATGGTGGAGGATTATATGAGTGACCGCATCCAATTAGGCACGTCAGACAGTCCGTACGTATACTGGCAGGAAAAAGAGGCAATTTGGAGGCCCTTGCACAAACTGGCTTTATTCTACCTAAGTTGCCCTCCCACAAGTGTGTACTCCGAAAGAGTGTTTAGTGCCGCCGCTCACCTTGTCAGCAATCGGCGTACGAGGTTACTTCCAGAAAATGTGGAGAAGATGATGTTCATTAAAATGAATTATAATCAATTCCTCCATGGAGACATTCACCAGCAGCAATTGCCTCCACAAAGTACACAGGGAGCTGTGATGGTGGATTCCAGTGGGGACGAATTGATAATCTGTGAGGAGGGGGATGTACACGGTGATGAATCGGAGGATGATGATGAGGTGGACATCTTGCCTCTGTAGAGCCAGTTTGTGCAAGGAGAGATTAATTGCTTCTTTTCTGGTGGGGGTCCAAACCAACCCGTCATTTAAGTCACAGTCGTGTGGCAGACCCTGTCACTGAAATGATGGGTTGGTTAAAGTGTGCATGTCCTGTTTATACAACATAAGGGTGGGTGGGAGGGCCCAAGGACAATTCCATCTTGCACCTCTTTTTTCTTTCATTTTTCTTTGCGTCATGTGCTGTTTGGGGAGTGTTTTTTGGAAGGGCCATCCTGCGTGACACTGCAGTGCCACTCCTAGATGGGCCAGGTGTTTGTGTCGGCCACTAGGGTCACTTATCTTAGTCACACAGCTACCTCATTGCGCCTCTTTTTTTTCTTCTTTGCGTCATGTGCTGTTTGGGGAGTATTTTTTGGAAGGGCCATCCGGCCTGGCACTGCAGTGCCACTCCTAGATGGGCCAGGTGTTTGTGTCGGCCACTAGGGTCGCTTAGCTTACTCACACAGCTACCTCATTGCGCCTCTTTTTTTCTTTGCGTCATGTGCTGTTTGGGGAGTGTTTTTTGGAAGGGCCATCCTGCGTGACACTGCAGTGCCACTCCTAGATGGGCCAGGTGTTTGTGTCGGCCACTAGGGTCGCTGAGCTTAGTCACACAGCTACCTCATTGCGCCTCTTTTTTTCTTTGCGTCATGTGCTGTTTGGGGAGTGTTTTTTGGAAGGGCCATCCTGCGTGACACTGCAGTGCCACTCCTAGATGGGCCAGGTGTTTGTGTCGGCCACTTGGGTCGCTGAGCTTAGTCATCCAGCGACCTCTGTGCAAATTTTAGGACTTTAAATAATATTGTGAGGTGTGAGGTGTTCAGAATAGACTGAAAATGAGTGGAAATTATGGTTATTGAGGTTAATAATACTTTGGGATCAAAATGACCCCCAAATTCTATGATTTAAGCTGTTTTTTAGGGTTTTTTGAAAAAAACACCCGAATCCAAAACACACCCGAATCCGCCAAAAAAAATTCGGTGAGGTTTTGCCAAAACGCGTTCGAACCCAAAACACGGCCACGGAACCGAACCCAAAACCAAAACACAAAACCCGAAAAATTTCCGGTGCACATCTCTACTTTGTACACTATGCTGCTTGTAGTATCTGACTCAGAAGTTGTCCTATCTCTATTTACTCACCGCTGTCTGCCCGGTGCACACTTCATATGGACTCCTCTGGCTTTTATCTTTTTGCATTCCTCATTGTGCTCAGAGCTTCCCTACTACTCCTATTTCACTGCAGTCTCACCTACAGCCTACCTAGTGCACTTTGGGGGTAATTCAGAGTTGTTTGCAGGAGCAAAGTTGTTAGCAGTTGGGCAAAACCATGTGCATTGCAGGTGTGGCAGATATAACATTTGCAGAGAGAGTTAGATTTGGTTGGGTTATATTCAGGGCCGATGCTAGGGTGTTCGGCGCCCCCCTGCAAACAAAAAATTTGCGCCCTCCCATACTTTACAAAGGGACAGCGTGCCTTTGGTGCACACTGAAAAAGGAGTGTGGTCTTACACGGAAGGGGCATGGCCACACAATAATTTCCCATTTCAAATTACACCACAGTAGCACAATCTTATTCACATAACACCGCACGTAGTAGTGCTTCTTATACACAAAATCCCCCCCGTACTAGTGCCGCTTACACAAAATCGCCCCTGTAGTGGTGCCGCTTAGACAAAATGCCCTCTTAGTAGTGCCGTTTACACAAAATCTCCCCTGTAGTGGTGCCACTTACACAAAACCCTCCCTGTAGTAGTGCCGCTTACACAAATATCCCTGTCATTAATGATTAAAATAATACAAAGAAGCTACTTATGACACATATTCTGTGTCATAAGTATCTCCTTTATATTAATCTAATCTTTTTTACGGTTAGAATGGGTTTGGGAGGCACCGACAGTGGAAATGGTGCAGGAGCGGGTGGGCGGGCGGGGGAGGGGCCAAGCCATGGGCACCTACTAAAGTGCCGCTTTGATACAGGGACGTGCTTTAAACCCATGAAAGCACGCCCTTGTCAGGGAGGCCATGTCACAACTGAGGGCCTGAGCTGACGGGAGGCAGCCTCAGTTGTAGGGGCTGAGATGTACCGGAACCTGGGAGGTTGTATCAGACCCCTGGACATGTAAGTAACATGAATAATAACTGCCCGAAGGCGTGACCACGACAACTTAGATAAAAGTCAATGATGTTTATTATGACAACTCCGCATCACAGCAGCAATAAAAGAAAACGTAAAAGTCAGCAAAAAATAAATACAGTTCCTGAGTACTACAGCATGGCAGGAGCCACAGGGCACTGGTAGTGTGAGATAGTTCTTATGATCTTCTAGATGGAAAGTCCTTACCAGGCCCGGCTGTAGCAATGGAGATAACCCAGGATTATACCAGCTGGTGTTCCAGGAAGAGCTGGGTTGCTGAAGGTAAAACAGCTGCTGTGGATACTGGCTGGAACCAGACTGTTGTTAGCACGGAGTGGATACTGGCTGGAACCAGTTAAATAATAAATGAACTTTGGGAGCGATGAAATGTGAACTGAAATGTAGAACTTGAGAGCGGAGAAATAATAATTCCGGTGGAGAGTGGTAAAGTGTAGAAAGGACACCGGTCCTTTAAGGGAAGCTGTACTCTGCTGGAAGCTGAGGCTGGAAGCAGGTAGTGTTGTAGCTGGAAACAGATGAATCCACAATGGATTGGAGAGTCAGGCTACACCGCAGGTGGAATGCTGGTGCGGGTCTCTATGGTGGAAGTCTTGAGACAGGAGCTGGAACCTGGAAGACAATCATAGAAGAGAGACAAACAGGAACTAGGTTTGACAACCAAAGCACTGACGTCTTCCTTGCTCAGGTACAGCTTACTTATACCTGCAGCAAGGAAGGGGTTGGCTAGGCAATTATGCAAATCAACAACACAGACAGCAGATTGGTGGAAATGATCAGATGACAGAATCCAAGATGGCTGCGCCCATGCAGACACTTGGAGGGAAGTTTGGTTTGTAATCCATGTGGTCTGGGAAACAGTAATGGCGGCGCCGGCCACCGGAGACAGGAGACGCCAGGCTGATAGATGCACATTTAACCACGCGGGCACAGCGGAGGCCGCGGCTGATGAAAAGACCACTCTGTATGTGGAAACTCAGGAACAGCGGAATCCGGTCCTGGAACGCTGAGCCCGCCTTAGGAGGCATCTGAAGGGTAAGTAATGGCGTCCAGATACCCGGATCGTGACAGCACCCCCCCCTTTAGGAGTGGCCCCAGGACACTTCTTAGGCTTTAAAGGAAACTTTGCATGGAAATTTCGGACCAAGGCAGGAGCATGGACGTCAGAGGCATTGGTCCAAGAGCGTTCTTCAGGACCATAGCCCTTCCAGTCAATGAGATACTGAAGTTGACCGTAACGGTGACGTGAGTCCAGGATCTTGGCCACTTCATACTCAACGCCTCGTTGAGTTTGGACTTTCGGAGTTGGTGGAAGTGAGGAATGAAACCGATTCAAGATTAGCGGTTTCAACAGGGAAACATGGAATGTCCTGGGTATTTTTAAGAAGGGAGGTAACTGGAGTCTGTAAGCAACAGGATTGATGACTTGATCAATTTTGAAAGGACCGATGTAGCGAGGTGCAAACTTCATACTGGGAACTCTTAACCTCAAATTCTTCGTGGATAACCATACCCGATCACCCACCTTGAGAGCAGGAACTGCTCGACGCTTCTTATCTGCAAACTTCTTGTACCTGAACGATGCCTTGAGCAGAGCTGATCGTACGCTCTTCCAGATATTGGCAAACTGATGCAAGGTGATATCCACTGCGGGAACAGAAGTTGCTGGAAGCGGTTGGAACTCAGGGACTTTAGGGTGGAATCCAAAGTTGGTGAAGAATGGTGTTGAAGAAGATGAAGAATGATACTGGTTGTTATGACAGAACTCGGCCCAGGGAAGTAATTGAACCCAGTCATCTTGAGAGGAGGACACATAGATGCGGAGGAAGGCCTCCAAGTCCTGATTCACCCTCTCAGTTTGACCATTGGTCTGAGGATGGTAAGCCGTGGAAAACTTTAACTTGACTTGGAGGACTTGACATAAACTTCGCCAGAATTTGGCTGTGAATTGAACTCCTCGATCTGAGATAATTTCTTCTGGAAGACCGTGGAGTCGGAAGATCTCTTGTATGAATACTTGAGCCAACTTGGAAGCTGACGGAAGACCGGTGAGAGGAATGAAGTGTGCCATCTTGGTGAACCGGTCAACTACCACCCAGATGGTATTGAACTTGTTGCACATGGGCAAATCTGTAATAAAATCCATCGACAAATGGGTCCATGGTCGACGGGGAACAGATAGTGGAACCAGTTGCCCCGCAGGCGACTGGCGGGATACTTTATGTTGAGCACACTTTGGGCAAGATGCAATAAACTCCAAAACGTCCTTTTTCAGAGTTGGCCACCAATAGGACCTAGAGATAAACTCCAGGGTTTTTTGGATACCTGTATGTCCGGCAAAACGGGAAGCATGGGCCCAATGCATGAGCTTCTTCCTTAGTGTCGGCTTCACAAAACTTTTCCCTGATGGGGGCGTAGAGTCCATCCCTACCGTGGAGAATGCCAACGGATTTATAATAGGATGCTTGTCTGAAGACTCTGACTCATTTTCTTGCTCCCATGAGCGGGAAAGGGCATCGGCCTTGCGATTCTGAGAGCCCGGACAGAACTGGAGTTTAAAGTCGAACCTGGAAAAGAAAAGTGCCCATCTGGCCTGACGAGGGTTGAGACATTGTGCGCCTTTTAGATATAGAAGGTTCTTGTGGTCTGTAAGGATGGTGATTGAATGAGAAGCTCCCTCCAACAGATATCTCCACTCCTCTAGAGCGAGCTTGATGGCTAGCAACTCCTGGTCGCCAATGGCATAGTTGCGCTCCGCTGGGGAGAACTTCCGTGAGAAGAAACTGCAAGGATGTAAATGACCATCTTTAGCCCTCTGAGATAACACCGCTCCTACTCCAACGGAGGAGGCATCCACCTCTAAGATGAAAGGAGAGTCGATGTCAGGCTGTTTCAGGACAGGTGCAGAGATGAACCTCTGTTTTAAAAGATGAAAAGCTTGCATGGCTTCTTCAGACCACTTGGACGGGTTAGCACCCTTCTTGGTGAAAGCAGTAATAGGCGCCACAATGGTGGAAAAGTCTCGTATAAACTTTCGGTAATAATTGGCGAACCCTAAGAACCTCTGGACCCCTTTGAGGGTTAAGGGTACCGGCCAATTCTGGATTGCTTGTAGTTTCTCAGGATCCATCTCTAGTCCGGAACCGGACACAATGTACCCTAGAAACGGAATGGACTTGACTTCAAAGACGCATTTCTCTAATTTGCAGTAGAGATGATTGACACGGAGACGGGACAGAACCTCCTTTACCCAGAAACGATGTTCCTCTAAATCGTTGGCAAAAATGAGGATATCATCTAGATAGACCACGACATGACGGTATAGAATGTCTCTGAAGATCTCATTGACGAAATGCTGGAAGACAGCTGAAGCATTGCTCAATCCGAAGGGCATGACGAGGTACTCATAATGTCCGTCACGGGTGTTAAATGCGGTCTTCCACTCGTCACCCTCACGGATCCGGATGAGATTGTATGCACCTCTCAGGTCCAGCTTTGTAAAGATGGTAGCTCCGCTAACTCTGTCAAAGAGCTCAGTAATCAGGGGTAAAGG
The DNA here is from genome assembly GCF_028390025.1 of Pseudophryne corroboree. Taxonomy (NCBI): domain Eukaryota; kingdom Metazoa; phylum Chordata; class Amphibia; order Anura; family Myobatrachidae; genus Pseudophryne; species Pseudophryne corroboree. The sequence goes on from NC_086452.1 coordinate 218,048,524, forward strand.
ATAGCGGTTCTTGATGGTAATGTCGTTCAAACCTCTGTAGTCGATGCACGGCCGCAGACCACCATCTTTCTTCTTTACAAAAAAGAAGCCTGCGCCGGCTGGAGAAGAAGAAGGTCGAATGAACCCCTTTGCTAGGTTCTCTTTAATGTATTCCTCCATAGAATGTGTCTCGGGGAGAGACAACGGATAAGTTCGGCCTCGAGGTGGAACCTTCCCTGGAACGAGATCAATCGGGCAGTCCCATTCTCTATGAGGAGGAAGGATATCAGCAGAAGCTTTACTGAACACATCCGTGAAATCTTGATATGGAGGAGGTGGAACATCAGACGACCTGGGGGAGGAAGAACAGACAGGCAACACTTTAAACAAACATGTTTTAGTACAGGAGGAACCCCATGCCAGGATTTGCGTAGTCGTCCAATCAATTGTAGGATTGTGAAGACGGAGCCATGGAAGGCCCAGGACCACAGGATGTGTGGCTCTTGGAATCACTAAAAATGAAATAAGTTCGGAATGAAGAACTCCCACTCTCAGACGAACTGGTAGAGTCCTTAGAGAAATAACTGTATCAAAAATTTTACTGCCATCCACAGCAGTTAAGGAAAAGGACGAAGGAAGTCTCTCGGTGGGTAGGGACCACCGTTTAACATAGGCTTCAGTAATAAAGTTCCCAGCTGCTCCGGAATCCAGGAGGGCAATGACGTTCTGATAACGTTGAGCAACTTGAAGCGAGACTGGGAGGTTACAATCTTGAGGAGATGGAGAGGAGATCATTACTCCTAGCCGGCCCTCTCCTTGGCGAGCTAGGATTTGGAGTTTCCCGGACGTTTGGGACAGGCATTAATGGTGTGAGACGGAGCTGCACAATACAGACAGAGAAACTCGGAGAGACGTCTTCGGCGCTCAGCAGGAGTTAAACGGGAACGACCAATTTGCATGGGTTCATCTGTAGTTGGTGACAGTTGGCGAGGAGGAGGAGTAGAAGATTTTGGAGCAGATGATCTTCCACGCTCAGTTGCTCTCTCTCTGAAACGCAAGTCAACTTTCGTACAAAGTGAGATTAGCTCATCTAACTTGGAGGGTAAGTCTCTGGTAGCTAACTCATCTTTAATACGCTCGGATAAACCATGCCAGAATGCAGCATACAGGGCCTCGTCGTTCCATGCCAGTTCGGATGCCAGGATCTGGAACTGTATAAGATATTGTCCTACAGTACGTGATTCCTGGCGTAAACGGAGAATCTCAGACGAAGCTGAAGTTACCCGGCCTGGCTCGTCGAAGATGCGCCTGAATGTTGACACAAATGCAGTGTAAGAAGATAGCAGGGTGTCGGACCTCTCCCATAACGGTGATGCCCAATCAAGGGCTGAGCCACTGAGAAGAGAAATAATGTAGGCAATTTTTGTACGGTCACTGGGAAAATTGCCAGGTTGTAGCTCAAACTGAATCTCACACTGGTTGAGAAATCCCCTGCAGAATCTTGGAGATCCGTCAAATTTTGCTGGCGTTGGAAGATGAAGACGTGGAGCAGAAATGGGTAAGGTGGGTGGGGTTATAGCTGGAGTCACTGTGGTTGACGCACCAGACGCGCCTGATCCACGGAGAGTTGTCTGAATCCCATCCAGCCGAGTAGAGAGATCCTGGAGACAGCGGATGATGTGGCCCTGTGCAGCCTCCTGATGTTCTAGTCGGGCTGCCAGTTCTTGCATCGGCCTGGCCGCTTGATCCTGGTCTCCGGCTGGATTCATTAGGTCAGTGCTTACTGTCACAACTGAGGGCCTGAGCTGACGGGAGGCAGCCTCAGTTGTAGGGGCTGAGATGTACCGGAACCTGGGAGGTTGTATCAGACCCCTGGACATGTAAGTAACATGAATAATAACTGCCCGAAGGCGTGACCACGACAACTTAGATAAAAGTCAATGATGTTTATTATGACAACTCCGCATCACAGCAGCAATAAAAGAAAACGTAAAAGTCAGCAAAAAATAAATACAGTTCCTGAGTACTACAGCATGGCAGGAGCCACAGGGCACTGGTAGTGTGAGATAGTTCTTATGATCTTCTAGATGGAAAGTCCTTACCAGGCCCGGCTGTAGCAATGGAGATAACCCAGGATTATACCAGCTGGTGTTCCAGGAAGAGCTGGGTTGCTGAAGGTAAAACAGCTGCTGTGGATACTGGCTGGAACCAGACTGTTGTTAGCACGGAGTGGATACTGGCTGGAACCAGTTAAATAATAAATGAACTTTGGGAGCGATGAAATGTGAACTGAAATGTAGAACTTGAGAGCGGAGAAATAATAATTCCGGTGGAGAGTGGTAAAGTGTAGAAAGGACACCGGTCCTTTAAGGGAAGCTGTACTCTGCTGGAAGCTGAGGCTGGAAGCAGGTAGTGTTGTAGCTGGAAACAGATGAATCCACAATGGATTGGAGAGTCAGGCTACACCGCAGGTGGAATGCTGGTGCGGGTCTCTATGGTGGAAGTCTTGAGACAGGAGCTGGAACCTGGAAGACAATCATAGAAGAGAGACAAACAGGAACTAGGTTTGACAACCAAAGCACTGACGTCTTCCTTGCTCAGGTACAGCTTACTTATACCTGCAGCAAGGAAGGGGTTGGCTAGGCAATTATGCAAATCAACAACACAGACAGCAGATTGGTGGAAATGATCAGATGACAGAATCCAAGATGGCTGCGCCCATGCAGACACTTGGAGGGAAGTTTGGTTTGTAATCCATGTGGTCTGGGAAACAGTAATGGCGGCGCCGGCCACCGGAGACAGGAGACGCCAGGCTGATAGATGCACATTTAACCACGCGGGCACAGCGGAGGCCGCGGCTGATGAAAAGACCACTCTGTATGTGGAAACTCAGGAACAGCGGAATCCGGTCCTGGAACGCTGAGCCCGCCTTAGGAGGCATCTGAAGGGTAAGTAATGGCGTCCAGATACCCGGATCGTGACAGGCCAGAAGTGATTGGCCAGCGGATCTGTCACTGTGTAGGTGCAGGCGAATGCGGCGGGGACACGGCAGAGATGCGGACATCAGTGATGGTGGGGTGCAGTGGAGGTGCAGGCATCAGTGGAGGCAGGCATTGATCCGAGATCCCTAACTGCCATTCTGCAGAGATTGGCAGCGGAGCAGTACACATTTAAAAAATGGCACCTCAGCGTAATTTTTTTAATGAAACATGGCCGCTGTAAGCCAATCACGGCTCACCGCATCATCGCCCCGCCCCCTCAGGCTGACGTAAGTAAGTCAGCGTGAAGCAGCGGCTGTCAGTCCGACGGCTGAGGAGGAGCATTGAGAGCTCCTGAAGATAGAAGAGCCAATGGAAATCCTGTATGGGTGGTGGCCATGAAAAAGAGCTTAAAGGCCGCTGCCTCCCAGCTGAAGATGTTGGAGGAAGATGCCGGAAGCCATGGGAAGGCGGCGGCCATGAAAAAGAGCTTAAAACTATGTCTTGTATTTGTGAATACCAAATAGTTTCCTTACAAATATTTAAAATGCCCGCTCTAATATATATTGTAAACGCCTGCACCTCTTATTACCATGTGCCATGAATGTGCGCTATACATAGCAAAACACTGCATCCCATAAGAGAAAACAATACACCCACACATTATCTGAGTTCCAAAGCTCATTGATGTATATATTTGTTATTAAAAGGATATGTATTCAATATATCACAATGTACAGTATACACATAATTACATGATTACAATTTATACAGTAAGCAGTAAATACATACAGTTACAGGCCAGCATACAATACCATTATCTTTCTCATATAAATTAGTCTCTCCATATCACTCTCTCTCTCTCTGTAAAATCATGCAGGAACTGGGCAGACAGCATCTCCATCATCGTCTGGGACAGAACAGCAACTACCTCCTGTGTGATCAGCAATGTGTTATCTAGTTTTTGGGGGAGGGGACTTTCTCATTCATGATGAGTCACTGGTTTGTTCGTGTGCTGAACAGGTTCAGCCTTGGGGACATCTGAGGGGGCAGGCCTGAGTTTCCTGTCCATTGTACTAATAAGAGTGATTTTAGCTTTCATACATTTAATCATAACTATTTGTTGCAATGTCCTACAACTTAATAACAAGTATCAAATGAATCTACACATTAATCTGGTTGCTTAAATACCAAATATGACAGGTGTATCTTGCTTCGTTCAAATAATACACATACATGACATTACTTCATTATATAATTTTAAATCATCATGATGTCTGGCGCTTGATATTATTATAATTATGTACTGTATGAAATAAGTGTCGAATCCATCTCTGTGGCATGTCCATGTAAATGCGTGTGTTACCATATATTGTTGTGCTCGCTGCGCGTATTTGCAAGTATAGCGACTTATATGTGTGTAGAGTTTGTATGTTCTTTCTATGTAACATTTTTGACTTCGCCAGTCCACCCTTTGGCAGCAAACAATAACTGCCATCAATTATACCCCTTTTACACTCGCAGAAAAATCCCGGGATATTGCACGTGAACGCGCATCATCCCGGGATTTTTCTCAGTGTAAATGGGTACAGGGACAATTTCCCGGGACGAGCATCCCGGGATTTCATCCCAGGTCTAGAGCAGGGTTGAACCCGGGACCGTCCCGGGAAGCTGCCAGTGTAAACGGGTATACCGGGTCAAGGCGACCCGGTACCCGTTCTCTTCATAGGAGGAGGCGGTGCTTGGAGAAGATTATCTCCAAGCACCGCCTCTGGGAGACTCGGCGGTGACGTCACTGACCCGGCAATATGCCGGGTCAGCCCGCTAATGTGAAAGGGTCATTCCCGGGAATGTGTCCCGGCAAATATACCGGGACACATTCCCGGGAATGAACTTTTCTGCGAGTGTAAAAGGGGTATTATTAACATAAGAAAAAATATTTCAGACAATAATCGGTAACCTAGACACAAGTATGTATTCATTTTGCAAATCAGACACTTGACTATATTTGGGGAAGACAGGGAGGAGGACGAGACATCCTGTATATGCACTCGGCGGTCACGGGACCACTGGTTGGGTGTGGGACAACATTCAACCTATAGAGTATGCTGGGACAGTGCTTTGGCCTATAATGTCTGATTTGCGACGAACATTTCACACATACATGTACCTACGTCTTTGTACACTGATGTTTGGATTCGATTGAGGTTCTGCTGGGTAGATGAAGAAGACACAAACAAATCGTGAAAGTGACATATAAAATTTTCATAATCTACATATTCCTATCATTTTCTGAACATTGTTTCCATTTCTGGAACGTATGCTAGGTCTGTTTAATAATTGAACAGGGGTTATAAGTAGTGTCCTTCCTAAATAACATAAACCTTCGGAGTTTGGGGAGAGCCACTCATAAACCTTTCTTCCACATATATTAATGAGCTCTTTATCTGCAATGTGTGAATAGCCATTGTCTGATTGTTCCTGATTACCTCCGAACTCCATAACTACTAGACCTTTGATTTTTCTCTGACTTTAACAAACTGATCAGCTAAACCTGGGATCCTATAAGGAAATCACTCCTTCCTCCAGAACCAGTTCCAGTCCCACACTCGATTCCTCATAAAAAAAACCTCGCAAAAATAGAATATCCTGAAAAAGAATGTTTGTCAGCGGGAAAGAGAGAAAAGAGAAATAGAACAAAACAACTCTTGTTCATAACAAATCAATTACAATGACTGGTCTTTCTGCAATCCTTTAGTACGCTCAGGTAGTGTTCAACAGTGCCGCCTCTCAGTCTTCACGGAACAGAGTCTCTGGTGATACTTTTGCGATCTCACTCCATTTACGAGTTCCTTCCGGACTACTGACTTTCCTGCAATGGGAATCGTGGACCCAAGTCTCTCTCTCGGCTACTTTCACTGGGATAGTGCTGTCAACAAAACTTGGTATGTTCCTTCCCACCTGTCTATTCGGCAACCTGAGCGTAAGAACAATTACACAGTCTCTTGGTTCACAATCAAGACAGTTAGTATTTGGCATACCAGCAATCAACAGTTTCAAGTTCTTTTGTCAAGTTCTCAAATGCTGGCTCATCTCAATAAGGTACTGTACTGTCACCTCATTGGTGTATTTCTGATCATTGTGCGGATCAATCATGACATAAGGTTGTCTTCCAAAAACAACCCAAAAACACAAAGACCAAAACAAAAACAAATTTCGAAGAGGGTGATTCGTTGAGTGAAGATCTGGGAGTGGTTCTGATGCTACATAATACTAGTGGCAATATCTATGATCACAATAGTACAATTTCAAGCTTTGCTCCTACTTCTAGGGGTACCATTATCTACACACAAATTTTTGCACAATTTTTCTTTGCGGTAAACACAGCAGCATCCGTGGCGGCAGGAAATGCCTCTACCCAGTTTGAGAAAACATCAGTGCACACCAATACATAACAATAATTCCTAAAGGGTGTTAACTGTACGAAGTCGATTTGTATTTCCTGAAAAGATCCGTCTGCAGGAGGGATATGGGATGGCTCTGTTGGTATTGCTTTACCAATATTCTTCCTCAAGCTAGTAAGACAGGTCATTGCTCTCTTACCTGCATGAGAATAGAATCCTGGCGCACACCAGTAGGCTCTCATCAGCCTGCACATACCCTCTTTGCCTAGATGAGTCAGACCGTGTGCCACCTCAGCTAGACTTGGAAGGTATGCTCTGGGGGCTACTGGCTTACCGTGTCCACCTGTCCACAGTCCTGAGGACTCCTGGCCATACCCCTTTGTCCTCCAGACTGCCTTTTCCTGTAGGGAACACAAATTTTTCATTTTAATTTACTATCGTGTGTTTGCAATGTAGAGTACCATGAGCATAATTCAAAAAAAAAAAAAAAAGAAACATCTCTAGAGGAGAGAAGGAAGAAGAAAATGAAAAAGAAAATGTCAGGTTTGCCATTCACCAACAGGCATATCAGTGTCTATACAAAATTTCCCTTCACCAGTATTCCCATTCTCCACCCTTTGTGCATGACAAGGCACACTGCAGTAATACTGGTGTTATCATGCTGTTGAGATATACTGGATTTGGGCAGAACTCTGAAGGACCTAGGCATGTGGAGTTTGAACTGTACTTGGGTCCATGTATTGTACCACCCTGTGTGAACGCAAAAGATGAAGAGGAAACTGTAGAGAAACAGAATAGAGGTTGGTGACAGATGAGTTTGTAGAGATGAAGATTTTATAAAAATTTGACAACTGGATTGGCCACTACGGGGAAGTGATTCTCTACTTAGTCTACTCCCCTTAAAAAAAATTCTGTTTTTATCGTATCGCAATTGGGACTATCCCAGCCACCAATCCAGTGTCCTGCCATCCTAACTTCATAGGGAACCTGGTATCTGTGAGATAATTTTGGACTGATGGGTCTTTCCTGTATGTGCTAGTATACTTACCGTCCTCAACCTCTCCACCTGTTGTTTTTTGCGCCTAGCACTATTCTTGTGATGTTCAATAGCACACTTTCTAAGATTAGCTACTGTGACCCCTTTCCAATTTTGCAAAGAAGTCTGCACCCTGACCATCAATGCCTTATTGAGCCCGTCCATTAGCACAGAAACAGACACCTCCCAATTGCCAAATTAGTGTTTACCAGTGATCTTATTCCAGATGGAGAGTTTTCTATTACTGCAAGAGACAAAAAAAAAAAAAAAGTTTAACAAGCTTCTAGGTCATGCGAAGTATTCATTCAATCCTTCTCATCCCGTATTAAGGGTCTGTACATGGTCCAACAAACATTTCCGAGCTCATCTTGACTAGGGGCATTACTAGGAATTAATACTTCTTATATGGTAACTGAAAGAAATACTCGGGTGTTACCCTGTCTCTGTCCGCTTCCCTACTGGCAAATACTAACGTGCGGACAGGTTTTTTCTCCATTTCTGACGTTACTTTCTTGATTTTTTTTGTTTTATTTTGGGGTTTTACTATATATGTACACGAATGATACCATACTTACCTGTTCCACTGGTCTCAGCCACTTCCCCCACAGGCTACTGCTCTTCTTTTACCGGTTGGATACTCCTCTGGGTACATGAGAAATGGCTGAAAACAATCAGGTCACCTTCTCCTCCTAAATAAAACTTCAACATTCATTAGTATATATATAAGTTACAGTCATATTTTTCATATTTTTATTATTTTCTATAGTTTGTATGCTGGCCGTAACTGCTTCCACATCTACATATGGCGGTGTACTTGCTTTCTTTTTTTTTTCCTTCCCACTTGTTTATTGTTGCTACAATTTCAAACAGTTCTTATATATCCATTCTTGTCTTATATGACTTTGGTTAGACATACCACCTGCAATACCTTAGGATCAAACTCACCAACCCCTCTTGCTGCCACAGGTTTAATCAATTTGTATGTCTGACCCTTTGTTTTCTGGATTTTATCAGACATATTTTAATACCTTAAGTTCTGCAATACCTCTGGCTCAAAGCTGCCCACCCTAGGGAATGGTACCCTATCTTTGTCAGTCATACATAACCATTCATTACAAAAAGCCTCCGTGTGTGAACCATATTTTTCACACATAATAATCCTCGCTGACCCTCTAGGCCGCGGCACTTCAGCCTGAACCCTGGCTAAACGTCCCTTAGTTGAGCAACTGGCTCCCATAATTGTGGGCCTTTTCCCACAAACACCAAAATACTCAATATAAGGCGACGGTGAAAGTTCTCCGAGCGCTTCCACCCACTCTCGTCCACGTTGGCCAGTACTACCATACACTGTCGATAGCGAAGGCGATATACCCAACCTAGGGCCCCTAATTGACCTATATTTACTGGAAGTTTTTTAGGAATAACTTACCCTTTCTAGTAAAGTATCTGTCGTTGGAGATTTTCCTGAGAGAGACCAGCGAAAACTTCCTATGCACTTTTTATACACAAATCACGCTTGCGTATGTGTTAGGGTCTCCTGCTCTGTGCTGCCACGTCGTCATGGCAACCGGGAGACAAGTGCTAGCGGAGTAACCTGAGCGTAGCTGATACTCCGGTTCGGGTCTTTTGCTGTGCAGTGGTTACAGGCTCTGTGCACGGCAGGGGATCCGGTGCTGGTTTTTGTGCTCACAGTCTATGAGGTCTGAGTGGGGCGTGGACAGCACCTGCTATATAAACCCTCTTCTCAGGTTAGGCAGATGCTGCTGAATCTTTGTTGGTTAGTCAGTTCCTGAAAGCTAGCTAGTACTGTGTAAACTTTGTATTTGTTTATTGCTTACTGCAAATAGGCCTTGGGATTTGGTATTACACTCTGCCAATCCAGACCTAGCAGTAAGACTGGAGTCAGTCGTTTAACCTGCTGGGGTTCTTTTGCTACTCTGTGAACCTAGCAAGTTTGCGGCTGTATTCTCAGACTTGCCTGCCAAAATCGTTTCTCACTGTGCAAGGTGTTCAGATGTCAGTTTAGTGGCAGTAAGCTGAACCAGTGCACTGCAAGTGAGGACTAGGATTGTGGAGACTCTCCTTGTGTCTATTATTCCATCTCTGACCAAGGAGTTTACTGCCACACCCGTTGGTAACCCTTTAGGGTTTTGCTGTTGCCCTTAGCAACAGCATTTCGGGTTCTCTACGTATTAAATCACTACATCTCGCTTCTTTCCATCTGAGCATTCCTAATACTAGGGAGACACCCAGTTTCTTAGCCTTTGGGCTTCTCTGTTCACTTTGTGTTTATTTTGTTACCCTATCACCTTCTGTGTATGTAATGTCATATTCCCCAGTCTGTCTGTGAGTTCATTTGTTTTGCATCCCTCACCATTCAGACACCAGTACATTCCTGCTGGCACTGGTGTGCATAACATATTCAGCAGCCTAATACTCCTGTTGAAATTTTGTGGGAATATGGAGCATACCCCTCAAAATACTTTGCAACAGGTGGTCGATCAGGTGCAGGTCCTGACTCGACAATTTAATGATTTGTCCATTAAAATGCACACCTCGCAGGCTGCTGGCGGAGCTCCCGCAGCAGCAGTACCTTCAGGGGTTAAGGAGCCGAAAGTAAATCTCCCGGATCGTTTTTCTGGAGATCGCTCGCAGTTCTTTTGTTTCAAGGAGAGCTGCAAGCTATATTTCCAGCTTAGGCCTCAGTCTTCTGGGTCGGAGATTCAGCGGGTGGGCATAGTGATTTCCTTGCTACAAGGAGACCCACAGGTCTGGGCATATGGGTTGCAGCCTGACTGTCCGTCGCTTAAAAGTGTTGATGCTTTTTTTACGGCACTGGGCATGTTGTATGATTTCGATCCTTAAGCAAGGGCGAAGGCCAGTTGAGGTTTATTGTACGGAGTTTCTGAGGTTGGCCCATGATACCCAGTGGAATGACCCAGCCCTGAGACACCAGTACCGAAGAGGTCTTTCTAACCAGTTAAAAGACCAACTGGTACAATATCCCTTGCCTGATAGCTTGGATCAGCTCATGCAGTTATCCATTCGGGTGGATAGACGGCTGAGAGAGCGCAGGCTTGAAAGGGAGACCGAGGTTTCCTTCTTTCCCAAGGGAACCTCAGACTCTGAGGAATTTTCCGAGGAGCCTATGCAGATTGGGGCTACCCGCCTCTCCTCGCATGAGAAGACGCGGAGGAGACAGCAGGGGTTATGTTTGTACTGTGGGAATAAAGGTCATGTGGTAGTATCATGCCCAGAAAAGCCGGAAAACTTCAGGGCCTGAGGGTGATGGGAAATATCCTGTCAGGCCAGAAGCCGGAATTTCCCAAGAAGACTTTTATCATTCCGGTGACCTTGAAGATCCTCGGTCAAACTGTCAAGACTGAGGCCTTTGTGGACAGTGCGGCCGACGGGGTTTTTATGGACCGCCAATTCGCCCTGAAACACTCTGTTCCCTTAGTACCCTTGGCATCGGAAATTGAGATTTGTGGGTTAAACGGGGAACCATTATCCCAGGGTAAAATTACCTCTTGCACTAGCCAGATTTCTTTGTTTATTGGAGCCACACACTCTGAAAAATTGTCCTTTTATGTGACTGTCTGTACTTTTGCCCCATTGGTGTTGGGGTTACCCTGGTTAAGGGCCCACAATCCTCAATTTGACTGGGTCTCTGGGGAGATTCTTAGTTGGGGTACTGATTGTTTCAGGAGTTGCTTGAGCCTTCCAGTCAGGCTTTCGCAGCTAAGTTTGCCAGGATTGCCAGGATGTTATGCAGATTTTGCGGACGTGTTCTCCAAAAGAGTTGCAGAGGTACTACCTCCCCATCGCCCCTATGACTGTGCCATTGATTTGTTGCCGAATGCTAAGCTTCCCAAGAGCAGGTTGTACTCCCTGTCACGTCCTGAGACTCAGGCTATGGCAGAGTACATTCAGGAGAACTTGGCTAAGGGATTTATCAGACCTTCACAGTCTCCAGTTGGGTCGGGGTTCTTCTTCGTGGGTAAAAAGGACGGTTCGTTGCGACCCTGCATCGACTTCAGGGAATTGAACCGTATCACGATTAAAAACTCATACCCACTGCCTCTCATTTCGGTCTTGTTTGACCAGCTTCGTACTGCCACCATTTTTTCTAAGATTGACCTACGCGGTGCGTACAATCTAATCCGAATAAGAGAGGGGGATGAATGGAAGACTGCCTTTAATACCCACTCAGGGCATTATGAATATTTGGTGATGCCTTTTGGGCTCTGTAATGCCCCGGCAGTCTTCCAGGACTTCATGAACGATGTGCTCAGGGAATATTTGGATAGATTCTTAGTTGTATACTTAGATGACATCCTAATCTTCTCCCATTCCCTGGAGGAACATCGGAAGCATGTACGCTTAGTCCTCCAGAAACTCAGAGACCACCGGCTTGGGGCGAAGCTGGAGAAGTGCGAATTTGAAGTTCAGCAAATCGCATTTCTAGGATATATTATCTCCCCAGAAGGTTTCCAAATGGAGGGTTCCAAGGTACAGGCAGTCCTGGATTGGGTGCAGCCCACTAGTTTGAAGGCGCTTCAGCGTTTCCTGGGCTTTGCGAATTTTTATAGACGATTTATCGCTGGATTTTCGTCTATAGTGGCGCCCTTGGTGGCACTCACTAAGAAAGGGGCGGATGTTGCTCACTGGTCTTGTGAGGCCAAAGCGGCTTTTGCCCGTCTCAAAAGGGCATTTGTCTCGGCCAAGGTGCTGCGACACCCAGATCCAGAGCGTCCTTTTGTGGTGGAGGTGGATGCCTATGAGATGGGTATTGGGGCAGTGCTCTCTCAGATGGGGGTGTCTGATAATCGCCTTCATCCCTGTGCTTACTTTTCCCGTAAATTTTCGCTTGCCGAGATGAATTATGACGTGGGTAACCGGGAATTGTTGGCTATTAAGGATGCACTCGAGGAGTGGAGACACTGGCTTGAGGGGGCTAAGTTTGTGGTCTCAATTCTCACCGACCATAAGAATTTGGCATATTTAGAGTCAGCGAAGCGCCTCAATGCCAGGCAGGCACGATGGGCTTTGTTTTTTGCTCGCTTTAATTTTTTGATAACATATCGCCCTGGGTCAAAAAACATCAAGGCTGATGCGCTCTCGCTGAGTTTTGCTCCAATCCAGGAGACCACCGAGGAGCCATTGCCCATTGTGTCCCCATCATGTATTAAAGTGGGCATTACCCAGGACCTCTTGTCATTAGTCCTTAGAGCACAGGAGCAGGCTCCTCCAGACCTTCCGGTAGGTCTTTTGTTTGTGCCTCCTAGGTTAAGACAGCGAGTGTTCCTGGAATTCCATGCCAAGAAGTCGGCAGGTCACCCGGGTATTGCCAGAACTCGGGAGTTGCTATTTAGGGCGGTGTGGTGGCCCTCGGTGGCTAAGAATGTGGATCAGTGGGTTCGGGCATGTGACATCTGTGCCCGAAATAAGACTCCTAGAGGGGTTCCTGTTGGCCCATTACATCCACTCTCTATTCCATCTAAGCCATGGACCCACATTTCAATGGATTTTGTGGTGGACTTGCCCAAATCCTCGGGGATGACAGCCATCTGGGTTGTCGTTGACAGGTTTTCGAAGATGGCGCACTTCGTTCCATTGGTTGGGCTGCCATCGGCCAGACGCCTGTCTGAATTATTTATGCTGCATGTTGTGCGCCTCCACGGGTTGCCACTTGATGTGGTCTCTGCCCGTGGATCCCAGTTTGTGGCCAAATTCTGGAGGGCATTTTGTTCTGATCTCCAGATTTCTGTCAGCTTGTCGTCAGGCTACCATCCGCAGTCTAATGGGCAGACTGAAAGGGTGAACCAGTCCTTGGAGCAGTTCCTCAGATGTTATGTCTCCAAGTGTCAGACTGACTGGGTGGCTCATCTGTCCATGGCGGAGTTTGCCTATAACAACGCGGCTCACTCTGCTACAGGGATCTCTCCCTTCCTTTGTGTGTATGGGCATCATCCTAAGGCCAATTCTTTTGACCCCCTGGACTCCACGCCTGGTGGTTCCTCTGTGGTTTCGGTCCTTAGAGGTATTTGGAGGAAAGTGAAGAAAGCCCTTGTGTCTGTGTCATTAGTGACCAAAAGGGTTTTTGATAAGCGGAAAAGACCCTGCAGCTTCAAATTAGGAGACTTCGTCTGGTTGTCTACCAAGAATTTGAAGTTGAGACAGCCATCTCATAAGTTAGGCCCCCGGTTCATCTGTCCTTATAAGATCACTGGGGTTATCAATCCGGTGGCATTTCAGTTAGATCTACCCCATTCTTTGGGTATCAATAAAACATTTCATTGTTCCCTTTTAAAACGGGCGATTAGTACTCCTTCTTCCAGTGGAAGACCTTCCCCTCTTCGGATACGTGGCCAGAGGGAGTTTGTTGTTGAAAGGATTCTTGACTGTTACGCTCTTTCTTCTCGCAGTTCCCCGATAAACCCGGTGGTAGGGGTTCTTTGACCCCTCGTCAGAGGGGGGGTACTGTTAGGGTCTCCTGCTCTGTGCTGCCACGTCGTCATGGCAACCGGGAGACAAGTGCAAGCGGAGTAACCTGAGCGTAGCTGATACTCCGGTTCGGGTCTTTTGCTGTGCAGTGGTTACAGGCTCTGTGCACGGCAGGGGATCCGGTGCTGGTTTTTGTGCTCACAGTCTGTGAGGTCTGAGTGGGGCGTGGACAGCACCTGCTATACAAACCCTCTTCTCAGGTTAGGCAGATGCTGCTGAATCTTTGTTGGTTAGTCAGTTCCTGAAAGCTAGCTAGTACTGTGTAAACTTTGTATTTGTTTATTGCTTACTGCAAATAGGCCTTGGGATTTGGTATTACACTCTGCCAATCCAGACCTAGCAGTAAGACTGGAGTCAGTCGTTTAACCTGCTGGGGTTCTTGTGCTACTCTGTGAACCTAGCAAGTTTGCGGCTGTATTCTCAGACTTGCCTGCCAAAATCCTTTCTCACTGTGCAAGGTGTTCAGGTGTCAGTTTAGTGGCAGTAAGCTGAACCAGTGCACTGCAAGTGAGGACTAGGATTGTGGAGACTCTCCTTGTGTCTATTATTCCATCTCTGACCAAGGAGTTTACTGCCACACCCGTTGGTAACCCTTTAGGGTTTTGCTGTTGCCCTTAGCAACAGCATTTCGGGTTCTCTACGTATTAAATCACTACATCTCGCTTCTTTCCATCTGAGCATTCCTAATACTAGGGAGACACCCAGTTTCTTAGCCTTTGGGCTTCTCTGTTCACTTTGTGTTTAATTTGTTACCCTATCACCTTCTGTGTATGTAATGTCATATTCCCCAGTCTGTCTGTGAGTTCATTTGTTTTGCATCCCTCACCGTTCAGACACCAGTACATTCCTGCTGGCACTGGTGTGCATAACAGTATGCTGTACACAGCGCTAATGATACCGCGATTTTATGCAAAAGCTCGTAAAAGGGGTATCAAGTTGCGCTATATATCGCATCCACAAACGCGTGGTCCAATCGCACAGCGTATAGGTACTTGTTACCTATCCGCCTTACGACCACTGGAATCGAATCCCAAGCTGGGAAACCTCAGCCGGAGCGTATCAAAAAACTATATGGGTCACGAAGTTCACAATTCCCTACCATGCTCCTGCGTAAGTCTCCTCACGACTTACGTATTCCAAATCCTATACTAACGTGAGTCAGTCGCCTCACGCCACCAAGCCTCCACTCACTTGGTGTTCCGAACGACGGGATCCCGAATTCCGGGGCTCAAATCCACTCACTCCATTTTTGCTCACTCAAATACACTTTGTTTTTTCTGTACAGAAATTTTTCACTCGTTCAGATTGGCAGCTTTACCCCCAGAGGCAATACAGTTTTTAAACTAAATTTAGAGTAACCTGCTTTTGAAATCAGATAGTTATGTGCTATTGTATTAAATGTCTACTATCCCACATTAATTGAACAAATATCATGTGCTTTTATTATGCGCACACAACCCTACGCAAGTTTGCGTAATTACGCAACCGTGCGTACCCCTATGCCACGTGTGCGGCCTTGCGCCACGTGCACGTTTTTTTGTACGCTGTCCTCACGTTCCGTACCACGTGTACCAATGTGCGTACGCAATTAAACAAACCACACAGTCTCTATAAAGGTGAGCAATACTAATTACTATTGCCCGCTAGACATAACTTGTTCTGTATAAACTTTTATGCAGACCTGCATTTGTGTCTTTACACTTATTTTCTTAAATACTGTTATTTCAAATTTACCTATATAGCAACAAATGTATCCGATTTCACACAGATCTATAATGACTGCAATAATCTATACTTTAAATGATATGATTCAGATTGGATAGCTATCTTGCAGAACATACACTGATATAAATATACACATAATTATAATAATATTATTTCTCTAACGTCCTAAGTGGATGCTGGGGACTCCGTCAGGACCATGGGGGTTTAGCGGCTCCGCAGGAGACAGGGCACAATAATAAAAGCTTTAGGATCAGGTGGTGTGCACTGGCTCCTCCCCCCATGACCCTCCTCCAAGCCTCAGTTAGATTTTTGTGCCCGGCCGAGAAGGGTGCAATCTAGGTGGCTCTCCTGAGCTGCTTAGAGTAAAAGTTTAAGTTAGGTTTTTTATTTTCAGTGAGTCCTGCTGGCAACAGGCTCACTGCTACGAGGGACTTAGGGGAGAGAAGTAAACTCACCTGCGTGCAGGATGGATTTGCTTCTTAGGCTACTGGACACCATTAGCTCCAGAGGGAGTCGGAACACAGGTCTCACCCTGGGGTTCGTCCCGGAGCCGTGCCGCCGACCCCCCTTGCAGATGCCGAAGTTGAAGAGGTCCAGAGGTCCAGAAACAGGCGGCAGAAGACTTTCAGTCTTCATAAGGTAGCGCACAGCACTGCAGCTGTGCGCCATTGTTGTCAGCACACTTCATACCAGCGGTCACTGAGGGTGCAGGGCGCTGGGGGGGGCGCCCTGGGCAGCAATGTATTATACCTTTTTTATGGCTAAAATACATCACATATAGCCCTTGAGGCTATATGGATGTATTTAACCCCTGCCAGATCTCACAAACTCCGGGAGAAGAGCCCGCCGTTTTAGGGGGCGGGGCCTATTCTCCTCAGCACACGGCGCCATTTTCCTGCTCAGCTCTGCTGTGAGGAAGGCTCCCAGGCTCTCCCCTGCACTGCACTACAGAAACAGGGTTAAAACAGAGAGGGGGGGGGGGCACTTATTTGGCGATATGATTACATATGTGAAAATGCTATAAGGGAAAACACTTGTATAAGGGGTTGTCCCTGTATAATTATAGCGTTTTTGGTGTGTGCTGGCAAACTCTCCCTCTGTCTCCCCAAAGGGCTAGTGGGGTCCTGTCCTCTATCAGAGCATTCCCTGTGTGTGTGCTGTGTGTCGGTACGTGTGTGTCGACATGTAGGAGGACGATGTTGGTGAGGAGGCGGAGCAAATTGCCTGTATTGGTGATGTCACTCTCTAGGGCAGTGATTTTCAACCTTTTTCAAGTTGCGGCACACCAGCCAAGATCTTAAAATTGCCAAGGCACACCACCAGTAACACTCCCCCCCCACAAAAAAACCCCACACATTGGTCTACACGGGGATAAAACACACACATTGGTTCCTGCAGTAATTGAACACATTGCCCCCCCCAGTAGTGCCACACATTTGCCCCCACAGTAATACCACACATTAGCTCCCACTGTAATAATACAGATTTATAGTAATGCCACACACCTACCCCCATATTAATTATACACACCTGCCCCCATAGTAATTATACACGCCTGCCCCATAGTAATTATACACACCCGCCCCATAGTACTTATACACACCTGCCCCCATAATAATGACACACACCTGCCCCCCAGTAATGCCACACACCACACACCTGCCCTCCATAGTAATGCTACACACCTGCCCCCCCCATAATTCCACACATTGCCTGCCTGCCCCCACCCACTGTAATTACACAGATTAATAATATATATATTTTGATATACAGATACACAGTACCTGTACAAAGGGAACCTGAAATATTTCCCTCTCAGTGGGGAGAAGTGACAGCAGGCAGCACGGAGCGAGGAGCAGCAGTGGGCGGGCAGTCATGAATGTGACGGCCTGGGTAGCATTGCGCTGCACTTCCGTGAAAACAGGCTTGCTCTCACGGAAGTGTAGCGCTGTGCTACCCGTGCACTGGGTTAGTAAAGTCGGAAGTCATCTGGCGGCAGCGGCGGGTCTCTAGCGGCGCGGAGGGCACCTCTGGCTGGCGGCAGCGGCGGGTCTCTAGCGGCGCGGAGGGTCCCTGGTGGGTCGGGCGATGGCGGCACACCTGGCAATCCCTCGCGGCACACTAGTGTGCCGCGGCACACCTGTTGAAAAACACTGCTCTAGGGAGTCGACACCGGAATGGATGGCTTATTTAGGAATTACGTGATAATGTCAACACGATGCAAGGTCGGTTGACGACATGAGACGGCCGGCAAACAAATTAGTACCTGTCCAGGCGTCTCAGACACCGTCAGGGGCTTGTAAAAACGCCCATTTACCTCAGTTGGTCGACACAGACACGGACACTGACTTCAGTGTCGACGGTGAAGAAACAAACGTATTTTCCTTTAGGGCCACACGTTACATGTTAAGGGCAATGAAGGAGGTGTTACATATTTCTGATACTACAAGTACCACAAATAAGGGTATTATGTAGGGTGGGAATAATCTACTTGTAGTTTTTCCTGAATCAGATAAATTAAAGTGTGTGATGATACGTGGGTTTCCTCCGATAGAAAATTATTGGAGGTATACCCTTTCCCGCCAGAAGTGAGGGCGAGTTGGGAAACACACCTTAGGGTGGATAAGGCGCTCACACGCTTATAAAAACAAGTGGCGTTACCGTCTCCAGATACGGCCGCCCTCAAAGAGCCAGCTGATAGGAAGCTGAAAAATATCCTAAAAAGTATATACACACATACTGGTGTTATACTACGACCAGCAATCGCCTCAGCCTGGATGTGCAGCGCTGGGGGGGCTTGGTCGGATTTCCTGACTGAAAATATTGATACCCTTGACAGGAACAATATTTTATTGACTATAGAGCATTTTAAGGATGCATTTCTATATATGCGAGATGCGCAGAGGGATATTTGCATTCTGGCATCAAGAGTAGATGTGATGTCCATATCTGCCAGACGATGTTTATAGACATGACAGTGGTCAGGTGATGCAGATTCCAGACGGCACATGGAAGTATTGCCGTATAAAGGGGCGGTCCATCGGACCTGGTGGCCATGGCAACAGCTGGAAAATCCACTTTTGTTACCCCAAGTCACATCTCAGCAGAAAAGGACACAGTCTTTTCAGTCACAGTCCTTTCGTACCCATAAAGGCAGGCGGGCAAAAGGCCAGTCATATCTGCCCAGGGTTAGAGGAAAGGGAAGAAGACTGCAGCAGGCAGCCCATTCCCAGGAACAGAAGTCCTCCACAGCTTCTGCCAAGTCCGCAGCATGACGCTGGGGCCATACAAGCGGACTCAGGTGCGGTGGGGGGTCATCTCAAGAGTTTCAGCACGCAGTGGGCTCACTCGCAAGTGGACTCCTGGATCCTACACGTAGTATCCCAGGTGTACATTGGAAATTCGAGACGTCTTCCCCTCACAAGTTCCTAAAGTCTGCTTTACCAACGTCTCCCTCCGACAGGGAGGCAGTATTGGGAAAAAATTCACAGGCTGTATTCCCAGCAGGTGATAATCAAAGTACCCCTCCTACAACAAGGGAAGGGGTATTATTCCACACTATATTGTGGTACTGAAGCCAAACGGCTCGGTGAGATCTAAAAGATTTGAACAATTACATACAAGGGTTCAAATCAAGATGGAGTCACTCAGAGCAGTGATAGCGAACCAGGACGATATGGTGTCACTGGATATCAGGGACGCTTACCTACATGTCCAAATTTTGCCCTTCTCACCAAGGGTATCTCAGGTTCGTGGTACAGAACTGTCACTATCAGTTCAGACGCTGCCGTTTGGATTGTCCACGGCACCCCGGGTCTTTACCATGGTAATGGCCGAAATGATGAAAAAGGAATATGGACGCTTTCCTGATAAGGGCAAGGTCCAGAGAACAGTTGGCGGTCGGAGTAGCACTATCTCAAGTAGTTCTACGACAGCACGAGTGGATTCTAAATATTCCAAAATCGCAGCTTTTTCCGACGACACGTCTAATGTTCCTAGGAATGATTCTGGACACAGTCCAGAAAAGGATGTTTTCTCCCGGAGAAGAAGGCCAGGGAGTTATCCGAGCTAGTCAGGAACCTCCTAAAACCAGGAAAAGTATCAGTGCATCATTGCACAAGGGTCCTGTGAAAAATGGTGGTTTCTTACAAAGCGATCCCATTCGGTAGATTTCACGCAAGAACCTTTCAGTGGAATCTGCTGGGAAAATGGTCCGGTTCGCATCTTCAGATGCATCAGCGGATAACCCTGTCTCCAAGGACAAGGGTGTTTTCTTCTGCGGTGGCTGCAGAGTGCTCATCTATGAAAGGGCCGCAGATTCGACATTCAGGACTGGGTCCTGGTGACCACGGATGCCAGCCTGAGTGGCTGGGGAGCAGTCACACAAGGAAAAAATTTCCAGGGAGTGTGATCAAGTCTGGAGACTTCTCTCCACATAAATATACTGGAGCTAAGGGCAATTTACAAGGCTCTAAGCTTAGCAAGACCTCTGCTTCAAGGTCAGCCGGTATTGATCCAGTGGGACAACATCACGGCAGTCGCCCACGTAAACAGACAGGGCGGCACATGAAGCAGGAGGGAAATGGCAGAAACTGCAAGGATTCTTCGCTGGGCGAAAAATCATGTGATAACACTCTCAGCAGTGTTAATTCCGGGAGTGGAAAACTGGGAAGCAGACTTCCTCAGCAGGCATAACCTCCACCCGGGAGAGTGGGGACTTCAGCGGGAAGTCTTCCACATGATTGTAAACCGTTGGAAAAAACCAAAGGTGGACATGATGGCGTCCCGCCTGAACAAAAAACTAGACAAATATTGCGCCAGGTCAAGGGACCCTCAGGCAATAGCGGTGGACGCTCTGGTAACACTGTGGGTGTACCAGTCAGGGTATGTGTTCCCTCCTATGCATCTCATACCAAAAGTACTGAGAATCATAAGAAGGAGATGAGTAAGAACGATACTCGTGGTTCCGGATGAGTCAAGAAGGACTTGGTACCCGTAACTTCAAGAGATGCTCACGGAAGAACCGTGGCCTCTACCTTTAAGAAAGGACCTGCTCCAGCAGGGGCCTTGTCTGTTCCAAGACTTACCGCGGCTGCGTTTGACGGCATGGCAGTTGAACGCCGGATCCTGAAAGGGCATTCCAGATGAAGTCATCCCTACCCTGGTCGAAGCCAGGAAGGATGTAACCGCAAAACATTTTCACCGCATTTGGCGAAAATATGTTGCGTGGTGTGAGGCCAAGAAGGTCCCTACAGAGGAATTCCAACTGGGTCGTTCCTACATTTCCTGAAAACAGGACTGTCTATGGGCCTAAAATTAGGGTCCATTAAGGTTCAAATTTCGACCCTGTCGAATTTCTTCCAAAAAGAACTGGCTTCAGTGCCTGAAGTTCAGACGTTTGTAAAAGGGGTACTGCATATACAGCCTCCTTTTGTGCCCCCAGTGGCACCTTGGGATCTCAATGTTGTTTTGAGTTTCCTAAAGTCACATTGGTTTGATCCACTCACCACTGTGGAATTAAAATATTTCACATGGAAGGTGAAGATTCTATTAGCCCTGGCTTCAGCCAGGCGTGTATCAGAATGGGCGGCTTTATCATATAAAAGCCCTTACTTAATTTTTCATTCTGACAGGGCAGAATTGAGGACTCGTCCTCAATTTCTCCTTAAGGTGTTTTCTGTTTTTCACATGAACCAACCTATTGTGGTACCTGCGGCTACTAGGGACTTGGAGGACTCCAAGTTACTTGACGTTGTCAGGGCCCTGAAAATATATGTTTCCAGGACGACTGGAGTCAGAAAATCTGACTCGCTGTTTAGCCTGTATGCACCCAACAAGATGGGTGTTCCTGTTTCTAAGCAGACGATTGCTCGCTGGATTTGTAGTACAATTCAGCTTGCACATTCTGTGGCAGGCTTGCCACAGCCAAAATCAGTAAAAGCCCATTCCACAAGGAAGTGGGCTCATCTTGGGCGGCTGCCCGAGGGGTCTCGGCTTTACAACTTTGCCGAGCTGCTACTTGGTCAGGGGCACACCCTGACTGAGGAGGACCTGGAGTTCTCTCATTCGGTGCTGCAGAGTCATCCGCACTCTCCCGCCCGTTTGGGAGCTTTGGTATAATCCCCATGGTCCTGACGGAGTCCCCAGCATCCACTTAGGACGTTAGAGAAAATAAGAATTTACTTACCGATAATTCTATTTCTCGTAGTCCGTAGTGGATGCTGGGCGCCCATCCCAAGTGCGGATTGTCTGCAATACTTGTACATAGTTATTGTTACAAAAATCGGGTTATTCTTGTTGTGAGCCATCTTTTCAGAGGCTCCTTCGTTGTTATCATACTGTTAACTGGGTTCAGATCACAGGTTGTACGGTGTGATTGGTGTGGCTGGTATGAGTCTTACCCGGGATTCAATATCCTTCCTTATTATGCACGCTCGTCCGGGCACAGTATCCTAACTGAGGCTTGGAGGAGGGTCATGGGGGGAGGAGCCAGTGCACACCACCTGATCCTAAAGCTTTTATTATTGTGCCCTGTCTCCTGCGGAGCCGCTAAACCCCCATGGTCCTGACGGAGTCCCCAGCATCCACTACGGACTACGAGAAATAGAATTATCGGTAAGTAAATTCTTATATGTTTATCATTCACTAGCCTTCTATGTGACTCATTTACCCATGCAGTGCTTCTAATTTGCATATCAAAGATGTTTTGCCTGCCTGTACTAGTAGTTGAAACAGTTAATTAGCATATCAATCCCTATCTTATAGCAAACAGAGAGTTAACTAAATCCTGGGAAAGAAGAAAAAAAAAGTATTTTCTCTTTTTTTTCTGTGTGCAATTTCTTACACCAAGCCAAGCATTTATCTCACCATTTCTCTCTCACTAGGCCCAATTGAAACTATTTGTAAATGACTATGGCATGGGTTAAATAAATGCATTGGTAACTCATAAATGGTGCTTGATGTTACAAAGGAAACTGATTGTTCTGAGCAGACAGAAAATCAGCTATTTAGAAAGTGACCTTCCTAAAATGGCCACTGCTCCTCCCCCTTCCACATCCATGAGGTTTACATAAGATGGTGGACAGGCCATGTGGTTAGTCCAAAATGGAGGACAGACCATGCGGCTTCCTTTGTCACAAAGAAATAATACATTATACAAGCACCAGAAGTTATTTTAGGCCTGAGTTGAAAAAAAAAAAACTATATCAAGGCTATGCAGCAACTTTTAAATGTACTTTTAAACCTACTTAACAGATAAACAATCCAATCTGAATCAAACACAATATGACTTATTTGAACGTTGTTTTGCAACAATAAAAATACATTTTAGCATATTAAATATTATGAGAAACACATTGTCCCTTGAAATTTCATATCATTGGCTTACTGATAACACAACAATACACACGGATATGATTTTCTCAGCGTCAGGATGCGTCCACCACAAACTGATCGACCACAGTGTCGCGTTTATAATGTACAGTGCACCATTAAGACCATGATACCCCTTTACGAGCCCCCATCTGTGAATACCAAATTGTTTCCTTACAAATATTTAAAATGCCCGCTCTAATATATATTGTAAACGCCTGCACCTCTTATTACCATGTTCCATGAATGTGCACTATACATAGCAAAACACTGCATCCCATAAGAGAAAACAATATACCCACACATTATCTGAGTTCCAAAGCTCATTGATGTATATATTTGTTATTAAAAGGATATGTATTCAATATATCACAATGTACAGTATACACATAATTACATGATTACAATTTATACAGTAAGCAGTTAATACATACAGTTACAGGCCAGCATACAATACCATTATCTTTCTCATATAAATTCGTCTCTCCATATCACACTCTCTCTCTCTCTGTAAAATCATGCAGGAACTGGGCAGACAGCATCTCCATCATTGTCTGGGACAGAACAGCAACTACCTCCGGTGTGATCAGCAATGTGTTATCTAGTTTTTGGGGGAGGGGACTTTCTCATACATGATGAGTCACTGGTTTGTTCGTGTGCTGAACAGGTTCAGCCTTGGGGACGTCTGAGGGGGCTGGCCTGAGTTTCCTGACCATTGTACTAATAAGAGTGATTTTAGCTTTCATACATTTGATCATAACTATTTGTTGCAATGTCCTACAACTTAATAACAAGTATCAGATGAATCTACACATTAATCTGGTTGCTTAAATACCAAATATGACAGGTGTATCTTGCTTCGTTCAAATAATACACATACATGACATTACTTCATTATATAATTTTAAATCATCATGATGTCTGGCGCTTGATATTATTATAATTATGTACTGTATGAAATAAGTGTCGAATCCATCTCTGTGGCATGTCCGTGTAAATGCGTGTGTTACCATATATTGTTGTGCTCGCTGCGCGTATTTGCAAGTATAGCGACTTATATGTGTGTAGAGTTTGTATGTTCTTTCTATGTAATATTTTTGACTTCAACATATTTATTTTAGTATTTTCTTTACAGGCCCCTTAATGTCTGGGCATGCTGGCACTTGTGGATCTCCAAGTGCTGGCATGCTGGGGCAGGCTTGCTGGGACCTGTAGGCCGCCTGTAAAGAACAATATTATCATACCATGAACCCCACACCAACCGCCACCAGGTTGTTGCTCAGGAGGAAGGACCCCATTAAAATTTTGGGGGTCCCCACTTTCTGAGGAATGCCAACTCTGGGCTGACTGGTTTATGGGGTGTTTAATGTTATGGCAGGGGGACCCCATACTGAGTGTCTGGTACAGGCTGGTGCTGGTTTTATTGAGGTAAGGGGGACTCTATGCTTTTTTCTTTTTCCCGAGGGGGGGGGAGGGGGTTGGTTGGTTAGCAGCCAGTGCCTCACAGGTGCAGCAGTATAAACTCCTGGAAATGTTGTGAGTTTTGATCAAAGATGTGCTGAAAAGATAGGAAGGGGAAGCACTGCCTCACCTACAATAGACTTTTTACTCCAGAGTTTTGGCTATAAAAATGAATAGGATAATGCAAAGAAGATATTTCAAACATATTCTTTGTATTTTTCATATAATTTATACAGTAAAAACTCTGGCACAAATGTCAGTATGACAGGAAAGGCTCTGCCTCACCTGCCTCACCCCACCGCACGACACTGCCCTGTAGACGGTTTCCGAAAAATGTTCTCTACCGGATGCACCGGTGAGGCTCTGTATAAAAGGATCAACGTGTTTCGTTCCACGTTCACTGGGAACTTTTTCAAGATGCTCCAGGCCTTCCATAGCCGTACATTTACTGACTGAGCTTGTGTGACATCCTAGCATAACTGTATCAACACATTGTCATGTTTTCTGTCCCTTACTTCCACTTTGTAACCCTTGGAATCACTGTCACATCCTTGCATTGTCAAACCACTGCATGATCAGGACACTTATGCCTTACTCCCTCTCCCCATCCCTGTAAGCTATACTTACCTTTCCGGAGTACATTGCTGACTGTGTGTGGGCCCCCTCCTCTCCTATAGCCGTCCCCACCGCTGCTAGCGCACTGAGCACTAGAGACTCTGGCACAGTGCCAGAGTCTACAGCGCACGCGCAGGACTCCGAAAAAATGGTGCGGCAGCCATTTTTCGGAGTCCTGTGCATGCGTTGTAGACTCCCAACGCTCATAGCAATTTCAGCAGCAACGATGACGGCTACAAGAGAGGAGGGGGCCCACACATGGAGTCTGCACATGGTTCCCCTCCTCTTTAGAGATGCCCATGGCATAGTTGGTATCCATACATGACTATGTTGTCCGTTCCCATACTCCCTCTCTCCCTCACTCGAAGTTACTCATATACAGTATTAGATGCACATGTTGACTCTTTTTCCTTCTCTCCATCATTCATGTGTCCCTTTACTGTCCCTTGGTTCTTACTTAGAGCTGAAATATAACACTAATCTAGCATGCTCCTCCTTTTATTTGCAATTTATTACCCTTTCCATGGCATATTCAGGTAGTGTCAGCTTGTGTTAGTACTAACACTGTCAAGTCTACAGTTGCACACCATACCACTCAATTGAATGTCTGTCTTGGGGGCAGATATATCAAAACTCGAGAGAGATAATGTGGAGAAGTTGTACGTATCAACCAACCTACTACTAGCTCTCATTTTATACCCTGTGCTAGATAAATGATAGCTATAAACAGAGGTGGATTTAGACCTCATGGGGCCCTAAGCAAGATACCAATTTAGGGCCCCCTTTCCTCAAACAATGAATAGCACTAAATTTTCATTCCTGATTTATGCCTCTTAGATCATTTGTTGTTTTTCTGCCTTATATTCTATTACAGTAAATTACTACCACCTTCACTGATTGTATTATGTCCCCTCACCTTTAACTTCGATTATTACACCTCTCAGTTACTGCATTTTAGATCAGTGCTCCCCCACTGAATGTAGCAGATCCCCATACCCCATTATTACACCCTTACTCACTGACCGCATTGTATATGAGTGATCAAGACATACAACACTGCAGGACTGGAGACATAGGCATGTGCTGGAGCTGGCATCCAGCAGCTGTCTAATCACTGACAGCCTGCTGGTAGTTTTCAGCCATCCCAGCTCTCCGACATTTTTAGACAAACAATTTTAGATGAGACCCTACTGTGGCGCTCGTACTGTAAAAAAGTGCTCTATTTATTACCCGTATGGGTCAAAGTTGGTCAGCTTCAAGTTCACAGGGAGCAGTCCATGTGGAAGTTCAGTCTCAATGGATGATATGTAAAAAAACACAGTATATACAAATGTTCAGTTTCTTTCCTTGTGAATGTTTCAATTGAAATGTAACTTCCACCCAGGCTTTTTTTCTATGAGTAATCCAGGACATGACATTTTTTTATCTGTAGAGGTTCACCTTGGTGCCAGCGATGAAATGCTGCTTACATGTGTGCTTCCATTCATACACACAGGGTCACACCTATAAAGGTTTCTTTTCCTCACACGGAAAACTTCTTATCTTTAAATATATTGCTATATATTGCTAGGTGTGTGTGGTGACACATCAGGATAGGACCCTGTGTTGGCTGCTGTAGAGTGCACAGGAATATATCTGAAACCCCATTTCATATTAATACTCTCCGACATTTTTGACTGAGGTCGCGATCCACCGGAAATGCCCTCCATACAGCCTTATCGGCTGGCCCACCTGGGACTCACAGGGCTTCCTGCGACCTACAGTGCTCTAAGCAGCCGCCTTGGTTGCCTTGTGGTAAATCCTCCTCTGGCTTTAACCTGTTTGGTTGCTATGGGCAACTTACCCGCTTTAACTCTCTTGATTGATTGTTTGATTCATCCCTCCTTTGGTCTCTTCATCTAACAGATTTTCTCAGTATCGATCAACTCCCCACCCTATTGTCAAAAACGCCTCTGCCAAATACTCTCCAACCTGTTCTTATCCCATCAGGCCCCCTCTGATTCTCTACACCATTACAGGCTCTCCGTCATATTACCTCCTTCCAATCTCTGCTCCCTCACCATCACCTAGCTATTCATGCGCTTCTTGTCCTTTCCTTCACCCTCTACCTTCTCTCCCTCACCTCCCCTGTCTATTGCATCCTCACTCTGCCAGTCTTTATTCATTTACCAAACCTAAAGCTGTTTTGCCTCATCACAGAACCCACACTATGGCACTCCTCCCAACTCCCAATACGCAGTCTTGCCTTTTCAGCTGGATCTTCCACCTCTTCCCCTTCCTCTGTTCTCTTCCCCACTCCATCTCCTTGTGGCACCCCATTCTTGCCACATGCCCACCATCTGCTTGCCGGTCTCACTGCCACATACATCTCATCCATCATGCACCTCACCCTTTATTCCGATAACTTGTATTATCCATCTCCTTTTCTCCTGCACAATCTCAAACACCAGATCCATCTGCAACAAACTAACACCTATCCACCACAACCTTTTCCCTTTGCACTCCTTAAGCCTTATAGTTTATCATGAAACCTGTGTCTGATACTGCTTCCCCTATTGCACTCTGCTATGAAGGTCTCTCCTTTAGCCACCGTCCACATTCCTTGTTTTATTTTAGTTTGCAAATAGACTACATCTGATAGGTCTTCTGCACATTTTGCACCTGAATGCAATAAATATTACTTAAATGACCCCTAACTTGTGTTTTACCAGCTGAAATCTTAGCTATTGTAACAAGATAAGAAAGCATAGGCATATTTACAGTGGGTGCAAGGTATGCAGTATACACAAGCTCTTACGTCCAGGAAGTATACTTACCTGGTCTCTTTGCTATATATCGTGCACAAGTCATCTTCCCGAATATCAGTAGGAAGCATTAGATAATAATTGGTGGGGCTTTGCTCAAATGAAAGATCCCACTGCACACAGACCCCCTCAGGCATTAATATGCCCCAATAACAAAGATATAGTAACACAGACGATTTGAATCCAAAATATTAGCACTCCTGAAAATAACACAAAAAACTTGTATTCACTATTTTGTATCTAATGCATATAGCTGGAATAGTGGTGCCTATTACCTGAAATCAAATCATGTGTCTTGTTTCCAGCCAAGAACATGTGATGTGTCATTTTGATGCTCAGAATGAACACAGCATGCAGTTATTAGAAGCACTCATGCTGTTACCTTATTATATGCTGAAACAACACAATAATATGTGAAGCATGGTAATCCAGCACAGCATGCAGTTTACAAACCCAAAGTTCTAAACCACTGACACAATTATTGAGAACACATTTTTCCAAGTGCTTTCTATTCACTGCATTACTTCCAACAGATAGGAATAGGATATAGGTGAATCAGACATGAACAAATGTTATGTGCCCCTGCTATGGCTGTGCCTGAAAAAAACAGTGGTGCATTTTTGGGGTGAGGTAGAGTGGCCTAATTGCTAAACTATACATTAATTCCGTGTCTGAATATTTTTGGGGCAAAGGTTTAATATTATTATTCTTCATATCAGGGAGTGGCAAGTACATCACTTCCTCTGTGCACCTCGTGTGGCTGTCACCATCTTCTCAGTGATATTTAGGAAGATGAAGTATGTGCAGAAGACATCAAAGGCTTTCAATTTGTGGCACCATCTTTAGAACATGATCACTGGAAAGAAGAAGAACCACTGAAGTTTCAGGTAGTATCTGGATGCAAGGTGTATGATGCAGGCCCTCTTAAACAAAGAGGGTTGTGTGCACCATACCATACACCGTATACAGGGGGTCAGTCAGAGTTGATCCCACATAGCAACTTTTTGCTGCTCGTGCGATCAACTAGACGTCGCCTATGGGGGAGTGTATTTTAGCATAGCAGGGCTGCGATCGCTTATGCAGTCCTGCTATGCTAAAAAAGTTTTGTGCAGAACAAGACTAGCCCTGCAGTTACTTACCCTGCATGATGGATGCAGCGATGAAGGACCCGGAATTGACGTTAGACAACTGCCCTCCAAACACCTGGACACGCCTGTGTTCAGATCTCCACGCCCAGAAAATGGTGAGTATCCGCCCCGGAACGCCTCCCCGCTGTCAATCATCTTCTTTCGATCGCGCTAGCGATCACTTTCTTCTGGTCGTTGCGCATGCGCATTTCTGACCCATTCGCACCACAGCGATGAACCTCTGCGTGCGAACGGGTCGGAATGACCCCCACAGTGCACCATTTGTAGATATGCCTTATATAGCTCCAACATACTGTATTTCACAGTTCTTAAAAATGTTTATTTATTCACACCAGTTCCTGCCCAAGTGGAACTTACAATCTATTTGCCACATGCACATGAACAAGCACACACATATACCCCTTTCATATCGCACAAATAACCAGGTATCGAACCGGCATATTGCCGGGTCGACACGGGTCAGTGTGCGGTGTGAAAGCGAAAAGTCAGAATTTCCGGGTCGCCTGACCTAGTAATTCTACATGGGTTATAAGAAGGGTTATTCCTAGGTTGAATACCGGGTCAGTGGCTGTGTAAACGGATTCCCGTGTCGATGCGACCCGGGACCCATGTACTACATAGGGAGAGGCGGCGCGGAGATGAGCTCATCTCCTACCGTCACCTCCGCCCCCGCTGCCGGCTCCACCCCCCGCTGCTATGGCAACCGACCCGGCATATTGCCGGGTCAGACAGCCAGCGAAAGTGGAAGGAGAGTCTCCAATGCCGGATCCCACCCGGGAAGGACCCGTTTCCAATTCCCGGGTGGGATCCGGCATTGGAGATCTGAAAGGGGTATAAGGACCAACTTCCAGTGCATTTTACACTCCAGTATGTGAGGAATGGGAGAAATTACCATTAAAATAAATAATAAATAAATAAAATAGCGATTACTGCCCACTCATTCATCTATAATCTCGATTTTTCAGTATATTTTCAGTAACTTCATTGGAAATGTGGCTATGAGCTGTTATATTAAATGCTATTTTTAAAACAGAAACTGGAGGAATAGGTACATTAGTGGAGAATGATGAATATTTGTAAAAGAAATCACACTATCATTTTGGGACACTAAACTTCCAGTGTTACATTTTCACTAATTTTGGTCAAAAAAAATCTCCTAGTAACTTTTATTTTGAAATATTTACACAAAGAAGATGAAAGACAAAAGGAAATACAACAGATTTTGTAAATTAATAGTAATATATTGTCAAAGTCGAAAAATATCATGATGCATGTGCCTTGTACTAACCCCTCATGCACATGCCCGCTGCGCGTGCACTTGCTCTGCCGTGCGTTCGCATATCCACACTTTGCGTAACGGAGCTTCCACGGCCATGCGCCTTGGCGTGTGGTATGCGCATTTACGGTAGGGTTTGTGAGCATGCAACGTGCGACTCGATCATAGCATATTTAACCCATATAGTGCATTTTGTAGTTAATATTCCCCTAGACCATGTCAGCGAGTATGATTAGTTTAAACTGTTCCTGGACAGAGAGATTCCTCTTTGCATGATAGGAAGGGTCAGATAAAGGTTGAAAAGTGGTGTCTAGTATCCAGCTATAGGGTATGTTAAGGGTAATATTCCGATGTTAGTTAGGAAAGGATCGCTCACTCCTGCGTATAGTTATGTACAAAAGTAGTTTATGAACATTAACTGTATTTGCTGTAAATTACACATGCGGCGGGAATCCTGAGGATACCTCCCACCTGAGCAGTTGGGGAAAGACACAGCCCACCTGTTCAAATCCACCTATGACCTTTTCTGTAATGTAGAGACACATCCTTGTGTCCAATGAACAATGAGATTACAGATACCATTGTATTGTGAATGTATGTTGTGTATATAAAGACCACTGTTGCCTGGCCAGCCTCATGTCTCTGAAGGCTTTCTTTCTGAACAGCTGAGGACTGGATTCCAGGTCGCCCTTGTTTGCCATTATTCGCCATTGTTCATGTTATTTTCTGTTATTATGTTAGATTTCTGTGTTAGCTTGTAGTGTATAACTTGTATTGTTTTTCCCCTTTTCTCTGAATAATCCACGGCGGTGTTAGAGCTGCTGTGGTTTTAACCAAACCCGGTCTTGTGTTTTCACTTCTCTCCAAAGGGCTTTTCTTAGCGTCTCAATCACTCAAACAGCATACACAGTGTTAAGGGTTTTAAGCGTTACATCATTGTAGTATTTGACTACTAAGGTTTAGAGTATAAGCATATTCTTACTGTGTTTTAATTAACAAGGTTTAAAGGTTATCAACTGTGTGTGCGCCCGCTGTGTGTATTCCGTTCACTCAGCGCAGCGTGTGTACGCCAAGTGCGTACCACGTGCGGGACTCTGTACGCAATTAGCGTACAAAGTGCGTAGCACGTGCACGTGGTCTAGTGGCCATAGCGGCTCCAAGGTAATAGTATATAGCTTTATGTTTAATGATAATTAATTGGCATTATCAATTGGGGGCATCGTCCGGTTCTCCTCATATCCACAGCCTAGCAGGACAAGGCAGACTTTTATCTATCAGCAAAGGGCGGGAAGGTAGTATCCCCTTGTTAGCCGTTTGGTGGTCGGGAATACAGTAGTGCTGATTAGATAAGCGTCTGCTCCGCTTGGTTTGTAGGGATGCTGGTGGGATCCGGATCCGAAAGGTAAGAACGTAAAGCTATTTTTTTTTTTGTCTTTTAAATCTGTTAAATTTCTGTTTGTGCCAACTGCGCACGCAACACACGTAACACACGCACACACCTGTATTACATTTGTGTATTTTTGCATATCTACCCTCTTGTTTGCCATTAGAAAATTAGAAAATTTGTTGCTATTTAGTTAAAAGTAAAGAGTAATATTTAAGGGAGTACTTGTAAAACACACACGCAGCCTGACCCAGTTATAAAGGTTTATACAGGAGATACTGTGTGGTGCTTGGTAAGCGATTATAGTTAAATATAGTTTACATTTATAGAAGCGTGTTATTTGTGTTACTGCGGACGTATCCGGCCTTTGTACACGTGTCTCGGACCGAGTGCGAGACTGCATACGCGACGCTAAGGCCTACACACGTGGCGTATATTACGCAACGTGCGTACAGATACGCCCACTAAATACAAATAATAATAGCACAAATTTGTTCAGTTTCCAAAATTTTAGTTTAAAAGATCCTTCTCTTCTTGCATCACCTCTGGGATTAGCCTGTTTCACCTGAATGAAAGTAATTTTCTGTACAGAAAAATCAAAGTGTATATGAGTGAACGAGCGTGTGTATGCAAATAAAGGTTTTGTGAACCCGGGATCCCAGAGGACACCAGTGAAGTGAACACGTGGTGGCGTGGGAGTGGCTTCCTCACGTTAACATTGTATAAGGTATAAAGGAGCAATTAGTGTATCAGCAGACCAAAAGGTCGGTGAAGTCTGAAATCCGCTTACCAGGCCTAGCGAAGTTCTGAAAACCCTGGCCTGAGAAAGGTCAGAGGTAGAGAGCGCAGCCCCGGGGGTTGGCGCAGTACCCATATAGGCCCGTTTTGAGAATACGCTCCGGCTGAGGTTTCGCAGCCTAAACAATCGATTCCGCTGGTCGTTCGGCGGATAAGTAATAGTTACTTATACGCAGTGCGACTGTACCGCACGTTACTGTGTGCATTAGTCGGTTCACCTTGATACCCATTACGCAATTTGCGTACAATTTGCGGGATCATAGACGCTATTTGTACACGTAACGTGATTTGTGTAACAGGTTTTTTTTATTTTAAGGGAGTTTCGCTGTTCACTCAGGAAATCTCCAGCAACTGATATTTACTGGGAGGGGTAGCATACTCCCAGACGCTCTCAGTAAATAGAGGTTACACAGGGGCCCTAGGTTGGGTACGTCAGCACTGCGGACGGTGTGTGGGTGTATTGGCCGACGTGGGCGAAAGTGAGTGAAAGCACTTGTTGGACTTTCACCGTTGCCTTACCTCTGGGAACTTGGTTTTTGTAGGAATTCGCTGAGAAGGCAATACCTGCAAAGAATGGGGGCCAGTTGCACAAGTAAGGGACGATCAACCAAGGTTCAGGTTGATATAATTCCGCGGCCCAAAGGGTCGGCGAGGTATATACTGTGAAAAATATGGATCACACGCAGAGGTCTTATGCAATGAATGGGAACGTATGACTGTGAACGATAGGGAACCGTTCCCTAGGGTAGGCAGTTTTAATCCTGAGGTTTTGCAAAATTTAAGGAGAAGGATATGTCTGATAGAATCCAAGACACAAAGGATTAGACATTATGATTATTTACAGTTATGGCAACAGGAAGGTGAGATACAACGGGGATTAGCTCAAGCAGCTGGTTCCAACCCTATCAGAAAACTGATAGCAACAGCACCAACACCACCATACATAACAGGAGAGAAAATGGCTACAGAGAATGGCATACTGGTATACAATAAAAGTGCACTTAATAAATGTATTAGTGGTGATAAGAGTAAAGTAGATAAGTGTATTGATGCTAATGCTAACCCGTGCAAGTTGTATCCCATCTTAAACTTCCCTCAGGACTGCGACCAGGAAGATGAGCCTACCACAATATCGGCACTCTCTCTAGCAGCCACCATACAAGAAACTACAGTGGGCACAGCCCAAACAGTAAGAGTAGTAGCGAAGGCCCCTAGTGGAGGGACAGGTGAGGCCGTGTCCACAGGTAAGTACGGTACTGTACATTATGCAGAAACAATTACACCACACATTGTAGAATCAACCCAGAGTGATGTAATTGAACTTAATCCTGTCAGGGTGATCGCAGTCCCAAATGGAAAGACTGACGCTCAGGGAGTCACTCCCATCAGGAACATTGCAATGCATTGCCCCTGGTCCCGGACAGAATTAAGGACAATTATGTCTGAGTTTCCTGATCCCAGGAAAGATCTAGTTGCATGTCAAAGATTTATTAAAGAACTAGGTAATGCCGCCGAACCCAATAACAAAGATTGGCGGACATTGCTGAGGGCATGCTTGCCCTCCAATGTAGACCCCGTGGAATTCATCACTGAATGTAAATTACATGAAGAGGTACCTCTCACTGATGAGTACAATCAGGACAACGTAAAACGGATCAATCTGCAGTTAGGAGTATATTTCCCAGCTGTTGTCAAATGGAACAAAATTTTCTCCATAAGACAAAAAGAAGGTGAAACTGCTCCTGATTATTTTCATAGAGCACTGCAGGAAATGGCTAGAACTACTGGAATAGACGACATAAAGGATAATGTGCACCATAGGGAAGTAGCGGTTTCTGTATTAATGGACGGGTTAAAGGAAGTGTTGAGAACCAGGGTACAAACCACTCAACCTAGCTGGAGAGGTATTTCGGTGGCTGCCTTGAGAGAGATCGCTATTGAGCATGATCGGAACATCATTAGGCACAGGGTGTCACAAGGGGACAAGCTGATGACCGTAAGTATATAGGCCCTTACAACCAGGCCTCATCAGCCTAAACCCCAGACCCCTGTTGGTAAGTCGAATGTGATAACATGTTTTAACTGTCAGAGAGAAGGACATTTTGCACGAAGCTGTATGTTTAAAGACCCACATAAGGTATACCGACCCCCTAGACAACAACGTGACACACAGTATGACACACGTAATTGGGATCAGGGACCGCAGAGGAGAAGTTATGAACCGCATGCAGGGGAAACAAGGAGGTACCCACCAAGGAGAGACTGGCAGGTCTCTGAAAATTTCCAGTTACCCCCTTCACATGTTGTAGCTGCCAGCGCGCTGTGGGGAGGTCACCACACACAATAGGGGTGGGGCCACACCTGTAGTCTGCAGCCAGTGAAATTAATTGCGAGCCTTGGAAGTGAACCTGAGGTCACAATTGATGTAGCTGGTAGATCACTACCTTTCCTTGTAGATACGGGGGCGGCCAAGTCAGTGTTAAATTCAACGGTGGGTATGAAAACCACGGGTAACACAATTCCAGCCATGGGAGTAACAGGAGTAGTACAACACTACCCTTTAAGCAAACCAGCAGAGATTACGATAGGGCCTTTGCAGACCAAGCACTCCTTTTTGCTAGCTGCATCGGCTCCAACTAATCTACTTGAGAGAGATTTACTGTGTTAGATGGGGTGTGTCATATATTGTACTCCTGGAGGCGTTTTCGTAGATATACCCGAGAATCACGCTCAGGAAGTGCAGGATATGCTAGACTCCCCTCAAAGGTTAATGTCACACACTGCTGTTACAGACAGGTGTCCATCCAAGGTAGAGGAAATGATCTCCCAGATACCGGAGTCACTTTGGACCAGGATGGACAAGACACTGGATTGATGGCAAATGTAGCTCCTGTAGTAGTTCAAGTAAAAGATGGTAGGATAGCTCCAAAAATCCCACAGTATCCTCTGAAGCCAGAGGTGGAGTTAGGAGTGTACCCAGTCATAGAGCGCTTGCTACAACAGGGCATCCTAGTTAGGACGTCCAGCACTGCCAAAAGTCCCATCTTCCCTGTGAAAAAGAGTGGGGGGAGGGGTTACAGGCTATTGCAGGATCTAAGGGGGATCAACAAAATAGTTGAGAGGCAATTCCCCGTAGTGCCAAATCCAGCAGTCATCCTTATGCAAATCCCTCCCACTGCGAAATTTTTCACTGTGATTGACCTCTGCTCCGCTTTCTTTTCAGTTCCTCTGCACCCTGACAGCCAATACTTGTTTGCATTTACATACAGAGGAGTACAATACACCTGGACTCGCTTACCACAAGGTTTCATTGACAGCCCAAGTATTTTCTCACAGGCTTTGCATGATTGTTTACAATCCTTTCAACCTGAGAGCGGATCAGTATCAATACAGTATGTAGATGACTTACTGCTGTGTTCTGATTCACTCAAATCGTCCTTGAGAGACACGAAACAGCTTTTGTTTCATCTTTCTGATACGGGACACAAGGTTTCAAAGGATAAGTTGCAGTTATGCCAGACCAAGGTAAAATATTTGGGACATTGCTTGACACAAGGACTAAGACACCTCACCACTAATAGAATACAGGCGATTTGCGACATGACTCTGCCACAAACCCAGCAACAGATTCGCACTTTCCTAGGAATGTGTGGGTACTGCCGAAACTGGATCCCAGGATTTTCCATACTAGCCTTACCTTTACAAGAGATGGTCTCGTCAAACAAACCAGATCGGATTTCGCACACAGATGAGTCTGAACTGGCATTTGAAAGACTCAAACAGTGCCTATCGCAGGCACCAGCATTAGGTATGCCAGATTATGGGAAACCCTTTGAATTGTACGGTATGGAAAGTGCTGGGTGTGCGGCAGGTGTTTTAACCCAGAAACATGGTGATGCCAGCAGGCCGGTAGCCTACTACAGCGCTCAGCTAGACACCGTAGCACGATCTCTCCCCACATGCTTGCGAAGTGTTGCAGCGATTGCATTGCTAGTGAGTAAAAGCGAAGATGTAGTGTTGGGACACAACCTGACCATCCATACACCTCATGCAGTGTCAGCCTTACTGAATTCTGCCCAAACCAGACACGTCTCATCAATACGGTTTACAAGGTGGGAATTAGCACTAATGGCCCCTGTAAACATCACCATAAGGAGATGCAGCGCACTAAATCCTGCAACGTATCTCCCAGGTGTGCCTGGACAGGCACAAAGGGTGGGGGATGAGAGTGATGGTGAAGGAGGATTTAGTACAGACACTGACACACATGATTGTATGGAATATTTGACCCAAAATTTCACTGCAAGGCCCGACATCAGTGACAACCCACTGGAAGGTGTAGATTTTACTTTTTACACTGACGGTAGTTGCCACAGACAGACGGACTCGGGAGACTTGTGTACTGGATACGCAGTCGTAGATGACAAAGGTACCATAGAAGCGGAACCCCTGGGCCCACCACACTCAGCACAAGTTGCTGAGCTGGTTGCCCTAACCAGAGCGTGTGAATTGGCTAAAGGTAAGTCAGCCAATATCTACATGGATTCTAGGTATGCCTTTGGAGTAGTGCATGGTTTCGGGGCCCTATGGCGCCTCAGAAATTTCATGACGGCAGCTGGCATACCCGTGGCGCTTGCGACCCACATCAAAAGACTTCTAGCAGCGATACAGGAACCTGACAGAGTGGCTGTTATCAAGTGTAAAGCCCACATGTACAGCCAGGACCCAGTGTCACGTGGTAACAGCCGAGCAGACGAAGCTGCTAAATCAGCAGCCAGCACCCCCATACAGACAAACATCACACAACTGATGGTATTCAATACCGTCAACACACAGAAATTGAGTGAAATGCAAAATTTGTGTTCCCCACAGGAAAAGGCAGTCTGGAGGTCAAAAGGATATGGCCAGGAGTCCTCAGGACTCTGGACAGATGGACAGGGTAAGCCAGTGGCACCCAGAGCATACCTTCCAAGTTTAGCTGAGGCGGCACATGGTCTGACTCATCTGGGCAAAGAAGGTATGTGCAAGTTGGTAAGAGCCTACTGGTGCGCGCCAGGATTTTCTTCTCATGCGGGTAAGAGAGCAATGACATGCCTCACTTGCCTGAGGAAGAATATTGGAAAGGCGATACCAACAGAACCATCCCATATCCCGCCAACGGACGGCCCTTTTCTGGTGATACAAATTGATTTCATACAATTGCCACCTTGTAGAAATTTAAAATATGTGTTGGTTTGTATTGATGTGTTTTCAAATTGGGTAGAAGCGTTCCCCGCTGCCACAAATACTGCTGTGTTTACTGCAAAGAAAATTGTGCAAGAATTTGTGTGCAGGTATGGTATCCCTAGGATAATTGAAAGTGATAGGGCTACCCATTTTACAGGTGAAGTCTTTCAGGTAATGTGCAAATTAATGGGAATTAATAGTAAGCTGCATACTCCGTACCGCCCACAGGCGAGTGCGAAAGTGGAAAGAGTAAACAGCACTATTAAGAACAAGTTGAGCAAAGTGATGGCCGAAACTGGATTGTTGTGGCCAGAGGCTTTGCCACTTGTATTGTACAGCATCAGAACCACTCCCAGGTCCCCTCTTAATCTGTCACCCTTTGAGATTCTTTTTGGTCGACAACCCCATGTAATGATTAACCCCCAGGATGATTTGAAATGTAACAATGAAGTAACTGTAAAGTATTTGGTTAAGATGAGCAAGCAATTGAGGAATCAAAATAGCAATCTAAAGCTAGTGATTCCTGATCTGCCGGACAGTAGTTGTCATGACATTGAACCTGGGGATTATGTAATGATTCGGAATTTTCTACGCTCTGGTTACCTGATTGATCGGTGGGAAGGACCGTACCAAGTCTTACTAACCAGCACGACAGCATTGAAGGTTGCCGAAAGAGAGACTTGGGTTCACTCGTCCCACTGTAAGAAGGTCGCTGACCCAGAGAACGCCCGTGACAAAGAGCAGAGTGTGGAGGAAACCATATCACTGGAGTGTCTGTTCCGGGAAGGTTGAGAGGCAGGACTGTTGTCACGGCACCTGAGCACAGAGAACTACAAGATCAGAGGCGGTTGTCGCACCAGTTTTCTTTCCCTTCTAATTATTTTCTTTACCCCCATTACCACTCTTTCTTTCTCCTCCTGCAAGATGGACTTGCCCCAAGAGACTGCATTCCGGGTTTTCCTGTTGACCCTGTTGTTGACCAGAGCAGTCTATTTCGGTGAGAGTACCAGAGAGGTCGAGAAAGGATATGGAATGGGTTCTGATGACAAGGATGGATTCGTAGAATTCCAAGAGCAACACAATCACCGAGCAAAGGCGAGTATCAGAAAACGATCTGGTAGTCATGACACTAGGAGACATTGTGAAGGATTGTTAGCTGAAGAGAATTGTATCTGTAGGAATTGTGAAAACATAGTTGAGGACAGGTGCATCCAGAGATGTCAGTCCAGCCTTATTATCAACATGGACCGTCATCCATTGAGTGATTATCACTCATTAGTGGGTAAGGTTTTAAACCAAACGGAATGCTGGGTGTGCTCACAAGTACCTCAAGGTCATAGCAAGTCAGGACTAGTGCCATACTCGTTAACAATAGGTGAGGTACTTGAATTAAGGGGTGGGAGACCGGTGGACAAGAAATTTAATATTTCTAAGCCTCCTAGTTTGAAGCTCCACCAATATCATGTGGATAGGTCCTTAGTATGTTTTAACATTTCCAATCCCCGAAAGCCGGGAAATTGGGAAGTGACATGGAACAACCAAACCATGGCATTTTCACACAGAGCCGATAGAATGCCCGTAGACTCAGAACTTATACGCCAAATAGCCAACGGTGGGAGATATTTTCAGTATAGGTACACTCTAGGAAGTAGGACCATGCGGGTTGGAGAAGTATCACCAGGATACTGTGCGCATATCATACAGCCTGATACGTGTACTGAACAGATGAGAGAGTTAGGGATAGGATTTTTCACCTGGAAGGTTTGTAATATGGTGATGTCATATTCAGTCCCATATGTCCTCCCCGATGATGCATATTTCATATGTGGGAGGAAGGCGTATAAGTGGCTTGCACCAAACTCAGAGGGATTGTGTTACATTGGAAGAGTGTTGCCAGAAGTAATGACCATTACCCATGATAAGATGAAAGACGTTCACCGCAATGCTCAAGCTCCTTACACTCACTACGAACACATTGTTAAGAGACACCTTATAGATAGGACAGAGCACGCAGCCTCTGATTTGATCCACGAATCCACCGGGATTCAATTCCTACTCGCGATAGATATCACCCGTACCGCCAGAGGAGTTATAAATTTTAGGTATATTAATGCGCTAGCGAACCTGATAGACAATATCACAGAGATGTATGATGACACCTTCAGGTATACTGGGAGGGAATTGCAAGCTTACAAAACAGAACTGATCCAGCACAGGATGGTTCTCAATTACATCACAGCGGTGACAGGTGGGTATTGTGTCACCCTAGCAACTCAGTATGGTGTGAAGTGCTGTACGTACATCACAAACTGCACAGATGACCCAACCGAGGTCATAGATCAAAAGATGGACGATATATTGCAATTGAAATGGGAGTTCCGTAGGAGACACAACCTTACCCTTACTGCTGTGAGTAATGAACTGCCCGGCTGGGTTTCATGGTTGAACCCACGCAATTGGTTCTCAGGTTTAGCAGAATGGGCTCAAAATGTTATCGTGAATGTAGGGAAATTTCTCTTGTGTATCCTAGGAGTTGTCATAATGATTGGTTTGATATTTAGATGTGTTCGGATCTTAATGCATTGCAAGCGCAGTACCAAATTGATGAGTTTGAGGAGCGAGGGCATTGTTACAACAACTGGATTAATTTATGACCCATCAATCGAGACAATGTTGTGATAAGACGTGATTCTACGGTCCGTTTCTTTCACCCGTTTCTCCTTTGTTTTTCTCCAAGGTAAAAAGACATCCACTCGGAAGAAGATTTTGATGCACATTTCTACAGACCGTTGATGAACATTTCTACAGACCTTTGATGAACTTTTTCACAGACTTTGCGAGACACTTTAGAGACTTTAACTTTCTATGGACACTTGAAAAACTTTGCTTACCACTTACAGCAAAGATACAGCAATCCGGACAAGACTTCAACAGATGCCCATGGACAATCACACACATTACCATATGAATGTATTTATAACACATGTTTCTTATCTTCATCTCTACGATCTTCAAGTAGTGACACACATAGTCGACAGGTGATATAGGTACATATATTAGCACTCACATATTTTCTCCCTCCATGTATCATCAACTAATGTGCACCCCATTTGTTGGAACTAAAAGCCGAAAAGAGCTCGGTAGAGTTTGTTAGTCCACTTACAGACCCTTAATACGGGATAAGAAGGATTCAATGTATACTTCGCAATACCTCAAAGCTTATTTAGAACATGTACGGCACGATGATACATGACCCCTCAGACATGAATTTCATACATACATGCTTTTACTATCCCACTAGGTCATACATTTCCCACCTTCTCCTCTCCTCCCTACACCCAATCATTTATAGGTATTTCACGGTATTATATATATTTTTCTGCTTAATTATTTAGATAGTGGCAGTTATTGTTGACTGCCAAAGGGTGGACTGTCAAAGTCGAAAAATATCATGTTGCATATGCCTTGTACTAACCCCTCATGCACATGCCCGCTGCGCGTGCACTCGCTCTGCCGTGCGTACGCATATCCACACTTTGCGTAACAGAGCTTCCACGGCCATGCGCCTTGGCGCGTGGTATGCGCATTTACGGTAGGGTTTGTGAGCATGCAGCGTGCGACTCGATCATAGCATATTTAACCCATATAGTGCATTTTGTAGTTAATATTCCCCTAGACCATGTCAGCGAGTATGATTAGTTTAAACTGTTCCTGGACAGAGAGATTCCTCTTTGCATGATAGGAAGGGTCAGATAAAGGTTGAAAGGTGGTGTCTAGTATCCAGCTGTAGGGTATGTTAAGGGTAATATTCCGATGTTAGTTAGGAAAGGATCGCTCGCTCCTGCGTATAGTTATGTACAAAAGTAGTTTATGAACATTAACTGTATTTGCTGTAAATTACACATGTGGCGGGAATCCTGAGGATACCTCCCACCTGAGCAGTTGGGGAAAGACACAGCCCACCTGTTCAAATCCACCTATGACCTTTTCTGTAATGTAGAGACACATCCTTGTGTCCAATGAACAATGAGATTACAGATACCATTGTATTGTGAATGTATGTTGTGTATATAAAGACCACTGTTGCCTGGCCAGCCTCATGTCTCTGAAGGCTTTCTTCCTGAACAGCTGAGGATTGGATTCCAGGTCGCTCTTGCGAAAGATTCCCCACGTATGTATATTTCTCTGTAGCCATTATTCGCCCTTGTTTGCAATTATTCGCCATTGTTCATGTTATTTTCTGTTATTATGTTAGATTTCTGTGTTAGCTTGTAGTGTATAACTTGTATTGTTTTTCCCCTTTTCTCTGAATAATCCATGGCGGTGTTAGAGCTGCTGTGGTTTTAACCAAACCCGGTCTTGTGTTTTCACTTCTCTCCAAAGGGCTTTTCTTAGCGTCTCAATCGCTCAAACAGCATACACAGTGTTAAGGGTTTTAAGCGTTACATCATTGTAGTATTTGACTACTAAGGTTTAGAGTATAAGCATATTCTTACTGTGTTTTAATTAACAAGGTTTAAAGGTTATCAATTGTGTGTGCGCCCGCTGTGTGTATTCCGTTCACTCAGCGCAGCGTGTGTACGCCAAGTTCGTACCACGTGCGGGACTCTGTACGCAATTAGAGTACAAAGTGCGTAGCACGTGCACGTGGTCTAGCGGCCATAGCGGCTCCAAGGTAATAGTATATAGCTTTATGTTTAATGATAATTAGTTGACATTATCAATATTCCTCTATATCTTTATACAGGACACTATAGTTATTAGGCTTTACAATGACATTCATTTCCATAAAAAGGAAAAGATGTCCCGCACCAGAACTATTTTAATAATAAATTATGATATGAGGGATATAGTCTTTTATTTAACTGTATGAGGTCCACACATATAATAATACACTGGTGCTACCCACTGGTCCTAAAATTAATACACAAAAAGAGTAAAGAACAGGGATCAGTTTCTCCGGGTGCACTCAATCCCATTCATATAAATAATGTATCTGTAATGATAAATGTATTAATTAACACTTAATTTAATAATACATTACCAATACCCATATGGAATGAATGTTCTTTATTTGTATCCCATATGAAGTATTATTTTGACCTATATACAGGGTCATAAAAAGCGAAATATATAAAAACAATGAAAGAATAAGTAAATGTGATGGAGAAAAAATGGACAAAAAAGGAAAATAATTTAATTTTTTTGTCCTGGTGAAAAATAATAAAAGGATATTAAAAACAACACCGTGTGCCGTCTATTAATTCTTAGATATATAGATTATATCTGTGGGGTGTGTTCCACTTCCTTATTACTTAGAACATGATAATTCAGATATATACTGTATATTTATCGTAAATTGTAACCATACCAATGTTCTATTCTATGATAGACCTGTCGCAAACCTACTCAAATTATGTTATGCAACTTCACCTTTAATAAGCTTGGGCATTATTATATAGTAAATTGCCTATTAAGGGAAATAATTCCTAAAAATTATACAGTATCTACGCTGTTGTGCAGTTGTTCTATAGAATAGTGCAGTCGTAGCTAGTGATACACATTATTATCCAATGTTGTAAGGAGTAATGTAATTGATACAAATGTTGCCAATAATAAACAGGGTCTCTCCCTGTATCATATTTGTATCCCTGTACCATTAGAGATCTGCAGTCTCTCCAATGGAGAAATCCCCTTAAATATATAAATTTAGCTGTATGGCACAATGTGCTGATATAAAAATATATATATGTGATCAGTGGCTA
The DNA here is from genome assembly GCF_028390025.1 of Pseudophryne corroboree. Classification (NCBI taxonomy): domain Eukaryota; kingdom Metazoa; phylum Chordata; class Amphibia; order Anura; family Myobatrachidae; genus Pseudophryne; species Pseudophryne corroboree. The sequence continues at coordinate 218,092,001 of NC_086452.1, forward strand.
AACGGCCCCTAGTTATAATATAGTAAACAGATTTGTGATTGCACTTTGTTATGCACTTGAAAAGTACAATGATGATCTATGGCCCTCATTCCGAGTTGTTCGCTCGCAAGCTGCTTTTAGCAGCTTTGCACACACTAAGCCGCCGCCTACTGGGAGCGAATCTTAGCTTATCAAAATTGCGAACGAAAGATTCGCAATATTGCGAAAAGACTTCTCTGTGCAGTTTCTGAGTAGCTCGAGACTTACTCTTCCAGTGCGATCAGTTCAGTGCTTGTCGTTCCTGATTTGACGTCACAAACACTCCCAGCGTTCACCCAGACACTTCTCCGTTTCTCCAGCCACTCCCGCATTTTTCCCAGAAACTGTAGCGTTTTTTCAAACACTCCCATAAAACGGCCTGTTTCCGCCCAGAAACACCCACTTCCTGTCAATCACATTACGATCACCAGAACGAAGAAAAAAGCTCGTAATGCCGTGAGTAAAATACCTAACTGCATAGCAAATTTACTTGGCGCAGTCGCAGTGCGAACATTGCGCATGCGCAGTTAGCGGAAAATCGCTGCGATGCGAAGAAAATTACAGAGCGAACAACTCGGAATGACCACCTATATTCTGTAAGAGCCTTTCCATGCACTGTAGATACGCATGATGGGGGTAATTCTGAGTTGATCGCAGCAGGAACTTTGTTAGCAGTTGGGCAAAACCATGTGCACTGCAGGGGAGGCAGATATAACATGTGCAGAGAGAGTTAGATTTGGGTGTGGTGTGTTCAATCTGCAATCTAAATTGCAGTGTAAAAATAAAGCAGCCAGTATTTACCCTGCACAGAAACAAAATAACCTACCCAAATCTAACTCTCTCTGCAAATGTTATATCTGCCCCCCCCTGCAGTGCACATGGTTTTACCCAACTGCTAAAAAATTTCCTGTTGCAATCAACTTGGAATTACCCCCGATATTTCTAAATTGTAGCAAGTACTCCTTTAACTAATAGTGTTAATGCACATATTTTCAGTCAATATTAAACATGCTGGGATATGTATTATCGAATCCCCCTATATTATAGCCATGGGTATGACACTGTAAATGTAATATATGTTGATAGGAGCAGTATATTTAATAAACCCAATAGGCTGTCCAGTAATGATCACACTGCTAAGGAGGAAGCATGCATGCTTTTATTAAGATAGATCAACACTCACTATGCGTCATAATATTACTGTATAGACTGTTTGATGAGGACTGATAATTGCACCTTAAAGGCGCATGGTCTAACTTAATTAACTGTGCATCCTTTAGTCACCAACAATCCAGTGCATATAATCCCTATTATTATTATTATTATTATTACATTTTATTTATAAGGCGTCACAAGTGTTTCTCAGCGCTGTACAAAGGACAGTACAGGTAGACAAAACTTAGCATTACAGTAAATAAATAACAAAAATAGAGTACATGTAACAAGGAGCACCACACATTCTCAAGACATAATACAGCTAAGATGAAAGTATTGAGGGAGTGATCATTCTACTACTAGGGGCTGGTGGCAATAGATGGAGATGAGCCTTTACCAGCAGGAGAAAAAGCGGGTAAAGATGGTCGTTGAGTAGGGGAGAGCTGCGAGTGAAATGTGTTGAGACGAGGGCTTAGATAACAAGAGGAAAGAGGGAAGTGTCGACAGACAGATGACAAGAGGTGCCAGCAAGCGGGAGGTAGCCTGATAGCAGTATGCAAGCAAAGCTGAGATGTTCACGGCATGAGGCAGGGGGATGGAGGCGCAGCCTCAGGACTAGGTTATGCATCGGGAGGGTATGCTTTGATGAATAGGTGAGTTTTTAGTGCCCGTTTGAAGCTTTGCAAGGTAGGGGAGAGTCTAATGGAGCGGGGGAGTGCATTCCACTGAAGGGGTGCAGCACAGGCATAGTCTTGAACTCGAGCGTGGGAAGCAGTGAACAGGGCGGTGGAGAGGCGACGGTCATTGGCCGACCGTAGGGGGCGGGAGGGAGTATGAAGGGAGAGGAGGTTGGAGATGTAGGGAGCAGTGGAATTAGAGATGGCCTTGTATGTGAGGGTGAGGAGTTTGAAGAGGATTCTGTAGGGGAATGGGAGCCAGTGTAGATTTTGTCAGGGAGTGGCAGATGTGGTGCGGCGGGAGAGGAAGATAAGCCTATTAATTGTATTGTTTAGGTTCTCAATTTCTCAGATGATACAAATTCTGAGATATTGTGCTATGCAGGTGATATACTGTTGCTGGTATAATGCTCCGTATAGCTGTAACCCCTGTTAATTATCGGACAGTGGGGAAGCTATTATACTGACAGCTTATTGCCATAAAATGGGCATATATGTCCATGTGGGAGTTTTTTGAGCACACTTATGATATTAATTAGTGTTCTAACATATAGAAATAGCGTATCAAGAGGTACTAGGATGTGCCATGCTGTGCCCTTACATAGCAAGCATGCAAATGCTGTCTGTACTATTAAGTGCTATAGAAATCTCACAATGCCGCAGATGCTGTCTGTACTAATCAGTGCTACGGAAATCTCACAGTGCCGTGCTAATAATGACTGGTACCCTCATATACACTTTAACAACAAGCACATTAGAATAGGTTGCCAGGTATGACAGTGGATTAATAATTCCCACACACAAATAATTAGAACATTTGTTTAGATAGATGGCGTATGGCTATTCCCTATGCGCATTTCGCTCTATATTAGAGCTTCGTCAGGGCCCTGACACACCCCACAGATATAATCTACAGTATATATCTAAGAAATAATAGACGGCACACAGTGTTGTTTTTAATATCCTTTTATTATTTTTCACCAGGACAAAAAATAAAATTATTTTCCTTTTTTGTCCATTCTTTCTCCATCACATTTATTTATTCTTTCATTGTTTTTATATATTTCGCTTTTTATGACCCTGTATATAGGTCATAATAATACTTCATATGGGATACAAATAAAGTACATTCATTCCATGTGGGTATTGTTAATGTATTATGAAATTAAGTGTTAATTAATAAATTTATCATTACAAATACATTATATGAATGGAATTGAGTGCACCCAGAGAAACTGATCCCTGTTCTTTACTCTTTTTTTAATGACAGTCATTTGCCATACATATTACTGAAAGAATAAAAATTGTAGAAATCATCAGTGATAAGACCTTCAGATGACTCCAGACTCAAGTGGCAGGAGTGCTATTACAGAAAGAGGGACATCTCTATGGTTACACAGCTGAGTAATAGTTTAATCCATTCATTGCCAGACAAAGCAGGAAGATGTTGTTCATATTTTAATCTTGTTTCCAATTCTCTTCCACAGTGCCCAGACTACCCAAGTCAGTGTATTTTTGTGAGAAAGGAAGAATGTTTGAAATAATTCTGTGCTGCATCCACACAGGTCTTTTTAGCATACACTCTCTGACCATAAATGTACAGTACTGTAAAATAGCTTTGTTTGTATAGAAGCAAAGATGTGTCCGAACACTTTTGAGTATGTATATTATGTTATTTGAAAGGGTTGGGGCTGAAATGCCGGCGGTCGGGATGCCAGAGGTCAAAATACAGACCGCAGCACCCCAATGCTCCCTCCCACTCCCTGCAGCCTAACCTTAACCCTTCCCAGTGGTGGCTAAACCTAACCCCCCCTTCCGGCAGCCTAAACCTAACCCTAGACCCCCTGCAGCCTAACTCTAACCCTCACGGGGGGGTGGGGGGGGGTAAATCTAACCCTCCCGCCTGCATCCTAAACATAACCACCACCCCCTTCCAGCAGCCTAACCCTAGCACTCTCCCTGCAGCCAAAAGCTAACATCCACACTATCCCACCCCCTCCCCCGCACTTACCTCTCAGATGGCCTGGCAGTCCCTCCTCAATCGGGATCCCAGCTTTCAGGATACTGGCGCCGACATTGTGATCCTATTTGGCATTCCGGCATCGGAAAGTCAACAGCCTGAATCCTGATCGTCAGGATCCTGACCGAATTTAATTTCAAACCTTAGTCCTACTGAATAGAATAATTCAGAGGAAAGATGAGCTATTATTAATATTTACTTTAATACTTTGGTGCATATATCTTGTAGCTTAAGTCTTTTACATTCCAAGTAACTCAAAATATTACACATCTCAAAAAGGCATGCATAGATTTAGATTACACCTGCATGAACTTACTGTACTTCACCTGCACATTAACAATCCATACTCACCTTTTAATATAATTATTCTACCCCCCTCCATTATCATTTAACTTTATTTTATGCCTCCCCCACTCCCACAAGTGATAGATTACTCCCAATCCCATGGGCATATACCCCCCTCCCACACATGCAGAGCACAACGGAGTGTGTGTCATGGAGGACTGAGGATCAGTTCCCCCTGCTGCAGCTGAACGGATTTCCAAATCTAATAGCCAGGCACACAGCAGGGCAGCATGTCACATGTGATGCAACCTGTCCAGGTAACGTACACCTGCCCCAGGCGCATCACATGTGACGTAGTCAGGCAAGTGGTAAACAGACGCCTCCTGCATGCTTGTGAGATCCGCTGCTGCGTCCTCCAAGCCAGGGGAACTTTACTGGATGGACCACCCAAAAAAAATGGGGTAAGGATAACATTGTTTGGTTTTATTTCTTTTAGATAATTGACTAGTATCACCTTTATTGCTCCATATGTTCTCAACCACAAATATGTTCATATCCAGACCACACATCACATAAAGAAAGACCTGAATTAAAAGTACTTTTTTATAACAAACCCATTTAAAGTAGTGATGTGCACCGGACATTTTTCGGGTTTTGTGTTTTGGTTTTGGATTCGGTTCCGCGGCCGTGTTTTGGATTCCGACGCGTTTTGGCAAAACCTCACCGAAATTTTTTTGTTGGATTCGAGTGTGTTTTGGATTCGGGTGTTTTTTTACAAAAAACCCTAAAACACAGCTTAAATCATAGAATTTGGGGGTCATTTTGATCCCATAGTTTTATTAACCTCAATAACCATAATTTCCACGCATTTCCAGTCTATTCTGAACACCTCACAACATTATTTTTAGTCCTAAAATTTGCACCGAGGTCGCTGGATGGCTAAGCTAAGCGACACAAGTGGCCGACACAAACACCTGGCCCATCTAGGAATGGCACTGCAGTGTCAGACAGGATGGCACTTCAAAAAAATAGTCCCCAAACAGCACATGATGCAAAGAAAAAAAGAGGCGCACCAAGGTCGCTGTGTGACTAAGCTAAGCGACACAAGTGGCCGACACAAACACCTGGCCCATCTAGGAGTGGCACTGCAGTGTCAGGCAGGATGGCACTTCAAAAAAATTGTCCCCAAACAGCACATGATGCAAAGAAAAAAAGAGGCGCACCAAGGTCGCTGTGTGACTAAGCTAAGCGACACAAGTGGCCGACACAAACACCTGGCCCGTCTAGGAGTGGCACTGCAGTGTCAGGCAGGATGGCACTTCAAAAAAATTGTCCCCAAACAGCACATGATGCAAAGAAAAATGAAAGAAAAAAGAGGTGCAAGATGGAATTGTCCTTGGGCCCTCCCACCCACCCTTATGTTGTATAAACAGAACATGCACACTTTAACGAACCCATCATTTCAGCGACAGGGTCTGCCACACGACTGTGACTGAAATGACTGGTTGGTTTGGGCCCCCACCAAAAAAAGAAGCAATCAATCTCTCCTTGCACAAACTGGCTCTACAGAGGCAAGATGTCCACCTCATCATCCTCCTCCGATTCCTCACCCCTTTCACTGTGTACATCCCCCTCCTCACAGATTATAAATTCGTCCCCACTGGAATCCACCATCTCAGGTCTCTGTGTACTTTGTGGAGGCAATTGCTGCTGGTGAATGTCTCCACGGAGGAATTGATTATAATTCATTTTGATGAACATCTTCTCCACATTTTCTGGAAGTAACCTCGTACGCCGATTGCTGACAAGGTGAGCGGCTGCACTAAACACTTTCGGAATACACACTGGAGGGAGGGCAACTTAGGTAGAATAAAGCCAGTTTGTGCAAGGGCCTCCAAATTGTCTCTTTTTCCTGCCAGTATACGTACGGACTGTCTGACGTGCCTACTTGGATGCGGTCACTCATATAATCCTCCACCATTCTTTCAATGGTGAGAGAATCATATGAAGTGACAGTAGACGACATGTCAGTAATCGTTGGCAGGTCCTTCTGTCCGGACCAGATGTCAGCACTCGCTCCAGACTGCCCTGCATCACCGCCAGCGGGTGGGCTCGGAATTCTTAGCCTTTTCCTCGCACCCCCAGTTGCGGGAGAATGTGAAGGAGGAGATGTTGACGGGTCACGTTCCGCTTGACTTGACAATTTTCTCACCAGCAGGTCTTTGAACCTCTGCAGACTTGTGTCTTCGGGAAAGAGAGATACAACGTAGGTTTTAAATCTAGGATCGAGCACGGTGGCCAAAATGTAGTGCTCTGATTTCAACAGATTGACCACCCGTGAATCCTGGTTAAGCGAATTAAGGGCTCCATCCACAAGTCCCACATGCTTAGCGGAATCGCTCTGTTTTAGCTCCTCTTTCAATGTCTCCAGCTTCTTCTGCAAAAGCCTGATGAGGGGAATGACCTGACTCAGGCTGGCAGTGTCTGAACTGACTTCACGTGTGGCAAGTTCAAAGGGTTGCAGAACCTTGCACAACGTTGAAATCATTCTCCACTGCGCTTGAGTCAGGTGCATTCCCCCTCCGTTGCCTATATCGTGGCCAGATGTATAGGCTTGAATGGCCTTTTGCTGCTCCTCCATCCTCTGAAGCATATAGAGGGTTGAATTCCACCTCGTTACCACCTCTTGCTTCAGATGATGGCAGGGCAGGTTCAGGAATGTTTGGTGGTGCTCCAGTCTTCTGTACGCGGTGGCTGAATGCCGAAAGTAGCCCGCAATTCTTCGGGCCACCGACAGCATCTCTTGCACGCCCCTGTCGTTTTTTAAATAATTCTGCACCACCAAATTCAATGTATGTGCAAAACATGGGACGTGCTGGAATTTGCCCAGATGTAATGCACGCACAATATTGCTGGCGTTGTCCGATGTCACAAATCCCCAGGAGAGTCCAATTGGGGTAAGCCATTCTGCGATGATCTTCCTCAGTTTCCGTAAGAGGTTGTCAGCTGTGTGCCTATTCTGGAAAGCGGTGATACAAAGCGTAGCCTGCCTAGGAACGAGTTGGCGTTTGCGAGATGCTGCTACTGGTGCCGCCGCTGCTGTTCTTGCTGCAGGAGGCAATACATCTACCCAGTGGGCTGTCACAGTCATATAGTCCTGAGTCTGCCCTGCTCCACTTGTCCACATGTCCGTGGTTAAGTGGACATTGGGTACAACTGCATTTTTTAGGACACTGGTGAGTCTTTTTCTGAGGTCTGTGTACATTTTTGGTATCGCCTGCCTAGAGAAATGGAACCTAGATGGTATTTGGTACCGGGGACACAGTACCTCAATCAAGTCTCTAGTTGGCTCTGAATTAACGGTGGATACCGGAACCACGTTTCTCACCGCCCAGGCTGCCAAGGCCTCAGTTATCTGCTTTGCAGCAGGATGACTGCTGTGATATTTCATCTTCCTCGCAAAGGACTGTTGGACAGTCAATTGCTTACTGGAAGTAGTACAAGTGGTCTTCCGACTTCCCCTCTGGGATGATGATCGACTCCCAGCAGCTACAACAGCAGCGCCAACAGCAGTAGGCGTTACACTCAAGGATGCATCGGAGGAATCCCAGGCAGGAGAGGACTCATCAGACTTGCCAGTGACATGGCCTGCAGGACTATTGGCTTTCCTGGGTAAGGAGGAAATTGACACTGAGGGAGTTGGTGGTGTGGTTTGCAGGAGCTTGGTTACAAGAGGAAGGGATTTAGTGGTCAGTGGACTGCTTCCGCTGTCACCCAAAGTTTTTGAACTTGTCACTGACTTATGATGAATGTGCTGCAGGTGACGTATAAGGGAGGATGTTCCGAGGTGGTTAACGTCCTTACCCCTACTTATTACAGCTTGACAAAGGCAACACACGGCTTGACACCTGTTGTCCGCATTTGTGTTGAAATAATTCCACACCGAAGAGCTGATTTTTTTTGTATTTTGACCAGGCATGTCAATGGCCATATTCGTCCCACGGACAACAGGTGTCTCCCCGGGTGCCTGACTTAAACAAACCACCTCACCATCAGAATCCTCCTTGTCAATTTCCTCCCCAGCGCCAGCAACACCCATATCCTCATCCTGGTGTACTTCAACAGTGACATCTTCAATTTGACTATCAGGAACTGGACTGCGGGTGCTCCTTCCAGCACTTGCAGGGGGCGTGCAAATGGTGGAAGGCGCAAGCTCTTCCCGTCCAGTTTTGGGAAGGTCAGGCATCACAACCGACACAATTGGACTCTCCTTGGGTATTTGTGATTTAGAAGAACGCACAGTTCTTTGCTGTGCTTTTGCCAGCTTAAGTCTTTTCATTTTTCTAGCGAGAGGATGAGTGCTTCCATCCTCATGTGAAGCTGAACCACTAGCCATGAACATAGGCCAGGGCCTCAGCCGTTCCTTGCCACTCCGTGTCGTAAATGGCATATTGGCAAGTTTACGCTTCTCCTCAGACGCTTTTAATTTTGATTTTTGGGTCATTTTACTGAACTTTTGTTTTTTGGATTTTACATGCTCTCTACTATGACATTGGGCATCGGCCTTGGCAGACGACGTTGATGGCATTTCATCGTCTCGGCCATGACTAGTGGCAGCAGCTTCAGCACGAGGTGTAAGTGGATCTTGATCTTTCCCTATTTTAACCTCTACATTTTTGTTCTCCATTTTTTAATGTGTGGAATTATATGCCAGTATCAATAGCAATGGCCTACTACTATATATACTGCGCACAACTGAAATGCACCACAGGTATGGATGGATAGTATACTTGACGACACAGAGGTAGGTAGAGCAGTGGCCTTCCGTACCGTACTGCTATATATACTGGTGGTCACTGTGTCAGCAAACTGCAAAACTAAAATGCACCACAGGTATAGAATATAGATGGATAGTATACTTAATGATGACACAGAGGTAGGTACAGCAGTGGCCTTCCGTACTGCTATATATAGTATACTGGTGGTCACTGTGTCAGCAAACTGCAAAACTAAAATGCACCACAGGTATAGAATGTAGATGGATAGTATACTTAATGACGACACAGAGGTAGGTACAGCAGTGGCCTTCCGTACTGCTATATATAGTATACTGGTGGTCACTGTGTCAGCAAACTGCAAAACTAAAATGCACCACAAGTATAGAATATAGATGGGTAGTATACTTAATGACGACACAGAGGTAGGTACAGCAGTGGCCTTCCGTACTGCTATATATAGTATACTGGTGGTCACTGTGTCAGCAAACTGCAAAACTAAAATGCACCACAGGTATAGAATGTAGATGGATAGTATACTTAATGACGACACAGAGGTAGGTACAGCAGTGGCCTTCCGTACTGCTATATATAGTATACTGGTGGTCACTGTGTCAGCAAACTGCAAAACTAAAATGCACCACAGGTATAGAATGTAGATGGATAGTATACTTAATGACGACACAGAGGTAGGTACAGCAGTGGCCTTCCGTACCGTACTGCTATATATAGTATACTGGTGGTCACTGTGTCAGCAAACTGCAAAACTAAAATGCACCACAGGTATAGAATGTAGATGGATAGTATACTTAATGACGACACAGAGGTAAGTACAGCAGTGGCCTTCCGTACTGCTATATATAGTATACTGGTGGTCACTGTGTCAGCAAACTGCAAAACTAAAATGCACCACAGGTATAGAATGTAGATGGATAGTATACTTAATGACGACACAGAGGTAGGTACAGCAGTGGCCTTCCGTACTGCTATATATAGTATACTGGTGGTCACTGTGTCAGCAAACTGCAAAACTAAAATGCACCACAGGTATAGAATGTAGATGGATAGTATACTTAATGACTACACAGAGGTAGGTACAGCAGTGGCCTACTGTACCGTAATGCTATATATTATATACTGGTGGTCACTGGTCAGCAAAACTCTGCACTGTACTCCTCCTATATAATATTATACTGGTGGTCCCCAGTCCCCACAATAAAGCAGCACACTGAGCACAGATATGGAGTGTTTTTCAGGCAGACAACGTATACTGGTGGTCACTGTCAGCAAAACTCTGCACTGTACTCCTGCTATATAATACAGCTGCTCCCCAGTCCCCACAATTAAGCAGTGGGAGCACAGATATATGCAGCACACTGAGCACAGATATGGAGCGTTTTTTTCAGGCAGAGAACGGATAACTGGTGGTCACTGATCAGCAAAACTCTGCACTGTACTCCTCCTATATTATACAGCTGCTCCCCAGCCCTCCCCACAATTAAGCAATAGTGCACAGCACAATCAAGTTCAACAATAACGGAGAGGACGCCAGCCATGTCCTCTCCCTAACATTTCCAATGCACGAGTGAAAATGGCGGCGACGCGCGGCTGCTTATATAGAATCCGAATCTCGCGAGAATCCGACAGCGGGATGATGACGTTCGGGCGCGCTCGGGTTACCCGAGCCATACGGGAGAATCCAAGTATGGCTCGGACCCGTGTAAAAAGGGTGAAGTTCGGGGGGGTTCGGTTTCCGAGAAACCGAACCCGCTCATCACTAATTTAAAGTGAAAAATAAAACATTAATTATGCACAAAACATTTTAAAAAAGCAATTTTGTTGTCTAAAAAACAATTTTTACAAATACTGTTAGCAACATGATTGGTAAGCGAAGGACAAAATTCCTCTGAGTTTAAAAAAAATGATTGGTTGATAAATATTAACTTAATAAACCACCTTGCAGTAAGCCTCAATAATCAAACAAGTAGGTGTCAATAACATTGGTACTTTTCTGAATTCTGGTGTTTGTGGGGGCACATGTCTCTCCAATGGTGGTGGAGCATGACTCAGGTGGTGATGGTGGGGCACATGCCACTATGACCAGGGTGCCTGTCTTGCCTGGGGTGGTGGAGGCACCTGTCTTGCCCAAGAAGGTGGGGGTGCCGGTCTTACCTGGGGTGCTGGGAGCACCTGTCTTGCCCACAATGACTATCTTGCCCAGAATACCACAGGTGCCTGTCTTGCCCAGGATGCTGGGGTGCCTGTTTTGCCCAGTGCTAGGATCTCGTGCATCTCCGGGGGTGGTGGAGGATCGTGTTTCTCCCACTGTGGTTGGAACACCTGACTCTCCGGTGATGGTTGGGGCGCATCCCTCATTATCACCTTAATTAAATAAGGATAAAATAGAAATTGTAAATAAATAATTAAGCTCAGTTATATGCAAACATCCCTTCTAGTCAGACTTCCACCATCACTATCCCCTGATACTGCCCTCACAAGAAGTGATCAGAGATTTACTTATAATAAAGTCTAAGGGGTCTTGGGTGGTCACGATATTAGCACCCAAAATTGCATTGCAAGATGCGATTATACCACCCGAATGTAATAGAGAGCACACACATGGAGGGGGTAAAGGCATTTGGGTACATGAGGTGGGTGTCACTGACCTGGGTTGGGGATGTTGTGGACTCGGGGGATCTTCCGATGGTCGGGAAAAGGAACCACAGGTGGGTCGGAGCAGGGATGGTCGGATATAGGATTTCCTCATACAAGACGCTGATAGTTAGGCTTGGTGAAAGAATGCTGAGGAACTTTATTAAGGGAAGGGAGCAATACAGCGGCACATGAAAGGAAGTGAACTTGTGGGCAATGTCAAAAAGTTACTGGAGAATTCGTGAGCAATGTTCAACTGATGAATGAAGAATTTGTGAGCGATGTATAGAGACACTGATGAATGAAGAACTTGTGAGCGATGGTAGATGACACTGAAGAATTTGTGAGCGATGTTTTAAAGACACAGATGAATGAAGAACTTGTGAGCGATGATGAAAGACACTGAAGAATTTGTGAGCGATGTTTAAAAGACACAGATGAATGAAGAACTTGTGAGCGATGGTGAAAGACACTGAAGAATTTGTGAGCGATGTTTAAAGACACTGATGAATGAAGAACTTGTGAGCGATGATGAAAGACACTGAAGAATTTGTGAGCGATGTTAAAAGGCACTGATGAATGAAGAACTTGTGAGCGATGGTGAATGACACTGAAGAATTGGTGAGCGATGTTTAAGGACACTGATGAATGAGGAACTTGTGAGCGATGGTGAATGACACTGAACGCTGGAAACACTAAAGTTGGTTCGGCCCGCAGGCCTTGCTGAATCCAGGGAGCGCTGGCAACTGCACTGCAGAGGAACACACTAGTTGCTCGGATTACTGGAGACTGTGCTGCAGGAAGGCACCCTGAATGCTAGATGCACTGGAGTATAGCTGCTGGGAAACACACTGCGTACGGGAGCTCTGGCATCCACTTCAGAAAAGAGACGATACTCAGGCGCCGAGGCTCTGCCCGGTGTCCGGTTTTGAATCTCCCGCCTCTATTGGATTGGTGAAGCGGGTTTGTGACATCACCTGCTCCCCGCCCACGTGACGCCGGCTGTCATGGCGGCGCCCACGCTCCGGGGAACCGACGGGAGCCACGCCAGCCAGACGCCGGGACCCGAGGACTGCCGGAGACGAGGATCGCCAAACGGACCAGCAGCCACGCAGGGGTAAGCGCGGCGGCCGCTGCCCCTGGCGTGTGACAGTGGGATACAGGCATACGGGACACAAGGTGAGGATTTGATAGATTAACAGGGATTCTCAACAAGCGGCTCTCTGACTGTTATGGGGCTGCACATCCCAGCATGCCCTGCTTCAAATTTAGCTTTCCCTAATAGCAGCAGTGTGGCATGACATGCTGGGATATGTGGTTACACGGCAGCGGGAGGACCGCATGTCAGGGACGTGCGGTGAGGTAAATTGGTCAGGAGACACAAACGAGTGGGAATAGTCCCTATTGGTCAAGATGCCACTGGCTGAATTTTGAGCTGGCGGTATGTAGTGGTCGGTATTGTGACCAGCGGTCTCCTGACCACCGGTCACATAACTACATTCCGTCCTGTGCATGCTCCATAGCCAGCACAGCATCTACCACTCGCATCATTATTTGCTGCCGAATGGATATACCTGGGTGGCAGAGAGGTGTTCGCATATAGTTACAACAGAATTTACTGCACTAAATAAGAAACTGTTAATAATTAAATAAATGTAGTCCAGTGAGGGAGAATGGGAATGGGAATGGGCGGCCATTAAGTTGTCCATACACAGAGATCTGTATACAGCAGATCTCTTGCACCAATGGTAGTGCTGGTGCAACTGATAATGATAAATTTGGGCCTGTTTGCAAGCTTACTGCCTGTATAAAATTCCTGGAGAAGTTTAATACACGAGATCCAGACAGATTGCAATAAGAGCATAAAAAGATTGACATGTATCCACATAGACTCAGTAAAGATGACAATTACCGGAGGTAGTGTGAACTGTGTCAAAAACAACAGTTCTGTAAGCGTCTGATAGGTGTTATCCAGAAGCACCTCCACAGATAGCCGACCTCACTGCCGTCAGGTTTTTGCTCCACACTGGCTCCTATGGCAAGGAGCCAGTGTGGAGCAAAAACCTGACGGCAGTGAGCTTGGCTCTAGGTATAGTATGGATCCGGGGTGCAGGACCCCACGATGTCGGCACAGGTCGGCCACCCCAGGTCAGCACACAGGTGAAAATTAAAAGGGGTTGATAAGAAGCACAGAAGTGCTATGTAAGTGGTGTGATTAAAATAATATATACAAAGTGATAGGGAAAATCATAATTGTTAATAAAGTGTTAGGGTGTGCCGACCCGAAGCAGCCCAGCCATACCGACACAGGGGCCACCGCACCCCACACCCACCCCATAAATAATTACAAATATGTCTGGGTTAAATTCCCAGTGTAAGGCCACATGGTAATGGCTCCTACAGCATCTGAGAGCCAGCTTACCTGGGGATACCCCTGGCTTCCCCTATGGCACTCCTGGAGTCAGCAATCCCTCCTAATGCTGACCCATCTGTGCCTCTCTAAATACAATACACAAAATGGAAAGCTGCTCAATCAGATTGTAATGTCACTCAGGTGCTAAAAGGGAGGGGTAATTCTGTGTAGGAAAAAACTGTGTTCCCTAATGCACACTGAGTGAAAAATATTACTACATAATAGTCAGATAATACGGAGATCTTAGTTGCGTATATCTGCAGATATAGGGTTAAGCCCCCAGGCCGATCGACAAGGCTTCTCCGTCACTGGGGGTCCCTAATACTAGGTATGGGTCCGGGGTGCAGGACCCCACGATGTCGGCACAGGTCGGCCACCCCAGGTCAGCACACAGGTGAAAATTAATAGGGGTTAATAAGCACAGAAGTGCTATGTAAGTGGTGTGATTAAAATAATATATACAAAGTGATAGGGAAAATCATAATTGTTAATAAAGTGTTATGGTGTGCCGACCCGAAGCAGCCCAGCCATACCGACACAGGGGCCACCGCACCCCACACCCACCCCATAAATAATTACAAATATGTCTGGGTTAAATTCCCAGTGTAAGGCCACATGGTAATGGCTCCTACAGCATCTGAGAGCCAGCTTACCTGGTGATACCCCTGGCTTCCCCTATGGCACTTCTGGAGTCAGCAATCCCTCCTAATGCTGACCCATCTGTGCCTCTCTAAATACAATACACAAAATGGAAAGCTGCTCAATCAGATTGTAATGTCACTCAGGTGCTAAAAGGGAGGGGTAATTCTGTATAGGAAAAAACTGTGTTCCCTAATGCACACCGAGTGAAAAATATTACTACATAATAGTCAGATAATACGGAGATCTTAGTTGCGTATATCTGCAGATATAGGGTTAAGCCCCCAGGCCGATCGACAAGGCTTCTCCGTCACTGGGGGTCCCTAATACTAGGTATGGGTCCGGGGTGCAGGACCCCACGATGTCGGCACAGGTCGGCCACCCCAGGTCAGCACACAGGTGAAAATTAATAGGGGTTAATAAGAAGCACAGAAGTGCTATGTAAGTGGTGTGATTAAAATAATATATACAAAGTGATAGGGAAAATCATAATTGTTAATAAAGTGTTAGGGTGTGCCGACCCGAAGCAGCCCAGCCATACCGACACAGGGGCCACCGCACCCCACACCCACCCCATAAATAATTACAAATATGTCTGGGTTAAATTCCCAGTGTAAGGCCACATGGTAATGGCTCCTACAGCATCTGAGAGCCAGCTTACCTGGGGATACCCCTGGCTTCCCCTATGGCACTTCTGGAGTCAGCAATCCCTCCTAATGCTGACCCATCTGTGCCTCTCTAAATACAATACACAAAATGGAAAGCTGCTTAATCAGATTGTAATGTCACTCAGGTGCTAAAAGGGAGGGGTAATTCTGTGTATTGTATTTAGAGAGGCTGGTATCTGTGTTTGTATTGTATATGTTTTTTTATATATTTGCTAAAATTGTGATCAAAGTGAGAAGCGCGGTCTCATATTTTGGTATGTTATTTTTCTGTTTGAGGTTATTGGGATCAAATCCTCGAGGTAAGCTGCTCCCACTTTGATTAATGACAGCACCAGGTGTATGCTTGTAGTAATTCCCAAAGTAGTAGTGCCCCTTACACATATTGCCCACAGTAGTAGTGCCCCTTATACACATAATGCCCTCAATAGTAGTACCCCTTATACACATAATGCCCACAGAAGTAGAGCTCCTTACGCATAATGCACAGAGTAGTAGTGCCCCTTACACATTATACCACACAGTAGTAGTTCCCTTTATACATTACACCCACTCTAATATTGCCCCTTACAGATTATGCCCACAGTAGTATTGACCCTTACACATAATGCCAACAGTAGTACTGCCCCTTACACATTATGCCACATAAATGCAGCACTTTACAAACTTACCTGAAGCTCCTGCTTCTGTGTCCACCATCATCCACTTTATAGAATGTAATTTCAAGTGCCCATACCCTTCTGGGCTTTATTTGTGGGCGGATGTGACCTGTAGAGCACATCTGCTGATGTATGTAGAAAACAGCCGTCAGTGGAATGCGGAAGTGCGTTTCACTAAGGATCATCACCGGAGATCTGATCGCGGGTGGAAGTTAGTGTTAGGCATAAAGATCTGCATCTCCGCACTCAGCGCCGGCCGGTGAAATGCAGGAGTGCGTTTCACCGAGTCGTGGACCTGGAAGTCAGTTCTGCAAACGCAGCTGTGTACCCCCGCTCCTATTGCAGACTGTGGACAAACAAGAGTTTATCCCTTATACCTAGTCAAATTCACTATGATATTAATAAATTTTTAGGGGTAATATTCCACTCTGGCGCTTCACTAGGTTTACATGTATAGGAATATCTTCATATCCTTAGAACCTATATGTATCTTACATCCAATTTATAAGAGGATGTAATTCACAGAAAAAAGAAAAAAGAACAATATAGTGCAGAGACCTTTTTTTTATAGAATTAATATGTCTGAAAAGACGAATGTACACTCACAAGGCAACTTCTAAAAATGAGCTCATCATAATTTCTCTCTCTTATGTCGATTTCCAGAGAAGGATTAATCTTCTTTCTCCATAATTCCAACCTAAATAAGGTGTGTATGTGTCTACCACAATGGTAAAGCACAATAGCTCACACACATGAAACAAAAAGAGGCTTATAGTGCAGACGTCCTTAAAAGGTGTACAGGTTTTTATTCTGACAAATTCGCACTTACATCACATAAAAAGATAAAAGCATGTAGAATGTAGGGAGTGCCGGGCTGTTGTTACCAATATATATATATATATATATATATACACACACACACACACACACACACACACACACACACACACACACACGTGCTACCTGTTAGCTGTTTCAGTAAAGCAGCTGTGGGATAATAGGCGGTAGTTAGTCTTCCAAAACAAGATATTGTACAGAAAATTGTTCACAGCGCTAATAATTGATAATAAAATTGAAAACATACATTTAAAAGACAATTTATAACAATTTAATATACGACATAGAAATCATTACAAACATTTTATGTATTATAAAGGAAAAATAAGAATTTACTTACCGATAATTCTATTTCTCGTAGTCCGTAGTGGATGCTGGGGACTCCGTCAGGACCATGGGGATAGCGGGCTCCGCAGGAGACAGGGCACATCTAAAAAAGCTTTTAGGTCACATGGTGTGTACTGGCTCCTCCCCCTATGACCCTCCTCCAAGCCTCAGTTAGGTACTGTGCCCGGACGAGCGTACACAATAAGGAAGGATCTTGAATCCCGGGTAAGACTCATACCAGCCACACCAATCACACCGTACCACTTGTGATCTGAACCCAGTTAACAGTATGATAACAAAACGAAGTAGCCTCTGAAAAAGATGGCTCACAACAAGAATAACCCGATTTTTGTAACAATAACTATGTACAAGCATTGCAGACAAACCGCACTTGGGATGGGCGCCCAGCATCCACTACGGACTACGAGAAATAGAATTATCGGTAAGTAAATTCTTATTTTCTCTAACGTCCTAGTGGATGCTGGGGACTCCGTCAGGACCATGGGGATTATACCAAAGCTCCCAAACGGGCGGGAGAGTGCGGATGACTCTGCAGCACCGAATGAGAGAACTCCAGGTCCTCCTTAGCCAGAGTATCAAATTTGTAAAATTTTACAAACGTGTTCTCCCCTGACCACGTAGCTGCTCGGCAAAGTTGTAATGCCGAGACCCCTTGGGCAGCCGCCCAAGATGCGCCCACTTTCCTAGTGGAGTGGGCCTTTACAGATTTAGGCTGTGGCACGCCTGCCACAGAATGTGCAAGTTGGATTGTGCTACAGATCCAACGTGCAATCGTCTGTTTAGACGCAGGAGCACCCATCTTGTTGGGTGCCATACAATATAAACAGCAAGTCAGACTTTCTGACTCCAGCCGTCCTAAACTATATATATATATATATATATATATATTTTTTTTTAGGGTCCTGACAACGTCTAGTAACTTGGAGTCCTCCAAGTCCCTAGAAGCCGCAGGCACCATAATAGGTTGTTTCAGGTGAAAAACCTGACACCCCCTTAGGAAGAAAACTGGAGACGAGTCCCAGTTCTGCCCTGTCCGAATGGAAAATTAAATATGGGCTTTTGCAAGACAAAGCCGCCCATTCTGACAAAGGCCTGGCCGAGGCCAGGACCAACAGCATGGTCACTGTCCATGTGAGATATTGGTCAACAGCATGTTCACTTTCCATGTGATATATTTCAAATCCACAGATTTGAGCGGTTCAAACCAATATGATTTTAAGGAATCCCAACACTATGTTGAGATCCCACGGTGCCACTAGAGGCACAAAAAGGGGTGTATATGCAATACTCCCTTGACAATCTGGACTTCAGGAACTGAAGTCAATTCTTTTCGGAAGAAATTCTACAGGGCCGAAACTTAAAACCTTAAAGAACCCCAATTTTAGGCTCAAAACACTCCTGTTTTCAGGAAGTGTAGAAATCGACCTAGTTGAATTTTCTTCGTGGGGCCTTCCTGGCCTCACCCACGCAACATATTTTCACCACATGTGGTGATGACGTTGTGCGATCACCTCCTTCCTGGCTTTGACCAGGGTAGGTATGACCTCTTATGGAATGCCTTTTTCCTTCAGGATCCGGCATTCAACCGCCATGCCGTCAAACGCAGCCGCGGTAAGTCTTGGAATAGACATGGTACCTGCTGAAGCAAGTCCCTTCTTAGCTCCCCAGGCCCTTAGTCCTCTGTGAGCATCTCTTGAAGTTCCGGGTACCAAGTCCCTCTTGGCCAATCCGGAGTCACGAGTATAGTTCATACTCCTCTATGTCTTATAATTCTCAATACCTTGGTTATGAGAAGCAGAGGAGGGAACACATACACCGACTGTTACACCCACGGTGTTACCAGGACATCCACAGCTATCGCCTGAAGGTCTCATGACCTGGCGCAATACCTGTCCCGTTTTTTGTTCGGGCGGGACGCCATCATTTCCACCTTTGGTCTTTGCCAATGGCTCACAATCATGCGGAAAAACTTCCCTATGAAGTTCCCACTCTCCCAGGTGGAGGTCATGCCTGCTGAGGAAGTCTGCTTCCCAGTCGTCCACTCCCGGAGAGAACACTGCTGACAGTGCTATCACATGATTTTCCGCCTAGCGAAAAATCCTTGCAGTGTTTTCACTGCCCTCCAGCTTCTTGTGTCGCCCTTTCTGTTTACGTGGGCGACTGCCGTGATGTTATCCCACTGGATCAATACCGGCTGACCTTGAAGCAGAGGTCTTGCTAAGTTTAGAGCCTTATAATTTCACTCTTAGCTCCATCTATGTGGAGAGAATTCTCCAGACTTGATCACACTTTCCTGGAAATTTTTTCCCTGTGTGACTGCTCCCCAGCCTCTCAGGCTGGCCTCCGTGGTTACCAGCATCCAATCCTGAATGCTGAATCTGTGGCCCTCTAGAAGATGAGCACTCTGTAATCACCACAGGAGAGACACCCTTGTCCTTGGATATAGGGTTATCCGCTGATGCATCTGAAGATGCGATCCGGACCATTTGTCCAGCAGATCCCACTGAAGAGTTCTTGCGTGAAATCTGCCGAATGGAATTGCTTCGTAATAAGCCACCATTTTTACCAGGACTCTTGTGCAATGATGCACTGACACTTTTCCTGGTTTTAGGAGGATCCCGATTAGCTCGGATAACTCCCTGGTTTTCTCCTCTGGGAGAAACACCTTTTTCTGGACTGTGTCCAGAATCATCCCTAGGAACAGTAGACGTGTCCTCGGAAAAGCTACGATTTTGGAATATTTAGAATCCACTCGTGCTGTCGTAGAACTATTAAAGATAGTGCTACTCCGACCTCCAACTGTTCTCTGGACCTTGCCCTTATCAGGAAAGCGTCCAAGTTTCTTTTAAGAAGAATCATCATTTCGGCCATTACCTTGGTAAAGACCCGGGGCGCCGTGGACAATCCAAACGGCAGCGTCTGAACTGATAGTGACAGTTCTGTACCACGAACCTGAAGTACCCTTGGTGAGAAGGGCAAATTTGGACATGTAGGTAAATGTCCCTGATATCCAGTGACACCATCTCGTCCCCTTCTTCCTGGTTCGCTATCACTGCTCTGAGTGACTCCATCTTGATTTGAACGCTTGTATGTAAGTGTTCAAATATTCCAGATCTCACCGAGCCGTTTGGCTTCAGTACCACAATATAGTGTGGAATAATACCCCCTCCCTTGTTGTAGGAGGGGTACTTTGATTATCACCTGCTGGGAATACAGCCTGTGAATTCCAATACTGCCTCCCTGTCGGAGGTAGACGTTGGTAAAACAGACTTCCGGAACTTGTGAGGAGGAGACGTCTCGAATTTCCAATGTACACCTGGGATACTACATGTAGGATCCAGGAGTCCCCTTGCGAGTGAGCCCACTGCGTGCTGAAACTCTTGAGATGACCCCCTACCGCACCTGAGTCCACTTGTACTGCCCCAGCGTCATGCTGCGGACTTGGCAGAAGCTGTGAAGGGCTTCTGTTCCTGGGAGTGGGCTGCTTGCTGCAGTCTTCTTCCCTTTTCTCTACCCCTGGGCAGATATGACTGGCCTTTGCCCGCCTGCCCGTATGGGGACGAAAGGACTGAGACTGAAAAGACTGTGTCCTTTTCTGCTGAGATGTGACTCGGGGAACAAAAGGTGGATTTTTCAGCTGTCGCCATGGCCACCAGGTCCGATGGACCGCCCCTTTATACGGCAATACTTCCATGTGCCGTCTGGAATCTGCCTCACCTGACCACTGTCGTGTCTTCGTCTGGCAGATATGGACATCACATTTACTCTTGATGCCAGAATGCAAATATCCCTCTGCGCATCACGCATATATAGAAATGCATCCTTAAAATGCTCTATAGACAATAAAATCTTGTCCCTGTCAAGGGTATCAAAATTTTCAGTCAGGAAATCCGACCAAGCCCCCTCAGCGCTGCACATCCAGTCTGAGGCGATTGCTGGTCGTAGTATAACACCAGTATGTGTGTATATACTTCTTAGGCTATTTTTCAGCTTCCTATCAGCTGGCTCCTTGAGGGCGGCCGTATCTGGAGACGGTAACGCCACTTGTTTTTATAAGCGTGTGAGCGCCTTATCCACCCTAAGGTGTGTTTCCCAACTCGCCCTTACTTCTGGCGGGAAAGGGTATACCGCCCATAACTTTCTATCGGAGGAACCCCACGTATCATCACACACTTCATTTCATTTATCTGATTTAGGCAAAACTACAAGTAGTTTATTCACACCCTACAAAATACCCTTATTTGTGGTACTTGTAGTATCAGAAATATGTAACACCTCCTTCATGCCCTTAACATGTAACGTGTGGCCCTAAAGGAAAATACGTTTGTTTCTTCACCGTCGACACTGGAGTCAGTGTCCCTGAGGTAAATGGGCGTTTTTACAAGCCCCTGGCGGTGTCTGAGACGCCTGGACAGGTACTAATTTGTTTGCCGGTCGTCTCATGTCGTCAACCGGCTCGCAGCGTGTTGACATGCTCACGTACTTCCACAAGTAAGCCATCCATTCCGGTGTCGACTCCCTAGAGAGTGACATCACCATTACAGGCAATTTGCTCCGCCTCCTCACCAACATTTTCCTCATACATGTCGACACACACGTACCGACATACAGCACACACACAGGGAATGCTCTGATAGAGGACAGGACCCACTAGCCCTTTGGGGAGACAGAGGGAGAGTTTGCCAGCACACACCAAAATGCTATAATTATACAGGGACAACCTTTATAAAAGTGTTCCTCCCTTATAGCATTTAATATATATTTATATCGCCAAATCAGTGCCCCCCCTCTCTGTTTTAACCCTGTTTCTGTAGTGCAGTGCAGGGGAGAGCATGGGAGCCTTCCCCTCAGCCTTTCTGTGAGGGAAAATGGCGCTGTGTGCTGAGGAGAATAAGCTCCGCCCCTTTTTCGGCTGGTTTTTTCTCCCGGTTTTTAAGAACTGGCCTGGGTTAAAATACATACATATAGCCTTAATGGCTATATGTGATGTATTTATTTTGCCAATAAGGTACTTATATTGCTGCCCAGGGCGCCCCCAGCAGCGCCCTGCACCCTCCGTGACTAGGTCAGTGAGCCGTGTGACAACAATGGCGCACAGCTGCAGTGCTGTGCGCTACCTTCATGAAGACTGTGAAGTCTTCTGCCGCCTGTTTCCGGACCTCCGTTCTGCCGTCTTCTTCAGCGTCTGTAAGGGGGATCGGCGGCGCGGCTCCGGGACGAACCCCAGGCTGACCTGTGTTCCGACTCCCTCTGGAGCTCAGTGTCCAGTAGCCTAAGATCCCAATCCATCCTGCACGCAGGTGAGTTGGAGATCTCTCCCCTAAGTCCCTCGTTGCAGTGATCCTGTTGCCAGCAGGAATCACTGAATGAAACCTAAAAAAAAACTTTTCTAAACAGCTCTTTAAGAGAGCCACCTAGATTGCACCCTTCTCGGACGGGCACAAAAACCTAACTGAGGCTTGGAGGAGGGTCATAGGGGGAGGAGCCAGTACACACCATGTGACCTAAAAGCTTTTTTAGATGTGCCCTGTCTCCTGCGGAGCCCGCTATCCCCATGGTCCTGACGGAGTCCCCAGCATCCACTAGGACGTTAGAGAAACATATATTATGAGCTGATGCTGATGGGTTTATAGATAATAAGTTTAATTGATTTGTGGGCAGTAGATAAAATTGTTACTTGGAGGCATTTGTGATGATTTCTTCAATGTATGTGCTCTTATTCCACTAGGGGCAACAGTCCAGCTATATACAGTATATTACTGGTCAGTGGCGTAAGTACGTCCCAGTCGCCTGGAGGCATGATAAATGTTGGTGCCCCCCTACATATACACACACATACCATATGTAACTATCCGACACTCAGGGTGAACAGTAGTAGCGTGCTCAGGTACCTTTCCCAATAGTAATATAGATAGACATAGAAAGTGGACGCACTCCAAGTCAGTCATTACAATAAAACAGACACCAGCATACCATTATAGTACACCTACAGTGCTCCCTCACCCGCCAGCAGGTCTCGATGGAGATGCTTTGGCGCAGCGGTGTGCCGATATACTTAGTGTTCACTCTAGAATTTTTTAAGGGCAGGGTGCTGATCACGGGGAGGGCACATTTTTCCATTCGGGAGGGCACATTTGTAAGTTAGATGGGCAAACTTAGGTACATACTATAATGCTTGGTGCTCCCATCCCTACAGGACAGAACATGGATAGTGCGCGCCGAAGGCGCGCATCAAAAATGTAGGGGCGTTGCTTCGTGGGGAAGGGGCGTGGCCACATAATAGTGGCAATTCACATTACATCACACAGTAGTGCACCTAATACACATTGCACCAGGTAGAACCTCCTATACACACTGCGACAGGTAGAGCACGTTATACATATTGCGCCAGATAGAGCACGTTATACACATTGCACCAGGCAGAGCACTGAGACATACCGCTCCAGGTGGAGAGCACTGAGACACACTGCACCAGGTAGAGAGCACTGAGACACACTGCACCAGGTAGAGAGCACTGATACACACTGCACCAGGTAGAGAGCACTGAGACACACTGCACCAGGTAGAGAGCACTGAGACACACTGCACCAGGTAGAGAGCACTGAGACACACTGTACCAGGTAGAGAGCACTGAGACACATTGCACCAGGTAGAGAGCACTGAGGCACATTGCACCAGGTAGAGAGCACTGAGACACATTGCACCAGGTAGAGAGCACTGAGACACATTGCACCAGGTAGAGAGCACTGAGACACATTGCACCAGGTAGAGAGCACTAAGACACATTGCACCAGGTAGAGAGCACTGAGACACATTGCACCAGGTAGAGAGCACTGAGACACATTGCACCAGGTAGAGAGCACCGAGACACATTGCACCAGGTAGAGAGCACTGAGACACATTGCACCAAGTAGAGAGCACTGAGATTGAAGTTTACAGCTGCAGTACTTACAAGGTAAATTTAGCCCAGGACACATAGGGGGGCTGATCACCACCACACTTGCAGAGCTGCATTAAAGATGGCGACCTGTTGATCCTCCCTGGCATCTCCGAGTTATTTTAAACATTCATACACAGGAGGGCTGGGTTTGCCTCGGCGGGAGACGCAAACCCAGCTCTCCTGTCACACCAGATCATGAGCAGACCTATAGTCACTGTGTCAGCGCAAGGCTGAGACAGCGGCGGCTGACAGCTACGTACGGGCGAGGCAGGCCGCGGGGGACTCTCATGTGCTTACCGGGTCCGGCGGCGCACGGCTGGGTCCGGCGGCGTGGCGGGGTCCGGTGGGCAGCAAACGGCGGGGCGCACAAAAACAGGCAAGGCGGGATTCAGCTGTCTAAAAAACGAGCAGGGTGCAGCGCCCTGTGAAAGACACCTAGCGTGAACACTAGAAATATATTAAAAAAACACACAAACGCCTCATTCACTTAAACACACACACGCCTCTTTTACTTAAACACACACGCTGCTTTCACTTAAAAACACACATGCCTCTTTCACACACACACACACATGCCTCATTCACTTAAAAACACACACGCCGCTTTCACACACACACACACACACACACACACACACACACACACACACACACACACACATGCCTCCTTCACTTAAAAACACACACACACGCCACTTTCACTTAAACACACACACCCAGACCAGGTGTGTGCTCTGTACATAGGGGGTAATTCCAAGTTGATCGCAGCAGGAATTTTTTTTAGCAGTTGGGCAAATCCATGTGCAGTGCAGGTGAGGCAGATATAACATGTGCAGACACATGTTATACACACACACACACACACACGCCTCTCACTTACACACACACATGCCTCTCACACACATGCCACACACACACACACACGCCTCTCATACATGCCTCTCACACACATGCCTCTTTTACTTGAACGCCCAACTTTCCTTAAAAACACACACACACACACACACACACACACACACACACCTCACTTAAAAGCAAGCACACACAAAATACAGTGCTTCCAACAATTATTAAAGCCCCCCCAGCACCCCCAACTACACCTCTCCCCCACCCCCACGCAGTGCCTACCTTTGGCTATCATCAGGCTGACGGAGGAACAGAGGGACAGCTAGCTTGTTTAACTGCGCTCTGGAGCTCCCCCTAGCTGCAGCCAGTGCCAGCTCTCTGTATATACAGAAGTGTCACTGACACAGCTCCTCCGTCTTCAATATCAGCGAGCGATCGTCAGGCAGCGGGAGACAGTGGAGATGTGCCCCCTTGAGATCAGGAGCCCGGCGGCAGTCGACTCCACTGCCTCCCACAGTTCCGCCACTGTTACTGGTAGTATGCTGAGTGGGTACAGTCCTTATAGCGATGATCCATGGCATACTGGGCGTCTACTGCAATTGTTTTGGAGTCCCAACTGGATTATTCATGCTGGAAATGCAGTTTTGAGAGCGTTGTCCTTTAAAGTACAAACTGTGCCTACCAAGTGTGGGCCACAAGCTCAGGTCACCTGATGCGTTTCACTGCACCGGGCAGCTTTATCAAAGGTGTCTTTACTGTCCTCCTTTTCCCCTTTATATAGGTTAAGTAATCCGGATAACAATCCCCATCAGTCAGCAGTCAGCATCTAATTAACTTCAGTTTTCATAATAATGTTATAAAATTAACATTAGAAACAGTAGTGTGGTAAAACTTATTTTAC
The DNA here is from genome assembly GCF_028390025.1 of Pseudophryne corroboree. NCBI lineage: Eukaryota > Metazoa > Chordata > Amphibia > Anura > Myobatrachidae > Pseudophryne > Pseudophryne corroboree. The sequence continues at coordinate 218,117,831 of NC_086452.1, forward strand.
ATTACTATACCAGTTGGCAATTCCATTTAAAAATGGTTATATTTAGCTAATTTTCTTTTTGTTATATAAATCATGTGATCGGGCTCCCAGTCACGTGATCTGTCACATACAATGTATTCCGGGTGTCATGACAACCAGTTAGCTGATACGGCCTTTCTAGGCCAATCTAAAGTTGTAAAGTCATATGATCCGGAAGTTCCAGCACAGCTTGAATGCATAACAACCATTTACATCATTGTGACTTCTGGGATACAGGGACTACATGATATAAACAGTGTCCTTAAATAAGGAGATTTATAGTAAGAACTTACCCTTGTTAAATCTCTTTCTGCGAGGCACCAACAGGCTAAAAGCTTTGACTATTCCCAAGATGCTCAGCGCCGCCTCCTCTATAACCCCCACCACCGTGCACAGGAGCTCAGTTTCGTTAACCAGCCCAATGCAGTAGCAAGCAAAAGAGACGACATCCGTTAGTAGCCACGTGCACCACATTCTCACGACAGGAGAAGGTATTAGCGGCTAATGCCATACCAACCCAAAGAAGCTAAATGCGTCAGGGTGGTCGCCCTGTGGAATCCAGTGTACCTCACAGAAAGAGATTTAACAAGGGTAAGTTCTTACCATAAATCTCCTTTTCTGCAGCGGGGTACACTGGTATTCCACAGGGAATAACATTGGGGATGTCCTAAAGCAGTTCCTTATGAGAGGGGACGCACTGTAGCGGACACAAGAACCCGAAGTCCACAGGAAGCATCCTGGGAGGCGGAAGAATTGAAGGCATAGAACCTTATGAAAATGTTCACTGAGGACCACATAGCCGCCTTGCACAATTGTTCAAGGGTCGGACCACGGCGGGCCGCCCAAGAAGGTCCTACAGACTGAGTAGAATGGGCTTTGATGATAGCAGGAGCTGGAAGGCTAGCCATGTTTGTGAAAACCAAACAGTACAAAGACAGAAACAGACTTCCTAATGGAGGTTGTCCTCTTCACATAGATACGGAGAGCCCGTACTACATCCAAAGACCGCTCTTTTGAGGATAAATCCGGAGAGACAAAGGTTGGAACCACAATCTCCTGGTTAAGGTGGAAAGAAGACACCACCTTAGGTAGATAACCATGGCGCGTTAGAAGAACCGCCCGGTCATGGTGAAAAATCAGATAGGGGGACCTACAAGACAAGGCACCCAAATCTGATACCCGTCTAGTAGAGGCAATAGCCAGCAGAAACAAGACCTTGAGGGAAAGCCACTTAAGGTCCGCAGATTCAAGAGGTTCAAACGGAGACTCTTGCAAAGCCTCCAGAACCAATTTTTACTCTGAAACCATACCGACAAGACAGAAATATGAACCTTGAGGGAGGCCAGCCGAAGGCCCAACTCCAGGCCCTGTTCTAGGACGGCCAAAAGTTTGGCCGTACTAAACTTGTAAAAGTCATGATTGTTAGATGCGCACCAAGCAAAGTAAGAATTCCAAACCCTATGGTAAATCCGAGCAGAAGCCAGCTTACGGGCCTTCAACATAGTTTGAATGACTGCCTCAGAAAATCCTTTGGCCCTCAGTACTGAAGCTTCAAGAGCCACGCCATCAAAGCCAAAGGGGCCAAATCCTGGTAAACGCAAGGGCCCTGAACGAGGAGGTCTGGTAGTTGCGGAAGCAGAAGAGGACACTCTAGTGAGAGACCCTGTAGGTCTGAGAACCAATGCCGTCTGGGCCACGCTGGAGCTATTAGAATAAGGATTCCCCCATCTTGCTTGAACTTCCTTACTACTCTGGGCAGGATTGACACCAGAGGGAACACGTATGGCAGCCAAAAGTTCCATGGAATTGCCAGTGTGTCCACGAACGCTGCTTGAGGATCCCTTGTTTTTGCTCAGAAGACCGGAACCTTGTGATTGTGTCAAGATGCCATCAGGCCCACATCTGGTAGCCCCCACTTGTCCACTAGGAGTTGAAATACTTCTGGATGAAGGCTCCACTCTCCGGCGTGTACGTCCTGACTACTGAGGAAGTCCGCTTCCCAGTTGAGGACCCCCGGAATGAACACTGCCGAAATGGCTGGCAGATGGCGTTCCGCCCATTGAAGAATCTTTGACACTTCCAACATTGCCATGCGGCTTCGAGTGGTGGCGTTGTCTGACTGTACTTGAACAGGCATGTTCAGTACCAGATGCCGGGCCAGTTTCAGAGCATTGGCCCTCATTCCGAGTTGATCGCTAGCTGCCGTTGTTCGCAGCGCAGCGATCAGGCTAAAAATTGGCACTTCTGCACATGCGTATGGGCCGCAGTACACACGCGCAAAGTACTTTCACACAAAACTATGCAGTTTTACACAAGGGCGAGCAATGCTTTTCTGTCACTATGCTGATCGGTGAGTGATTGACAGGAAGTGGGTGTTTCTGGGTGGTAACTGACCGTTTTCCGGGAGTGTGCTATAAAACGCAGGCGTGACAGGTGAAAACGCAGGCGTGCCTGGGGAAACGGGGGAGTGGCTGGCCGAACGCAGGGCGTGTTTGTGATGTCAAAGCAGGAACTAAACTGACTGAAGTGATCGCAAGGTAGGAGTAGGTCTGGGGCTGCTCAGAAACTGCATGAAAAATTTCACAAGCAGTTCTGCTAACCTTTCGTTCGCACTTCTGCTAAGCTAATATACACTCCCAGAGGGAGGTGGCTTAGCGTTTGCACTGCTGCTAAAAGCAGCTAGCGAGCGAACAACTCGGAATGAGGGCCCTTGAACACTGATCACAATTCCAGAATGTTTATTGGGAGGAAAGACTCCTCCCTGGTCCACCGACCCTGAAGAGAGTGTTGCTCCAACACCGCGCCCCAACCCCTCAGACTGGCATCCATCGTCAGAAGGACCCAGTTGGAGATCCAGAAGGGATGACCCCTGCTCAATCGATGGTCCTGCAGCCACCAAGTCAGTGACAGACGGACCTCCGGAGACAACGAGACCATTTGAGACCTGATCCGGTGAGGCAGGCCCTCCCACTTAGCAAGAATCAGTGTTTGCAGAGGGCGGGAATGAAATTGAGCATACTCCACCATGTCAAAAGCTGACACCATGAGGCCTAGTACTTGCATCGCCGAGTGTATCGACACACGCGCACGAGAGAGGAAGCAACGTATCTTGTCCTCAAGCTTCAGGACTTTCTCCTGTGACAAAAACAACCTCTGGTTGTGTTTGTCCAATAACGCTCCCTGAAGCACCATTCTCTGTGCAGGGACCAGGGATGATTTCTTCCAGTTGATGAGCCACCCGTGGGCTTGCAGAAACTGGACCGTCAGATCCAAATGACGGAGGAGAACTTCTGGGGAATTGGCCAGGATCAGCAGATCGTCCAGATACGGCAGGATCTTAATGCCCTGACGGTGGAGCGAAGCCGTCATAACTGCCTGGACCTTGGTGAAAATTTACGGAGCCGTGGTGAGACCAAACGGTAAGGCCCGGAATTGGTAATGGGGATTGCGAATAGCAAACCACAGGTATTGCTGATGTGACATGGCAATAGGGATATGCAGGTAAGCATCCTGAATATCCAGGGATACCATATTGTCCCTGGTTCCAAAGCCAGGACAATAGAGCAAAGGGTCTCCATACGAATCTTAGAGACCCTCACAAACTTGTTCAAAGATTTGAGGTTGAGAATGGGTCAGGAAACAGCGAGGAGGTTGACGTGTCTTGAAGGATATAGCGTATCCGTGAGTGACGACTTCCTGCACCCAAGCATTTGAAGTGGTCTTCAACCATACCTGGGTGAACTGTAGAAGTCGGCCTCCCACCCTGGGATCCCCCAGAGGGAGGCCCGCCCCGTCATGCCGCAAGCTTGTCAGATTTGAAAGTTGGCTGAAGGGCAGCCCAGGCACGTTTAGGCTTGGGGTTGGTGGTTTTGGAAGTGCGAGACTGTTTCGGGTATGCCTGACCCTTTACTTTACCCGAAGGGTGAAAGGAATGAAAGGAAGTACTCTTAGCCTTCGGGGCCGAAGGAGTAGTACTAGGTAGACATGCAGTCTTAACAGACGCCAAGTCAGCGACAATCTTGTTGAGGTCCTCACCAAAGATGATGTTTCCTTTAAACGTGAGCACCTCCAGTGTTTTCTTAGAGTCCAAGTCCACAAACCAGGGCCGCAACCAGAGAATACGGTGAGCCAAAATGGATGTTGTAGCAGCCTTGGCCGCCAGAACACCTGCATCTGAAGCTGCTTCTTTAATGTAATGAGATGCCATGACAATATAAGAGAGACATTGTTTGGCATGTTCAGAAAAATTGGACGGAAACTCAGCCTGTATTTCCTGAGCCCACGCCTCAATAGCTTCTGCGGCCCAACTAGCCGCAATGGTGGGCCTATGCACAGCCCCTGCAAGGGAATAGATAGCTTTTAAGCAGCCCTCCACATGCTTATCCGTCGTCTCCTTGAGAGAAGTGACGGTAGTGACAGGCAGGCAATTCTGCCGCAAGGTTTTAGCGGGCTAGCATCTTCTTGTGCGGGATGAATTTCTTTCCTGGGTTCTCCCAGGATTCCTGACGTATGTCAACCAAGTGGTCAGAATGAGGTAAAACCAATTTAGCAACCTTCTGACATTTGAACCTGTCCGGTTTCTTAGATGTAGTAGCAGGCTCAGGATCATCATCAATCTGAAGAATGAGCCTGATAGCCTCTAATAGATCAGGAGCATCCATCTGTGAAACAGATTCCCCATCAGAAACGTCATGATCAGAGTCTGTGGGGTCAGTATACACGCCATCTTCATCGGAAGAGGTATCCGGAACATGCGTGGATTGAGAGGAAGTAACAGCCCGCTTAGAGAACTTCTTAGGTTTAGTCTTAGGCGGGCGAGGGTCAGGAATACGTTTATCCAAAGAGTTATTCAATTGTTGTAACTGAGTGGACAGAGCATCTGTCCATGGCGGATTAACCGCAGGGACTATATAAGGCTGATAAGGCACAGGAGGTCCCATAGGGGGTGAAAGTCTAGTTACCAGCTCAGTCAGTAAATTAGAAAAGGCAGCCCAATGCGGGCCCTAATGTGCCCCCGTTGTTACAAACTGACTGGGGGGGGGGGGTATACAGAACCCCCAAAACCTGAACCCTCCGCAGCCATGTTATTCTCACATTCATCTGGGACGTCATAACTGCGCACAGCGCAATCAGCCCCAGACCCATCACCCCCTGTAGCTGACATGATATGAAAGCGTAAACCACGGGCGACACAGTACAATATCAGTAGATCTAAAACCTAACACAAACCCCCCGTGCACAGCACAAACAGAGGATTTCTGAGGTAAAATGTGACTGAAAAACACAGAGAAAAATACAAAATACGTATATCCTGTGAAATACCTATATTATCTAATAACCCTGATGCACAGAGCCTCCTAAGGTTACAGAATATCGGGATAGCAGTAGGAGTGAGATACACGGAGTAGAGATCACCCAGCAGCTATATGCACACACACACAGTCACATGTACAATGCAGGAATTATGACAAACAATAAAACTGCACTGGACTAGCAATACTATTACTGAGTAAAGCTATGTATATAAACAGATATATCAATGCATAGTAAAAACTGGATGATTATCACAGGGTACTTGTACTAAATAACCCTAAAGTATGCACTTGTTCTTAACTAACACTGTCTAAACGACATGTAGAATACTTAAGTGTCCTGTAAATGCACAGCGCTGATGATGCGGGCGGCTTTACAGAGGAGGCATCACCCAGCAGTCCCAGAATCAGCGCAGCTGTGTGTAATGGTGCCCACATGTTGACAGGGAGTGAGGGAGACAGAGAGATGCAGCTCCAATGCGGGAACATTTACTTATAATGGCGCCCAGGGTCTGGGGGAGGGGCTACAGGTCAGAGCCTTATCCCCTTGCGGGCCTTAATAAAATGGATTATAGCCTAATCCGACTTGTGCCCTTGCCTTGGTGGTCTAGTGGGGTCCCTGTACTGCCACAGTGTCCACGCCGTGCGTGCGGCCCACCTCCTAATGGCCACAGCGGATCGCGATTTCCAGCGTGTCCCGCCTGGGGGACCCTCTTACCTCATCCCTGAGTGTGGCCATGCGATCCCGGAGAACTTCGGTTAGTGTGTGTGCCCTAGGTGAAGAACCGGCACCTCCGCTGTAAGTACCCAGCAGGGACACAGGAATATATAGCTCCGCTGGGGGGGGTGATGGAGCTGCAGCAGGAGATTTCAGAATGATATCTAGCACTAGAGTGCCTCTGCTGCAGCCCTCGAAGTCTTCTATCTTCAGGCTGCAGGCACCAACTTACAAATTGAGCTCCTGTGCACGACGGCGAGATTATAGAGGAGGTGGCACTGAGCATCTTGGGAACAGTCAAAGCTTTTAGCCTGGTGGTGCCTTGGATCAAGATCCTACTCTACACCCCGATGTAGGGGGTAATTCTGAGTTGATCGCAGCAGCAAGTTTGTTATCAATTGGGCAAAAACATGTGCACTGCAGGGGGGGCAGATATAACATTTTCAGAGAGAGTTAGATTTGGGTGGGTTATATTTAGTGATGTGCACTGGAAATTTTTCGGGTTTTGTGTTTTGGTTTTGGATTCGGTTCGGCGGCCGTGTTTTGGATTCGGACGCGTTTTGGCAAAACCTCCCTGAAAATTTTTTGGCGGATTCAGGTGTGTTTTGGATTCGGGTGTTTTTTTACAAAAAACCCTCAAAAACAGCTTAAATCATAGAATTTGGGGGTCATTTTGATCCCATAGTATTATTAACCTCAATAACCATAATTTTCACTCATTTTCAGTCTATTCTGAACACCTCACACCTCACAATATTATTTTAAGTCGTAAAATTTGCACCAAGGTCGCTGGATGACTAAGCTAAGCGACCCAAGTGGCCGACACAAACACCTGGCCCATCTAGGAGTGGCACTGCAGTGTCAGACAGGATGGCAGATTTAAAAAATAGTCCCCAAACAGCACATGATGCAAAGAAAAAAAGAGGTGCACCAAGGTCGCTGGATGGCTAAGCTAGGAGACAGAAGTGGCCGACACAAACACCTGGCCCATCTAGGAGTGGCACTGCAGTGTCAGACAGGATGGCAGATTTAAAAAAATAGTCCCCAAACAGCACATGATGCAAAGAAAAAAAGAGGTGCACCAAGGTAGCTGGATGGCTAAGCTAAGCGACACAAGTGGCCGACACAAACACCTGGCCCATCTCGGAGTGGCACTGCAGTGTCAGACAGGATGGCAGATTTAAAAAATAGTCCCCAAACAGCACATGATGCAAAGAAAAAAAGAGGTGCACCAAGGTCGCTGGATGGCTAAGCTAAGCGACACAAGTGGCCGACACAAACACCTGGCCCATCTAGGGGTGGCACTGCAGTGTCAGGCAGGATGGCAGATTAAAAAAACAGTCCCCAAACAGCACATGATGCAAAGAAAAAAAGAGATGCACCAAGGTCGCTGGATGGCTAAGCTAAGCGACACAAGTGTCTGACACAAACACCTGGCCCATCTAGGAGTGGCACTGCAGTGTCAGGCAGGATGGCACTTCAAAAAAATAGTTCCCAAACAGCACATGATGCAAAGAAAAATGAAAGAAAAAAGAGGTGCAAGATGGAATTGTCCTTGGGCCCTCCCACCCACCCTTATGTTGTATAAACAGGACATGCACACTTTAACAAACCCATTATTTCAGCGACAGGGTCTGCCACACGACTGTGGCTGAAATGACTGGTTGGTTTGGGCCCCCACCAAAAAAGAAGCAATCAATCTCTCCTTGCACAAACTGGCTCTACAGAGGCAAGATGTCCACCTCCTCCTCATCGTCCGATTCCTCACCCCTTTCACTGTGTACATCCCCCTCCTCACAGATTATTAATTCGTCCCTACTGGAATCCACCATCTCAGGTCCCTGTGTACTTTCTGGAGGCAATTGCTGCTGGTGAATGTCTCCACGGAGTAATTGATTATAATTCATTTTGATGAACATCATCTTCTCCACATTTTCTGGACGTAACCTCGTATGCCGATTGCTGACAAGGTGAGCGGCTGCACTAAACACTCTTTCGGAGTACACACTGGAGGGGGGGCAACTTAGGTAAAATAAAGCCAGTTTGTGCAAGGGCCTCAAAATTGCCTCTTTTTCCTGCCAGTATACGTACGGACTGTCTGACGTGCCTACTTGGATGCGGTCACTCATATAATTCTCCACCATTCTTTCAATGGTGACAGAATCATATGCAGTGACAGTAGACGACATGTCAGTAATCGTTGGCAGGTCCTTCAGTCCGGACCAGATGTCAGCACTCGCTCCAGACTGCCCTGCATCACTGCCAGCGGGTGGGCTCGGAATTCTTAGCCTTTTCCTCGCAGCCCCAGTTGCGGGAGAATGTGAAGGAGGAGCTGTTGACGGGTCACGTTCCGCTTGACTTGACAATTTTCTCACCAGCAGGTCTATGAACCTCTGCAGACTTGTGTCTGCCGGAAAGAGAGATACAACGTAGGTTTTAAATCTAGGATCGAGCACGGTGGCCAAAATGTAGTGCTCTGATTTCAACAGATTGACCACCCGTGAATCCTGGTTAAGCGAATTAAGGGCTCCATCCACAAGTCCCACATGCCTAGCGGAATCGCTCTGTTTTAGCTCCTCCTTCAATGTCTCCAGCTTCTTCTGCAAAAGCCTGATGAGGGGAATGACCTGACTCAGGCTGGCAGTGTCTGAACTGACTTCACGTGTGGCAAGTTCAAAGGGTTGCAGAACCTTGCACAACGTTGAAATCATTCTCCACTGCGCTTGAGTCAGGTGCATTCCCCCTCCTTTGTCTATATCGTGGGCAGATGTATAGGCTTGAATGGCCTTTTGCTGCTCCTCCATCCTCTGAAGCATATAGAGGGTTGAATTCCACCTCGTTACCACCTCTTGCTTCAGATGATGGCAGGGCAGGTTCAGGACTGTTTGCTGGTGCTCCAGTCTTCGGCACGCGGTGGCTGAATGCCGAAAGTGGCCCGCAATTCTTCGGGCCACCGACAGTATCTCTTGCACGCCCCTGTCGGTTTTTAAATAATTCTGCACCACCAAATTCAATGTATGTGCAAAACATGGGACGTGCTGGAATTTGCCCAGATGTAATGCACGCACAATATTGGTGGCGTTGTCCGATGTCACAAATCTCCAGGAGAGTCCAATTGGGGTAAGCCATTCTGCGCTGATGTTCCTCAGTTTCCGTAAGAGGTTGTCAGCTGTGTGCCTCTTATGGAAAGCGGCAGTGGCGTAAGTTCGTCCCAGTTGCCTGGAGGCAAGATAAATATCTGTGCCCCCCTATTTCCTACATCAAGATAAATATATGTATGTATGTATGTGTGTATGTATGTATGTATGTGTGTGTGGAGTGTTCTGAAAAAAAATGTATGTACTGTATTTATAAATGTAATTATCTTTTATTATAAATCACACATTTCTTAGCAGTCATACCCAGGATTAGAACCCATGACCTGTTACACTAACAGCAGACACTTTACTGATGGAGCTATTTGCTCCTGTAGAGGAAGCATGAGAATGCTAACTATATGAAGTTATATGTAATTGTCAGAGAAGTATCTTCATATAGTTAAAATTCTCATATTTCCGATACAAGAGCAAACAGCTTCATCAGTAATGTGTCTGCTTCCAGTTTAATAGGTTGTGGTTTCTAATCCTGAGTGTGACACTTGTAAAATGTGTATAATAAAGAGGGTGTGATTTGTAAGGTGCAGGGACCAGTGAGGAAGTCGGCCACTGAAAAGACAGCGGCAGCTATCAATTAACTTAATTCAATGGTGTCACAGAATGGGAGGAGAGGTGCCCCCCTTCAGAGCAGGAGCCCGGCGGCAGATGACTCCGTTGCCTCCCAGAGTTCTGCCTCTGGAAAGCGGTGATACAAAGCGTAGCCTGCCTAGGAACTAGTTGGCGTTTGCGAGATGCTGCTACTGGTGCCGCCGCTGCTGTTCTTGCTGCGGGAGGCAATACATCTACCCAGTGGGCTGTCACAGTCATATAGTCTTGAGTCTGCCCTGCTCCACTTGTCCACATGTCCGTGGTTAAGTGGACATTGGGTACAACTGCATTTTTTAGGACACTGGTGACTCTTTTTCTGAGGTCTGTGTACATTTTCGGTATCGCCTGCCTAGAGAAATGGAACCTAGATGGTATTTGGTACCGGGGACACAGTACCTCAATCAAGTCTCTAGTTCCCTGTGAATTAACGGTGGATACCGGAAACACGTTTCTCACCACCCAGGCTGCCAAGGCCTGAGTTATCCGCTTTGCAGCAGGATGACTGCTGTGATATTTCATCTTCCTCGCAAAGGACTGTTGGACAGTCAATTGCTTACTGGAAGTAGTACAAGTGGTCTTCCGACTTCCCCTCTGGGATGACGATCGACTCCCAGCAGCATCAACAGCAGCGCCAGCAGCAGTAGGCGTTACACTCAAGGATGCATCGGAGGAATCCCAGGCAGGAGAGGACTCGTCAGACTTGACAGTGACATGGCCTGCAGGACTATTGGCTTTCCTGTCTAAGGAGGAAATTGACACTGAGCGAGTTGGTGGTGTGGTTTGCAGGAGCTTGGTTACAAGAGGAAGGGATTTAGAGGTCAGTGGACTGCTTCCGCTGTCATCCAAAGTTTTTGAACTTGTCACTGACTTCTGATGAATGCGGTCCAGGTGACGTATAAGGAAGGATGTTCCGAGGTGGTTAACGTCCTTACCCCTACTTATTACAGCTTGACAAAGGCAACACACGGCTTGACACCAGTTGTCCGCATTTCTGTTGAAATAATTCCACACCGAAGAGGTGATTTTTTTTGTATTTTGACCAGGCATGTCAATGCCATATTCGTCCCACGGACAACAGGTGTATCCCTGGGTGCCTGACTTAAACAAACCACCTCACCATCAGAATCCTCCTTGTCAATTTCCTCCCCAGCGCCAGCAACACCCATATCCTCATCCTGGTGTACTTCAACAGTGACATCTTCAATTTGACTATCAGGAACTGGACTGCGGGTGCTCCTTCAATCACTTGCAGGGGGCATGCAAATGGTGGAAGGAGCCACCTCTTCCCGTCCAGTGTTGGGAAGGTCAGGCATCGCAACCGACACAATTGGACTCTCCTTGGGGATTTGTGATTTAGAAGAACGCACAGTTCTTTGCTGTGCTTTTGCCAGCTTAACTCTTTTAAGTTTTCTAGCAGGAGGATGAGTGCTTCCATCCTCAGGTGAAGCTGAACCACTAGCCTTGAACATAGGCCAGGGCCTCAGCCGTTCCTTGCCACTCCGTGTCGTAAATGGCACATTGGCAAGTTTACGCTTCTCCTCAGACGATTTTTACTGAGCTTTATTTTTTTGGATTTTACATGCTCTCTATTATGACATTGGCCATCGGCCTTGGCAGACGACGTTGATGGCATTTCATCTTCTCGACCATGACTAGTGGCAGCAGCTTCAGCACAAGGTGGAAGTGGATCTTGATCTTTCCCTATTTTAGCCTCCACATTTTTGTTCTTAATTTTTTTAATGTGTGGAATTATATGCCAGTAATATATCAATAGCAATGGCCTACTACTATATATACTGCGCACAACTGAAATGCTCCACAGGTATGGATGGATATTATACTCGACGACACAGAGGTAGGTAGAGCGGTGGCCTACTGTACCGTACTACTATATATTATATACTGGTGGACAGCAAACTGTGCAAAACTGAAATGCATCACAGGTATGGATGGATAGTATACTTGACGACACAGAGGTAGGTAGAGCAGTGGCCTACTGTACCGTACTGCTATATATTATATACTGGTGGACAGCAAACTGTGCAAAACTGAAATGCACCACAGGTATGGATGGATAGTATACTTGACGACACAGAGGTAGGTAGAGCAGTGGCCTACTGTACCGTACTGCTATATAGTATATACTGGTGGTCAGCAAACTGTGCAAAACTGAAATGCACCACAGGTATGGATGGATAGTATACTTGACGACACAGAGGTAGGTAGAGCAGTGGCCTACTGTACCGTACTGCTATATAGTATATACTGGTGGTCAGCAAACTATGCAAAACTGAAATGCACCACAGGTATGGATGGATAGTATACTTGACGACACAGAGGTAGGTAGAGCAGTGGCCTACTGTACCGTACTGCTATATAGTATATACTGGTGGTCAGCAAACTGTGTAAAACTGAAATGCACCACAGGTATGGATGGATAGTATACTTGACGACACAGAGGTAGGTAGAGCAGTGGACTACTGTACCGTACTGCTATATATATAGTTATACTGGTGGTCAGCAAAATTCTGCACTGTCCTCCTACTATATACTACAATGCAGCACAGATATGGAGCGTTTTTCAGGCAAAGAACGTATAATACTGGTGGTCACTGGTCACTGGTCAGCAAAACTCTGCACTGTCCTCCTACTATATAATACTGCTGGTCCCCAGTCCCCACAATAAAGCAATTAGCACACTGAGCACAGATATTTGCAGCACACTGAGCACAGTCAGATATGGAGCGTTTTTCAGGCAGAGAACGTAGATATTTGCACTTGCAGCACACTGAGCACAGATATTTGCAGCACACTGAGCACAGATATTTGCAGCACAATTTGCAGCCCACTGAACATAGAAACTGAGAGGACGCCAGCCACGTCCTCTCACGATCATCTCCAATGCACGAGTGAAAAATGGCGGCGACGCGCGGCTCCTTATATAGAATACGAATCTCGTGAGAATCCGACCGCGGGATGATGACGTTCGGGTGCGCTCGGGTTAACCGAGCAAGGCGGGAGGATCCGAGTTTCTCGGACCCGTGAAAAAAAAGGTGAAGTTCGGGCGGGTTCGGATCCCGAGGATCCGAACCCGCTCATCACTAGTTATATTGTTTCTGTGCAGGGTAAGTACTGGCTGCTTTATTTTTACACTGCAATTTAGATTTCAGTTTTAATACACCCCACCCAAATTTAATTCTCTCTGCCCTTGTTATATCTGTCCCCCCTGCAGTGCACATGGTTTTGCCCAACTGCTAACAAATTTGCTGCTTTGATCAACTCAGAATTAGGCCCGTTATTCCCTATGGAATACCAGTGTACCCCGCTGCAGAAATATGGATACTTTCCTCATATATTCAAACTCCCGTTCACATAACCAACCGCATTCAGTGTGTTGTGGCAACTCGTTAATAAATGCATCCTTTTTATATACAGTACATCTAGAGCAGTGGTTCTCAAACTCGGTCCTCAGGACCCCACACGGTTCAGGATTTCCATGTCACCCTGCACTGCAGTGTGTATCACCAACTGTCACATTTTAAAAATCTACAGGTGACCTGCAAAACATGAACTGTGTGGGGTCCTGAGGACTGAGTTTGAGAACCTGTGATCTAGAGGATGCAGAGTCACGTGACCTGGAAGTAACAGAAATTATCCATATATTTATCCATATATTATCTTCAAGATTGATTTTTTTTTAAAGTTGCAATATAATGAAGGGGGTACAGAAAAGAAAAAGTGGATGGTAGGGGGACCAAGTACACAAATAATCTTGCATTCAGAAAAAAACAAAACGATGTCTGTTATACAACATTACACCGTAACCTGAAGAAGTCAAATATGTGACACACCTGGAGAGGATAGTCAAACAGTAAGCCAGGCATATATAATAACCTCAAAATATCACATCATCATAAATCAAACAAGATAAGCAATAAAAAAATCAATAAACTGAACATTATTATTATTTGTATTTGTGAAGCCATACCATACCGGGGATAGCTAATTGGGTTATAAAAAAAAAATTTGATTAAGGAGTAACGACCAATCAAATAAAATAAAATAAAACCCTTTGCCTTGTCAAGAGTAATTTGTTTTACTGTAACTGTTCCATAAGGACCATTTAGCCAGTTGTATCGGGGAAGTCGATGAAATGAATAGGTCTGCAACTTTGAATTCAAAATGGGCCTGATCTTCATTCTCAACTGCAGTTATCGAAGGAATCAACTGGGTGCGCCAGCTTTGGGCTGAAAGAAGATTAGTGGCTGCCAAGATATGGCCTAATATATAATGCTCATTAGCGGCAGTGTTTCCAGGAAATAGATGAAATTAAGCTATTTTTGGATGAGGAAAGATTGGAAAACCTAGAATTTTATCAAATAGGGAGAAAACCTGATACCATAAGTTGGTAAATAAAGGGCATGAACAAAATATGTGCAGGTGTGTTCCTGTTGTCGAAGTCAAAAATATTACGTAAAAAGAACATACAAACTACACACGTATAAGTAGCTATACTTGCAAATACGCGCAGCGAGCACAGCAATATATGGTAACACACGCATTTACACGGACATGCCACAAAGATGGATTCAACACTTATTTCATACAGTACATAATTATAATAATATCAATCGCCAGACATCATGATGATTTAAAATTATATAATGAAGTAATGTCATGTATGTGTATTATTTGAATGAAACCAGATACACCTGTCATATTTGGTATTTAAGCAACCAGATTAATGTGTAGATTCATTTGATACTTGTTATAAAGTTGTAGGACATTGCAACAAATAATTATGATTAAATGTATAAAAGCTAAAATCACTTTTGTTAGAACAATAGTAGATATTCCAAACAGGTAGTTGACAGGAAGCTCAGGCCAGCCCCTTTGGACATCCCCAAGGCTGAACCTGTTTAGCATATACAAAGAGACTAGGGACTCATCATGAATGAGTAAGTTCCCTCCCCCAAACTAGATAACACATTGCTGATCACACAGGAAGTCAGTTGCTGTTTGGTCTGAGACGATGATGGAGTTATTGCCAGATCAGTTCCTGTATTTATTTGCTGAGAGAGAGAGAGAGATATTAAGAGGAGGATGCATTGAAATATATGGTAATTGTATCGCTGGCCTGTAACTGTATGTAACTGTATGTATTAACTGCTTACTGTATGAGTTGTAACTATAGGTATACTGTACATTGTAATATATTGAATCCATATCCTTTTAATAACAAGTATATACATCAATGAGCTTTGGAACTCGGATAATGTGTGGGTGTATTGTTTTCTCTTATGGGATGCAGTGTTTTGCAATGTACAGCGCACTTTTATCGTATATGGTAATAAGATGCGCCTGGCGTCTGCAGTATATATAATAGTGTGCATTTTTAATATTTGTGAGAAAGCAATTTGGCATTCACAGATGAGGGCTCTTACGGGATATCAGGGTCTTAATGATGCACTGTACATTACAAACGCGGTTGTAATCGTCCGGCTCCGATGGATGCATCGTGACGCTGATGAAAATAACATCCACGTGTATTTTTGTGATATCAGTAAGCCAATGATGTGAAATTTCAAGGGACAATGCGTTTCTCATAATATTTAAGATGCTGAAATGTATTTTTATTGTTGCAAAACAAAGTTCAAATAAGTCATATTGTGTTTGATTCAGATTGGATTGTTTATCTGTTAAGTAGGGTTAAAAGTACATTTAAAAGTTGCTGCATAGCCTTGATATAGTTTTTTTTAACTCAGGCCTAAAATAACTTCAGGTGCTTATATAATGTGTGATTTCTTTGTGACAAAGGAAGCCGCATGGTCTGTCATCCATTTTGGACTAACCACATGGCCTGTCCACCATTTTGTGTAAACCTCATAGATGTGGAAGGGGGAAGAGCAGTGGCCATTTTAGGAAGGTCATTTTCTAAATAGCTGATTTTTACTCTGCTCAGAACAATCAGTTTCCTTGGTCACATCAAGCACAATTTATGAGTTACCAACGCATTTATTTAACCCATGCCATAGTCAATTACAAATAGTTTCAATTTGGCCTAGTGAGAGTAAATGGTAAGATAATTGCTTGGCTTGGGGTAAGAAATTGCACACAGATAGAAAAAGGAAAGAAAGAGTTGGTTTTGTTTTTTTCCCTTCCAAGACTTGTAGAATCTGCTTGTTATAGGATAGCCATTGAAATGCAAATTAACCTGTGTAACTGCTTTTTTTTTTTAGCAGTGGAAAAGCAAATAGCTTTGATATGCAAATAAGAGGTAAGGTGTCTCATAGGAGACCAGTGAATGGTACATATATATATATAATATTATTATAATTATGTGTATATTTATATCAGTGTATGTTCTGCAAGATAGCTATCCAATCTGAATCATATCATTTAAATTATTGATTATTGCTAGAGTCATTATAGATCTGTGTGAAATTGGATACATTTGTTGCTATATAGGTAAATTTGAAATAACAGTATTTTAAGGAAGTAAGTGTAAAGACACAAACGCAGGTCTGCATAAAAGTTTATACAGAACAAGTTGTGTCTAGCGGGCAATAGTAATTAGTATTGCTCACATTTCTAGAGCTGTTTGATTTGTTTTATTGCGGACGCAGGGTTTTGTACACGTTTCTTGGACAAAGTACAGGACTGCGCACGCAGCGTAAGAGACACGCACGGTCGCATGTTTACGCAAAGTGCGTAAGAATGCAGGCGCTAAGTACAAATTATACAATAGTGTTGTTTAGATCAAAGGTGGGATAGTAGACATTTAATACAATAGCACAAAACTACCCGGTTTCAAAAGCAGATTAGTATAAAACTTTTGTTTAAACTGTATTGCCTCTGGGGTAAAGCTGCCTATCTGAATGAATTTAAATTTTCTGTACAGAAAAACCAAAGTGTATTTGAGTGAGCGAACGTAGGAGTGAGTGGATAGTGAACCCAGGGAATTCGGGATCCCGTAGTGTGGTACATCAAGTAAGTGGAGGCTTGGTGGCGTGAGGCGGCTGACTCACGTTAATATAGATTGAAATACGCGAATCGTGAGGAGATTTGCAGAGGAGTGTAATAGCGAATTGTGCATTGTGTAGTATTTAAGTATAAAGGTTTTTTGTTACGCTCCGAGCTGAGGGTCACAGTTTGTACATTGACTAATGGTTGTACGGCAGATAGGTAACAAGTACCTATATGCTGTGCGATTGGACCACGCGTTTGTTGGTGCGATAGATATTGCAACTTGATACCCTTTTTACAAGCTTTTTGCGTAGAATCGCGGTATCATTAGCGCTGTATAGAGCATACGCAAGCGTGATTTGTGTATAAAAAGTGCATAGGGAGTTTTCGCTGGTCTCTCGCAGGAAAATCTTCAGTGGCGGATATTTACTGGAAAAGGTAAGTCACTCCTAACACTTCCAGTAAATAGAAACCGATAGGGCCTCACTGGGTACGCGGTGTTCACTATTGGAGTGAGTCGTGGTACTCATCGGAGAAGGAGTGAGTGAAAGCGCTAGGTATCTTTCACAGTCTATCTGCGGTGTGCATTGGGGATTGCGTTTATTGGCAAAAAGTCCGCGATGGGATACAATTGCACAAGCAGTGGGCGTTTGGTAGCTAGGGTTCAGGCTAAAGAAGAGTTGGGACCGACAAGGTCAGACTCGGGACCGAGAAGGTCATAATTGTGACCGAGAGGGTCAGCAAGGTTTATTATGTGTGAAAAGTATGGTTCACACACGGAGGCTTTTTGCAATGAATGGTTATGTATGACTGACAAAGATAGGGTACCATTCCCTAAGGTGGGCAGCTTTGAACCAGAGGTATTGCAGAACTTAAGGATAAGAATATGTCTGATAAAACCCAGAAAACAAAGGGTCAGACATACAAATTGTTTAAACCTGTGGCAGCAAGAGGGGTTGGTGAGTTTGATCCTAAGGTATTGCTGGTGGTATGTCTAACCAAAGTCATATAAGACAAGAATGGAAATATAAGAACTGTTTGAACTTGTAGCAACAATAAACAAGTAGGAAGAAAAAAAAGAAGAAAGCAAGTGCACCGCCATATGTAGATGTGGAAGCAGTTACGGCCAGCATACAAACTATAGAAAATAATAAAAACATGAAAAATATGACTGTAACCTATATATGTACTAATGAATGTTGAAGTTTTATTTAGGAGGAGAAGGTGACCTGATTGTTTTCAGCCAATTCTCATGCACCCAGAGGAGTATCCAACCGGTAAAAGAAGAGCAGTAGCCTGTGGGGGAAGTGGCTGAGACCAGTGGAACAGGTAAGTATGGTATCATTCGTGTACATATATAGTAAAAAATAAATAAATAAATAAAAAATCAAGAAAGTAACGTCAGAAATGGAGAAAAACCTGTCCGCACATTAGTATTTGCCAGTAGGAAAGCGGACAGAGACAAGGTAACCCCAGGGTATTTCTTTCAGTTACCATATAAGAAGTATTCATTCCTAGTAATGCCTCTAGTCAAGATGAGCTCGGAAATGTTTGTTGGACCATGTACAGACCCTTAATACGGGATGAGAAGGATTGAATGAATACTTCGCATGACCTAGAAGCTTGTTAAACTTTTTTTTTTTGTGTCTGTTGCAGTAATAGAAAACTCTCCATCTGGATAAGATCACTGGTAAACACTAATTCGGCAAATGGGAGGTGGCTGTCTCTGTGCAAATGGACGGGCTCAATTAGGCATTGAGTGTCAGGGTGCAGACTTCTTTGCAAAATTGGAAAGGGGTCACAGTAGCTAATCTTAGATAGTGTGCTATTGAACATCACAAGAATAGTGCTAGGCGCAGAGAACAACAGGTGGAGAGGTTGAGGACGGTAAGTATACTAGCACAGACAGGAAAGACCCATCAGTCCAAACCCCAGATCCCTAATGGTCAATAATATGTTACACTTGTTGGAAGGAAGGGCATTTTGCCAGAGATTGTAGGAGTAGTAGGACACATAGTCAATATAGATTCCCTAGACAGAAAACACAAGCCACATTATTAAACACATAGACGGGACGAAGGGACATATAGTAAGGAATCATAAGCCATATAGAAAACACAGATTCGGCTAATGGGAAGAACAAAATAAATGCAACATTACCCTTTGACAAAACTTGCTGGGTTTAAGATGGGGCCTCTAAACTTTTGCTTCTTTTTCCCAGCAGAAATGGCCCCTGATTAATTTAATTTTGTTAGATATGATATACATATACTGTGCTCCCGCTCAGGAAGTACAAAGTATGTCAGACACCCACAAAGACTAATGTCGCATTCTACTGTTCTAGATGCATGTCCATCACAGGTAGAGGAAATTATCTCACAGATACCGGGTTCCCTATGAATTTAGGATGGACAGGACACTGGATTGATGGCTGGGATAGTCCCAATAGCGATATGATAAACACAGAATTTTTTTTTAAGGGGAGTAGACCAAGTAGAGAATCACTTCCCCGTAGTGCCCAATCCAGTTGTCAAATTTTTATAAAATCTTCACCTCTACAAACTCATCTGTCACCAACCTCTATTTTGTTTCTCTACAGTTTTCCTCTTCATCTTTTGCGTTCACACAGGGTGGTACAATACATGGACCCAATTACAGTTCAAACTCCACATGCCTAGGTCCTTCAGAGTTCTGCCCAAATCCAGTATATCTCAACAGCACGATGACACCAGTATTACTGCAGTGTGCCTTGTCATGCACAAAGGGTGGAGAATGGGAATACTGGTGAAGGGAAATTTTGTATAGCCACTGATATGCCTGTTGGTGAATGGCAAACCTGACATTTTCTTTTTCATTTTCTTCTTCTTTCTCTCCTCTAGAGATGTTTCTTTTTTTTTTTTTTTTTTGAGTTATGCTCATGGTACTCTACATTGCAAACACACAAAAGTTAAATTGAGATACAAAAAAATTGTGTTTTCTACAGGAAAAGGCAGTCTGGAGGACAAAAGGGTATGGCCAGGAGTCCTCAGGACTGTGGACAGGTGGACATGGTAAGCCAGTAGCCCCCAGAGCATACCTTCCAAGTCTAGCTGAGGTGGCACACGGTCTGACTCATCTAGGCAAAGAGGGTATGTGCAGGCTGATGAGAGCCTACTGGTGTGCGCCAGGATTCTATTCGCATGCAGGTAAGAGAGCAATGACCTGTCTTGCTTGCTTGAGGAAGAATATTGGTAAAGCAATACCAACAGAGCCATCCCATATCCCTCCTGCAGACGGATCTTTTCAGGAAATACAAATCGACTTCATACAGTTAACACCCTTTAGGAATTATTGTTATGTATTGGTGTGCACTGATGTTTTCTCAAACTGGGTAGAGGCATATCCTGCCGCCACGGATGCTGCTGTGTTTACCGCAAAGAAAAATTGCGCAGAAATTTGTGTGTAGATAATGGTACCCCTAGAAGTAGAAGCAAAGCTTGAAATTGTACTATTGTGATCATAGACACTGCCACTAGTATTATGTAGCTTCGGAACCACTCCCAGATCTTCACTCAACGAATCACCCTCTTCGAAATTTGTTTTTGTTTTTGTTTTGGTATTTGTGTCTTTTTTTGGGTTGTTTTTGGAAGACAACCTCATGTCATGATTGATCCGCACAATGATCAGAAATACACCAATGAGGTGACAGTACAGTACCTTATTGAGATGAGCCAGCATTTGAGAACTTGACAAAAGAACTTGAAACTGTAGATTGCTGGTATGCCAAATACTAACTGTCTTGATTGTGAACCAAGAGACTGTGTGATTGTTCTTACGCTCAGGTTGCCTAATAGACAGGTGGGAAGGACCATACCAAGTTTTGTTGACAGCACTATCCCAGTAAAAGTAGCCGAGAGACTTGGGTCCACGATTCCCATTGCAGGAAAGTCGGTAGTCCGGAAGGAACTCGTAAATGGAGATCGCAAAAGTATCACCAGAGACTCTGTTCCATGAAGACTGAGAGGCGGCACTGTTGAACACTACCTGAGCGTACTAAAGGATTGCAGAAAGACCAGTCATTGTAGTTGATTTGTTATGAACAAGAGTTGTTTTGTTCTATTTCTCTTTTCTCTCTTTCCCGATGACAAACATTTTTTTTCAGGATATTCTATTTTTGCGAGGTTTTTTTATGAGGAGTCGAGTGTGGGACTGGAACTGGTTCTGGAGGAAGGAGTGATTTCCTTATAGGATCCCAGGATTAGCCGATCAGTTTGTTAAAATCAGAGAAAAATCAAAGGTCTAGTAGTTATGGAGTTCAGAGGTAATTAGGAACAATCAGACAATGGCTATTCACACATTGCAGATAAAGAGCTCATTAATATATGTGGAAGAAAGGTTTATGAGTGGCTCTCCCCAAACCCCGAAGGTTTATGTTATTTAGGAAGGACACTACTTATAACCATTGTTCAATTATTAAACAGACCTAGCATATGTTCCAGAAATAAAAACAATGTTCAGAAAATGATAGGAATATGTAGGTCATGAAAATTTTATATGTCACTGTCACGATTTGTTTGTGTCTTCTTCATCTACCCAGCAGAACCTCAATCGAATCCAAACATCAGTGTACAAAGACGTAGGTACATGTATGTGTGAAATGTTCGTCGCAAATCAGACATTATAGGCCAAAGCACTGTCCCAGCATACTCTATAGGTTGAATGTTGTCCCACACCCAACCAGTGGTCCCGTGACCGCCGAGTGCATATAGAGGATGTTTCGTTCTCCTCCCTGTCTTCCCCAAATATAGTCAAGTGTCTGATTTGCGAAATGCATACATACTTGTGTCTAGGTCACCGATTATTGTATGAAATATTTTTTTTCTTATGTTAATAATTGATGGTAGTTATTGTTTGCTGCCAAAGGGTAGACTGTCGAAGTCAAAAATATTACATAAAAAGAACATACAAACTACACACATATAAGTCGCTATACTTGCAAATACGCGCAGCGAGCACAGCAATATATGGTAACACACGCATTTACACGGACATGCCATAGAGATGGATTTGACTCTTATTTCATACAGTACATAATTATAATAATATCAAGCGCCAGACATCATGATGATTTAAAATTATATAATGAAGTAATGTCATGTATGTGTATTAATTGAACGAAACCAGATACACCTGTCATATTTGGTATTTATGCAACCATATTAATGTGTAGATTCATTTGATACTTGTTATAAAGTTGTAGGACTTTGCAACAAATAATTATGATTAAATGTATAAAAGCTAAAATCACTTTTGTTAGAACAATAGATATTCCAAACAGGTAGTCGACAGGAAGCTCAGGCCAGCCCCTTTGGACATCCCCAAGGCTGAACCTGTTTAGCATATACACAGAGACTAGTGACTCATCATGAATGAGTAAGTTCCCTCCCCCAAACTAGATAACACATTGCTGATCACACAGGAAGTCAGTTGCTGTTTGGTCTGAGACGATGATGGAATTATTGCCAGATCAGTTCCTGTATTTATTTGCTGAGAGAGAGAGATATTAAGAGGAGGATGCATTGAAATATATGGTAATTGTATCGCTGGCCTGTAACTGTAACTGTATGTAACTGTAACTGTATGTAACTGTATGTATTAACTGCTAACTGTATAAGTTGTAACTATAGGTATACTGTACATTGTAATATATTGAATCCATATCCTTTTAATAACAAATATATACATCAATGAGCTTTGGAACTCAGATAATGTGTGGGTGTATTGTTTTCTCTTATGGGATGTAGTGTTTTGCGATGTACAGCACACTTTAATCATATATGGTAATAAGATGCGCCTAGTGTCTGCAGTATATATAATAGTGTGCATTTTAAATATTTGTGAGAAAGCAATTTGGCATTCACACTGTATTGCCACAGTTTCGCAAACATGCATAGAGTATGGAGGGATACATAGTATGTAGATGGGCAGGAGTCCTATATAATCAGTGACGAAGTTTGTAGAATTGTTCACTATGAGACAAACATTTGGAATGGTGCAAGCATGTATGATGTATTGTTCGCCATTCCTCGTCCGATAAGATGCAGGCGAGGTCTATTTCCCATTTTATTTGCGATGTGAATTTAGACGTATTTTGGGGGCAATTCAATAAGTTATACCACCATGAGATAGTGCCTCTACTGTCCATTCTAGACACCTTATTATACATATACTTAGGAGCCGGTAATATTCTTTGGGCTGAATTGCGTACACATTGAAGCCAATGTCTGAGTTGAAGGTATTTGTAAAAATCTTTGCAGGTAATAGAAAATTTAGATTGAATATGTGAAAAGGGGACCAGGTTACCTGATACCATTAAGGGATACTATTCCCTGGGAAACCCAATGGTCAAAGGATAAGGCTGGAATAAGGCCCGCCACCCCAGATAGAGAAAGTTCTATCGTAGGAAGACAGATCTCTGGGAATTTAGAAATTAACTTAAGCCAAGATTTACGTGTGGACTGAATTGATATAGACCTCGTGACCTGATGTAGTCCCTCTGAGGGAGGTAACCAAAGGATATCCGGTAAAGGAATAGGAGACAGTAAGCCCTGTTCATGTAAAACCCAAGATTTAACATTATCATTTGCAAACCAGGCACCTATTGGGGCCAGAACAACAAAGAAAACTACTTATACAGCGCCTCATCTAAATGAGTCAATTAAATAAACCAGACAAAAATAAAACAAATATAAAACAGGCTCCTGAGACACTGCGCTTGCCACAACCACTATGTGAGATGGATTGATAGACTAAGAAAAAACAAAAAGTGGCTGCGCTGTGTGTCAGCAGCTATATAAAATTGGAGAGCACAACGTGTAAAATATTAAGAATTTATTCTCATAATAGAAACAATTTAAAACATGTAAATTGACAATACACCTATATCTGTCTCAGGTGATGTAAAAGTTCAGCCATATAATGAAAGTGGCTATCCAATGTAATATTTCCTATTGCACAATAGGAAATATTACATTGGATAGCCACTTTCATTATATGGCTGAACTTTTACATCACCTGAGACAGATATAGGTGTATTGTCAATTTACATGTTTTAAATTGTTTCTATTATGAGAATAAATTCTTAATATTTTACACGTTGTGCTCTCCAATTTTATATAGCTGCTGACACACAGCGCAACCTATTGGGGCCAGAATACTGGCTAATTGATAAAGCTGCAAATCAGAAAACGCCAATCCACCCATGAGTTTCAGAAGAGACATTGTTCTACGAGCCAATTTGAGTTTCTTGCCCTTCCAAACATATTTTATATAAGGGCTGTGTTAAATTTGGCCAATAATGAATTTGGTAATATAAATAGGAATAGTCCTAAATACGTATAGTAATTTAGGGAGGAGAACCATTTTCAGTGCCCCAATACGGCCTAGCCATGAGATATTGAGTAACATCCAATTGTTAGTCATAAGGGTGAATCTACTTAATAACTGGAGATAATTGCAGGGTATAAGGTCCAAGACTTTAGGGGGATCTGAATTCCCAGATATTTCAGGCTTCTATCCTGCCAGGCATAATCAAAATTAATTTTCAGCTCATCCAGTAAGTTTATGTAAAAGTTAATTGGGAGGGCTTTCGTTTTTAAACTGTTCAATTTATAGTAAGAAACGGAGGAATCAGAGGCGGAACTACCGCCAGTGCAATCAATGTGTTGCACTGGGGCCCGCCACTGTCCAGGGGCCTTAAGCATGTAATGAGTCAAACTGACTCATTACATGCCGCTGTGTGCTGCGGGCAACCACTGCCCACAGCACACAGCCGCCCGGAGAGAGAGGAGAGGAGCGCAGCGGTACGGGGGAAGAAGGAGGAGGGAGGTGGAGGAGGGAGCCGCAGCAGCGCTTTGTTACTGGTTGAGGTGCTGCTGCTGCTGTCCCTCTGCTTCACTATAGGCTGTCTTCTGCCGCTGTGAAGCGCATCCCAGCATTCACAGCGGCGGAGAACAGCCTATAGTGAAGCAGAGGGACAGCAGCAGCAGCGCCTCCACCAATAACACAGCGTTGCTGCGGCTTCCTCCTCCACCTCCCTCCTCCTCCTTCTCTCCTGCCCGGGATCTCTGCCAGAAGCTGCACAGAGGAGCCTGAGCCAGCGGAGAGAGTAAGTATAATTCTTTCTTTCTTTCTTTCTTCATGTGCAAAAAGGAGGACTCTGTCTGCCGTAATGTGTAAAAAAGGGGGAATCTGCCTGCCGTGATGTGTAAAAAGGGGACGCTGTCTGCCGTAATGTGTAAAAAGGGGGACGCTGTCTGCCGTTATGTGTAAAAAGGGGGACGCTGTCTGCCGTTATGTGTAAAAAGGGGGACGCTGTCTGCTGTAATGTGTAAAAAGGGCACGCTATCTGCCGTTATGTGTAAAAAGGGGACGCTGCCTGCCGTAATGTGTAAAAAGGGGAATCTGTCTGCCGTAAGGTGTAAAAGGGTCTCTACCTGATGTAGTGGTGCTACTGTGCGGCGTAATTTGAATAATGGAGACCACTGTGGTGTAGTGGTGCTACTGTGGTGCTACTGTGGTGGTGCTACTGTGGTGTAGTGGTGCTACTGTGCGGCGTAATTTGAATAATGGAGACTACTGTGCACCGTTTTATGAATTGGTATTATTTTGTGGCCACACCCCTATGTACCATTTTGTGGCCACACCCCTACCCCAACAAAGCCACACCCCTATGTATTTTTGCACACGCCTATGGCGCGCACTGCCCCTGTTTTGCATGCAGGGGTGGGGCTCCGATGCCGTTTCTTGCACACAGTGCTAAAATGTCTAGTTACGGCACTGTTGCTAGGTATCCATTTCTCTGGTCCTGAGCAGGTCCCCCTCACCAGGTCCTCTCCAGGGGTGAGGGGGTGGACTTGGATGGGATTGGATGGGGGTGGGGGGGCAAAGCATTTTGTCGCACCTGGGCCCACCGCTCGCTAGTTCCACCACTGGGAGGAATACTTCGTACGGATCTCATGAAGGGCCTGTAAAGACAAGTAGGGTTTGATCAAGGAGAGAAGCACATCATCGGCGAAGAGGCAGACTTTATATGAATGGCCATATAGAACCGGACTCCGAATCAAAGGGTCGGCTCGAATAGTTTCAGCTAACGGTTCTACTGCCAGAGCAAACACCAAGGGGTATAGCGGGCAACCCTGACGAGTACCGTTAGTAATTCTGAAGGGTGGGGATAACATTCCGTTAACAAACACCCTAGCAGATGGTTTAGAATAAAGTGCGGTTATAGAAAACAGGTCTTTTTCTCGAATTCCAAACGTACGTAGCACCGATTGCAATTAGCCCCAGTGAAGTCTATCAAATGCCTTCTCCTCGTCTAACGAAAGCAAAAGTAACGGTTCCATCGAGAAGGCATCCAGAATGATAATAATCCTCCTAGTGTTGTCGAGGGCTTGCCTCACCTGAACAAATCCCACCTGATCTTGGTGGATGAGATGGGGGAGTAATGGGTTGAGCCTATTAGCAATGAGTTTGGTAAAAATTTTAACGGCGGTATTTAAAAGAGCTATGGGGCAATAGTTGGACAAAATTGCCAGGTTCTTACCGGGTTTGGGGAATGCCACTATCCTGGCTTCCAACATTTCAGAGGGGAAGGATCCGCAAGTCGATGCCTCATTAAATACCTGGGATAAAACCGGGGAAAGGATATATCGGTAGCATTTATAGAACCCGTTGGAATACCCATCAGGTCCCGTGCTTTATTAGCTGGTAAGTGATCAATAACTAGTTTTAGTTCATCAGTTGTCCAGGGGTTTTCCAAGACTAGGAGTATGGATTGATCTATGGAGGGTAGATTAAGATTTTTGAGGAAGGCCTCAATTTCTTGAAACGATGGCTGTGGAGTCATAGGGTCCTCTCGAAGATTATAAAAGGAAGTATAATATTTGGCGAATACACAGGCGATTTCAGAGGGATTAAATTAAATTAGTGATTACTTTAATTTGTTCTGTGGCCTGTTTGCCTCTCAGCTTTCTGGTTTATAATCTACCTGCTCTATCACCTTGGGTATGAAATCTTTTTTTTTATTTAAAAAGGTTTTTAGGTACTTCCTTCAAAGTTAGGGCGTTTCATTCCTCCCTTGTTTTAAGAAGAGGGGGAAGATTTAAGTTTATCGGATAAACACGATTCAGTCTCCTCTTGTTGTTTACATAGATTTTTACGATGGTGAGTAGCGGCTTGGATAATAGAGCCTCTCACTACTGCCTTCAGAGTACACCAATTGTTAAAAATAGATGTATCTGATGGGGCATTCATTTCTAGAATAAGAGAGAGCGATTGGGAAATAAAAGTTTTGGCCTTTGGAATAGTTAAAAGGTACTCGCCAAGATGCCGGGGTCTGGGAGGAGTCTTAGCGGTGTTTAAAACCCACTGAATACTTAGAGCCGTCGTCGGACCATGAAACTGGCAGGATAGAAGCCCAAGTGATCCGCTGAAGTGTCAATTTGTCAGTAATAGCTAAATCAATCCTAGAATAGGATCTGTGAACTGGCGAAAAAAAGGTGTAATCTCTACAATCTGGATTTCTGGCTCTCCAGACATCATAGAGACCATATTCATACAGAATACGTTTGAATGCTTGTGAATGGTCTCTGGAGTGGGGAGCTTTGATGGTGCGGTGAACAGGGGATTTATCTAATTGAGGGTCCAGTACCATATTGAAATCGCCAAGAACCATCAAAGAACCGGCAAGGAATGTTTGAAGTACAGCAATAAATATCCTTAAAAAAAGGAATCTGTTTAGAATTCAGGGCATAAATTACAGCTATTGTTACTGGTTTATCCTCAAGCGAGCCTACCAAAATCAGGTATCAACCTTTGGAGTCTGTAATCTGTTTCTTTAAAACATAATTACATAAATGAAAAAATAAAATGGCTACTCCGGCCTTTTTTTTAGGGCCATTGGAGATATTAGAATGTGGGAATTTTTTGTCAAAGAATTGTGGGGGTGCTGAGGTCATAAAGTGGGTCTCTTGGAGAGCGACTATGGCCCTCATTCCGAGTTGTTCGCTCGTTGCCGAGTTTCGCTATATTGCGATTAGTCGCTTACTGCGCATGCGCAAGGTTCGCAGAGCGCATGCGCTTAGTTATTTTACTAAAAAGTTAGGTATTTTACTCACAGCATAACGAGGATTTTTCATCGTTCTGGTGATCGGAGTGTGATTGACAGGAAGTGGGTGTTTCTGGGCGGAAACTGGCCATTTTATGGGAGTGTGCGAAAAAACGCTGGCGTTTCTGGGAAAAACGCGGAAGTGTCTGAAGAAACGGGGGAGTGTCTGGGTGTGTTTGTGACGTCAAACCAGGAACGAAACTGACTGAACTGATCGCAATGGCTGAGTAAGTCTGGAGCTACTCAGAAACTGCTAAGAATTTTCTATTCGCAAATCTGCTAATCTTTCGTTCGCAATTCTGCTATGCTAAGATACACTCCCAGAGGGCGGTGGCTTAGCGTGTGCAATGCTGCTAAAAGCAGCTAGCGAGCGAACAACTCGGAATAAGGGCCTATGTGTGCTTTAAGTTTAGCAAAGTGGGTTAACGCTAGTTTCCTTTTGTTAGGAGAATTGAGACCTTTAACATTTAAGGAAATAACATTAACCATTTGGAATTATATGGTTTGATGAGGTCCTAGCTTCCAAATGTTATGAAAGATGTAATAAAATAGATGCAAATATTTAACAAAAACAAATCTTGTAATGTGTACTTGTGGGGGAGAGTCAATAACGAGAGAACAGTATAAACAATAATATCTCTTTTGTTGCAACAGGGCTTGTAAGTAGCCCACTAACAGCAAAATAGTAAGGGCAAAAACGAAGGGAAAGAAATTGGAAAGAAAAAAACAAAGGTTACACCACAAGGATGCAACAGAAGGCCACCTATCTCGGTGATACATTGGGGAATGTGGCTAGCAGACTCACCCCTATCACTTCTGGGGGAGCTATACCTTTATCAGGAAATCAAAGATAGAATTAAGAATCATATGTAACTCTATTATATAGACGGAGCTCAGTAAACATTGACTAATTTATAAACAAACCTTACAAAAACATATGTTCTAGGGAGCATATAAAAAAACAAGAAAGTCATATAACGAAGAATCACAGAAACAAGTATTTTCTGAGGCGGGCGCTAGGTGCGGATATACAAATTAGTAAACTCTGATAAATAACAAAGCCGCATCCCATGCATTCCACCATGGAGAGCAGACAACGAAGAAACATGGAGCACTCACTTATATAGAGTGAAAATCAAGCAAACTAGACTAAGAAGGAGATTATTCAAGGTCAGAATAAGTTACACTCAAGAGGCATGACTTGATGTCGACCAGTTCTGAGGAATCTTGGCACCACTTGGAGTTTGGCAGCAAAGCTCCCCAGGTTCCAAGAAGCCAGCAGCTGGGCGCCCGCTTCGGGTGAAGTGGCGGCAGTTGTATAGTAGCTCCATTCCATCTAATGAGTAGTTTGGTAGAAAAGCCCCAGTGATAAGGAATGTCACCATCCCTGAGGGCTCTGGTGACGGGGTAGAAGGATCTTCGGAGAGCCAGTGTTGAGGCGGATAAGTAACCAAATATTTGAAGATCTCCTAAGATTGGTTCATTGGCATCCGATGGTTTAGCTGCATGAAGAACCTTTTCTTTTATATGATAGTAATGAAATCTCATTAAAGTGTCCCTAGGGGCATCCTTAGGGGCATTCTGTGCTTTAGGAATACGGTGGATACGATCAAGTAGGAAATCTGATATGGAGACAGTCGGTAACAGTTTCATAAAGAGGTCAGTTACAAATTATTTTAGGTTGTTGTTGGTCACAGATTCCGGAATGCCTCTGACCTTAACATTATTCCTACGAGACCTGTCCTCCAAGTCTCCAACTTTACTGCAGAGAGCTGTGACTTCCAATTGGAGCTCTTCATGGTGGGTAATGAGATCATTGTGAGACTTGACTGCCTCTTCCAATTTATTTTCTAGGTGATCCACCTGGTGATCCACAGCATCAATGGATTGTTGACAGGCCTGTAAGGCAGATTTGACTTCCTGGGAAATTTCTGCTTTGAAAGAGGCTAGTAACTGCTTTATAGAGCCGACTGTTAACGGAGTGTCATCCCCTAGGGCTGCTGATGAAGAAGATGAAGATGGAGAGGGTTCAAAAGGAGCACTTAGTGCCGATAATGATTTGTGGCTTTTATCCGCTGATTTGCTACTTTTAACTTTCTGTAAAGTTTACAGATTTTTAAAGAAACTCACTGGGGAAACCCCTGGTTGATCTTTCTGGCGTTTAGGCGGCATAATATTGTAAAATGGGGTGTCATACCGAAGCACTCTAGTCGTACCACGTAGAGATAGAGTAATCAGAAACGGTATAGCTCCCTAATAGGGAATCACATCAAATTACCATCACATATGACCGTAGAAAGGAGAGAATTGAGAAGTGAGACATGAAAAAAGTAATGGGGGAGACAGACCCTAGGTCCAAATAATTACATGAGGGTGGGAGCATCACGCAGCTTCTGGATATGCTTCGCACAGAATGTTAGACTTCACTGTACTCATTAGCTGGGTCCCCTGCACACTTGGAGCTGATACACCACCCAAAATATTCATGCGGCATATGTGAGCTGCATAACCGACACTGGGCTTCTCCTTACTCCTCCAGAGCAGTCGCTGATGGCAGATATATACTCTGGGAGGTGAGTGTCAGGAGATCTCAAGAATTAAAGGATGTTACAGAGGCAGGGGTGAAGGGCACAGACCAGCCAGTACCTCTTGAACCCCAGAAGACAGTGTCCTTTAATGGTAGATCCTCTGAGGAGGGACCAAGCGGGGATCTCCCCTGTTAATTAATAATATGGGTAAAGACACCACGTTAAGGGGGTCTCCTAACTGCACTTAACCCCACAGATTGTCACTCACCGAGAGTAAAGCTCCAGCCAATGACCGGTGGTGGAGGAGAAATTAAAATGGCCACTGCAGTCTTCTCTCACTTCTCCCCTCCTGGCAGCGTCTGCAGCTCCACACCGCCTGTAGCACCTGGTGCAGCTCTAACCGCGGCTCTAAATAGCTGTGCAGCCTTAGCGGGGCACCTCCATGCATGCCCGCTATTTCTCTAGTCCCAAGGCCACCTCACTGCGCTCATCGCCGGCTGGAACTCCAGTCCCCGGTCTAGTGGTAAGAGGGAGGCCGCAGGCCGCAGGAGCACGGAAACGTGTTCCTCAACTCTGCGGCTCAATCCCGCTGTGCTGCGATCTCCTCCTGAGGGGTGAAGGGAGAAAGCTGGTGAGTGTGGAGGTCACCAAGGGGGTAAAAGCAGTGCTTTTCTGCTCCATTCTCCCGGAGCTCCCACTGGGCACCCCTGAACTCTATGGCATCCAAGCCACACACCCCCATCCATATATTATCAATAGACTTTACAACTTTACTGCCCACAAATAAATTGAACTTTGATTATCTATAAACCCATCAGCATCAACCCATAATAATTTTTCCTATATAATATATTAACTGTTAGTAATTATTTTTATGTTGTATATTAAATTTTGATAAATTGTCTTTTAAATGTATGTTTTTAATTTTATTATCAATTATCAGCATTGTGTACCCTATTTTTTGTGTCACGATTGATTTGACCTTTGGGGTTAACAGAAACTATTTCAAGCTGGGTACACACTTGTCCAGCCCTCGGCAGATCAGGCCGCAGATCAGAATGTTTATACAATGCTTCTGCAAACCTGCTCACAGATTCTACATCCAGTCCTCGCTACATGCTGGTCCAATTTTTCAGCAGACCAATCTGTGTCTGTTGAAACATTCTGCTGAAAAAATTAATACGGCTTTGGAGGAAGGGGGATTAATGAGGAATTTAATTAATTATAATGGTGAAGGGGTGGGGGTGGGGATGGGGACATTTTAATGTTCTTTAAAAAAAAAAAAAAATTTTTATAGGGTCCCCCCACAAACCAGCCCCAGGCTCTTTGAGCTGATCCTGGTCCAAATAATATGGGGAATAAAACATGTAGGGGGTCACTCATATATAATGACCCAGCTCCGGGCTCTTGGAGCTGGCCCTGGTTCCAAATATATGGGGAACAAAACAAAGTAAAGGTCCCCTGTATTTTCAGAACCAGCTGCGGGCTTCACCACACTTAACTAGTCCTCCCAGGCCAGGGATTCCTGGAGAAGTGGGGACCCCCTAATAAAGGGGTGGCCCTTTTCCAGGGAGCCCAAGGCCAGGGCTACTCCTGGCACTGGAGGCCGAGTTGATAGTGAAAGATAAATAATATTGTATTTTACAGGAGGACTACATGTCCCAGCAAGCCTCCCCTGCATGTTGGTACTTGGAGAACCACAAGTACCAGCAGGTGGGACAGTAAAGGCCCGCTGGTAACTATAGACCCCCTGTAAAATAAATACTAAAATAAAGACAAGACACAGGGGTATATGCAATTGTGGTCGAATTCCCGAAATTGTCGAATTTCGGGTCATTTTCGACCAAAAAAAAAAATTCCCCTATGCAATCCAGTGCTTTCCGACCAAAAAACGGACTTTCAAAATTCGACTTTTTGAAATTCGAATTTTTGCAAATTCGACTTTTCTGCAATGATACAAGTGCTGCAATTCGACCAAAGCATATTCAATTCAAGTTTTGAAATTCGACAGCAGTGCTTTTAGACAGCAAATTCGTCATTTTCAATCCGCCACACTTTGGAGGGTGAAAACAAATAAAAAAATTTTAAACATGTTTTTTTTGGTGTTTTTTTTTTGGGGAATAGCAGATCTATTTATATTAGAAGGGATTAGGTACTTTTTTTTTTTTTTGGGAGGCACAAATATTATTTATATATTTTTTAAAATATTATTATTATTTTTTTTTATTTTTTTTATGCTGGAAGGGTAAAATCATAAAAAAAAATGGCGTGGGGTCCCCCCTCCAAAGCATAACCAGCCTCGGGCTCATTGAGCTGGTCCTGGTTCTAAAAATGCGGGGAAAAAATTGACAGGGGATCCCCCGTATTTTTAAAACCAGCACCGGGCTCTGCGCCTGGTGCTGGTGCCAAAAATACGGGGGACAAAAAGAGTAGGGGTCCCCCGTATTTTTAACACCAGCATCGGGCTCCACTAGCTGGACAGATAATGCCACAGCCGGGGGTCACTTTTATGCCGTGCCCTGCGGCCGTGGCATTAAATATCCAACTAGTCACCCCTGGCCGGGGTACCCTGGGGGAGTGGGGACCCCTTCAATCAAGGGGTCCCAGCCACCCAAGGGCCAGGGGTGAAGCCCGAGGCTGTCCCCCCCCCCATCCAATGGGCTGCGGATGGGGGGGCTGATAGCCTTTGTGATAATAAAAAGATATTGTTTTTTCCAATAGTACTACAAGTCCCAGCAAGCCTCCCCCGCAAGCTGGTACTTGGAGAACCACAAGTACCAGCATGCGGGAGAAAAACGTGCCCGCTGGTACCTGTAGTACTACTGGGAAAAAAATACCCAAATAAAAACAGGACACACACACCGTCGACAGTAAAACTTTATTTCATACGTCGACACACACATACTTACCTATGTTCACACGCCGACATCGGTCCTCTTCTCCATGTAGAATCCACGGATACCTGTAAAGAAAAGTTCAAAATACTCACCTCAACCATGGTCCAGAGATAAATCCACGGACTTGGCAAAATAAGAAAACGCAAATACCCGCACCAAAAACGGACTGAAAGGGGTCCCATGCTGACACATGGGACACCTTTCCACGAATGAGACCTGTCAGTGACAGCTGTCACTGACAGGTCTCTAAGCCAATCAGGA
This sequence comes from Pseudophryne corroboree, assembly GCF_028390025.1. Classification (NCBI taxonomy): domain Eukaryota; kingdom Metazoa; phylum Chordata; class Amphibia; order Anura; family Myobatrachidae; genus Pseudophryne; species Pseudophryne corroboree. The sequence goes on from NC_086452.1 coordinate 218,151,420, forward strand.
AGCGCAACTTCGTTGCGCTCACCTGATTGGCTGAGCGCTGTCTGCACTGTGACAGCGCATCGCACAGCTCCCTCCATTATATTCAATGGTGGGAACTTAGCGGCTAGCGGTGAGGTCACCCGCCGGTCAGCGGCTGACCGGCGGGTGACCCCACCGCTACCCGCAAAGTTCCCACCATTGAAAGTAATGGAGCGGCTTTGCGATGCGCTGTCACAGTACAGACAGCGGACAGCCAATCAGGTGAGCGCCACGGAAGTAGCGCTTCCTGATTGGCTGAAGGGACGTCAGTGACAGGAGTCACGTGATGTCCCGGCATTCGGGAGAAAGGGGTCTTATGTGAAAACATTGGACCCCTTTCTAGTCCGGTATGGATCGGTGTTCGGTTTGTTTTTTTGCCAAGAACGTGGATTTACCTCTGGACGTGGATGTACCTCTGGACGCTGGAAGGTGAGTATAATTTTTTCACAGGTACCCTCGGATCGTCGGCGACCGTGGCAGTCGGCGTGTCAACATAGGTAAGTATGTGTGTGTCGGCAGTATGTAATAAAGTTGTACAAGTCACGGTGTCTGTGTCCTGTTTTTATTTGGGTATTTTTTTTTCCAGTAGTACTACAGGTACCAGCGGGCCCGTTTTTCTCCCGCATGCTGGTACTTGTGGTTCTCCAAGTACCAGCTTGCGGGGGAGGCTTGCTGGGACTTGTAGTACTAATGGAAAAAACAATATCTTTTTATTATCACAAAGGCTATCAGCCCCCCCATCCGCAGCCCATTGGATGGGGGGGGACAGCCTCGGGCTTCACCCCTGGCCCTTGGGTGGCTGGGGGGGGGGACCCCTTGATTGAAGGGGTCCCCACTCCCCCAGGGTACCCCGGCCAGGGGTGACTAGTTGGATATTTGATGCCACGGCCGCAGGGCACGGCATAAAAGTGACCCCCGGCTGTGGCATTATCTGTCCAGCTAGTGGAGCCCGATGCTGGTGTTAAAAATACGGGGGACCCCTACTCTTTTTGTCCCCCGTATTTTTAGCACCAGCATCAGGCGCAGAGCCCGGTGCTGGTTTTAAAAATACGGGGGATCCCTGGCCAATTTTTCCCATGCATTTTTAGAACCAGGACCAGCTCAAAGAGCCCGAGGCTGGTTATGCTTTGGAGGGGGGACCCCACGCCATTTTTTTTTCGGGTTTTTCACGTTTTTTCCCGTTTTTTTAAATCGCGGCAAAATCCGCCAAATCGGCCGATTTTCGCTCGCGATTCTGGCGAATCCGTTTTTCATTGAATATGGTGAATCCCGGCAGGCACCTGCCGGGATTCACCTGGCGAATTTGGTCGAATTAAAAAACGGCGATAATTGCCGCGAATTCGACCGCAATTGCATATACCCCATAGAATGTTTTCAAAGTTTATTAGTCAGCACCTGCAGCTGGCAGTCTTTAAGCTCTTTTACATGGCCGCCTCCCCCATGACTTTCCCGGCATCTTCACCTGGATGGAAGCAGCCTTTAAGCTCTTTTGCATGGTCGCTGCCCATCCAGGGCTTTCATGGCATCTTACATCTTCAGGAGATCTAACATCTGCTGCCTTGCGCTGGCTTATATTAGCCGGTACAAGTGGGTGGGCCTCCTCACCCTACACCGATTCCCGCCACCACTGCCGCGTTCCACAGCAGAGATGGACGGTGCCAGGATCCCTCCACTGCACCACAGCTACACTGTGTGCTCGGCTGCCGGGACCGGAGATCGGTCGCCAGCTCCGGTCTCTGAAGCTTATACACTACCAGGGATGGACTAGGGCTACTATTTGGCCCTGGCATTTGTGAACACACAGGGGGCGCACGGACATGGCACACAAGGGTGTGCAGTGAGTCAATGGGGCTTGGACTCGCGGCACGCTCCCATTTTTCTTGAAACACACACTTTGGACCGGGACGCATGGACATGGCGCACAGGGGTGTACTGCAAGTTACGGGGCATGTATTTGTGGCACGCCCCCATTTTCCTAGAGACACACTCTTTGGGTGGGGGAGGGGGGGGGGGTGGCCAAACCAGAGAGCCTGAAGCTGCAATGCACGCAGCCTTCCTGGCTCTCTGTGAGACCGGATCGGCCCACCAGACCATCGCCCCTTCTGGCATATGTCAGAAGTACCAGATGGGCAGTCCGACCCTGCACACCACAATATTGGTCGCCTGGTTGGTGGTCGGGTCTCCTAGTTTTTAAGCATGTTTAAAGACACGACAGGTGACCAGGATCGGGTATGCGGGTCAGAAAGCGGAGGGTACACACTTGTCCAATGGCAGGTAAATCGGTCGGCTGGTCGGTCGTCGGGTTTCTGGAGGATTATTACATCATTGGAAAGCAGTGGCGCACCCAGGGGGGGTTTCCGAGCACCCAGAAACCCCCCTCCACCAAAAATAATAATAATAATAATTTTTTTTTTTTTTTTTGCTGCATGAGTATTATTAATGGCTGTCTAGCGTCCTCTGCAGCCTGCTGTCTTCCTGGTGGCACTTGTAAGTGCTTAATAAAAGTTTAATTTATTTTAATTATAGTACATACAGTATTTATCCATGTGCATGCATATATATATACACATGTATATACATACATATAAACACACACACACATGATATATATACATGTGTATATATACGTGTACTGTATGTATGTGTGTGTATATATGTATATGTTTAATATGCTATGTATATGTATGTGTGTATATATATGTATATGTGTATATATATATATATATATATGTATATACGGGTGTAGTATGGTATGTCGGCGGCCCGGGCTCCCAGCGACCAGCATACCGGTGCCGGGAGCCCGACCGCTGGCATACCGACAGCGTGGCGAGCGCAAATGAGCCTCTTGCAGGCTCGGTGGCGCGCTATGCACGCCACTCTATTTATTCTCCCTCCAGGGGGGTCGTGGACCCCCACGAGGGAGAAAATCTGTCGGTATGCCGGCTGTCGGGACTCCAGCGCCGGTATACTGTGCGCCAGGATCTCGATAGTAGGTATACTGAAGACCACCCGTATATACAGTATATATATGTGTAGATGTGTGTATATATGTATGTATATGTATATATATATATATATATGTGTATGTATATATATATATACATATATACACACACACACTCTAGTTTTACGGACACAGCATATACTGGGTCACCTCAGTACCCACCCCCGTGATTGGCTCCACCCAGTTCTGGAAACCCCCCCATGCAAATCCTGCGTTTGCCACTGGAAAGGGTATGATTGGGTAATCCTGGTGCTACTCTCTGCAAGATATTGAGTTCTCATATTTAGCAGCAGAAAGAACGTATTTTGCACAAACGGGGTAAAAGTGTTTTTGTTTTTCAGATGTTACATATCACATCATGTCTATGGTTTTTATAATTCCCGTCTTAGGTAAAATAATAAAAGTTATATTTTATAAAGCCACTGCTTAATTCAGTGCCCCGTTAGAGAATACATTTTTGGTCTTAAGGCATTTCCGGTGGACCAGGCACCACATTAATATAATACAATATAAGGAGGAGAAATGACAAATAATGTAAGGGGCATATCAGGAATGAACGTATAGTGCTATAGATTGTCTGAGGCACTATCTTCAACCTTTTTTAACTCGCGGCACACCAAACAATATTTTAAAATTGGCAAGGCACACCATCAGTTTCCCATGGAAAAAAAACACACAAAGTGGCCATCACAGTAAAAAAAAAAAAAAAAATCCACACATACATTGGTCTACACAGAAAAAACAATCACATTGCTTCCCACATAAATCATATTGCTCCCTACATAAATCCTAATACTCTAAACAAAAATCATCACAATGCTCCCCACATAAATCATATTGCTCCCTACATGAATTAGTCACATTGTTCCCCCCATAAATCCTTTTCATCCCCACAGGAGAAATAAAATAACAAATACTAGCCCCTCCCTGTCTCTTAGTGGCGAGAGTTGTTCATAGTGGAGTGCTGCGAATACTGAGCAGTGGGTGGTCGGGCAGGTGTGGATGTGGATGGGCAGGGAAAGTTGTGTATGCGAGCATGGAACTGGAAGATGTGTATGCAGGTTGGTGAGCTGGCTGGGTGGGGAGATGAAGCGGCCGTGACTTAAGATTTCACACCACCACGTCTTCAAGGCACCGGTCACACCCGGGTCATGACTATTTCTCTAAGAAGAGCCTGGGCCACAGTTCGCTCTGAAGGTGCAGGCAGTGACTCTGACTCCGCGGCACACCTTGTAACTGGTCGCGGCACACTAGTGTGCCACGGCACACTGGTTGAAAAAGCCTGCACTAGGGCCCCAAATTGATATCTTGCTTAGGGCCCCATGAGGTCTAAATCTGCCTCTGCAGTGCTCAAAGCACCTCCTGTAGACTGAGTGTGAAGTCACGCAGCGTTTCTCCTGGCTGCTACTTTGTTGTGTAAGTTGCAAGGGAATTGGTATAAAATTGCAGATGAAGCATAACGATGCATAGTGCAGGTCACTCTAGTAGGACCTGTCTTTTGTCGATTACACAGACTGCATACTTTTTACTCAGCTTTGCTACTTTTTCCTGAAACTCTTTCCGTCTTGTGCAACTCTTTCATCAATTTTGCATCTCAGTTTGCAAATAGTGTTCTAGAGAGAAGCTGTATCAAATCTTGGAGGGAGATAAAGTGGAGAATTTACCAACAAACCAGCTTCTGTCATTTTACAGGATTTGCTAGAAATATAGCAGAAACTGGTTGGTATGAGCAACTTCCCCACTTTATCTCTCTCCCAGGTTTTATAAATCTCCCCCTTAGGGCTGGTTTATTTTGTTGCAAAGACATTGATGTAATGTTGTACAGTTTATAAATCATAATGATGTATAGCAGGCAGAGGCGGATTTAGACCCTCAGTCAGTCAGTGTGTGCCAAGCCCCCCCTCCCCACCCCCGGTGAGTCAGTATGTGCCAAATCCCCCACGGCCCACCTCCAGTCAGTCAATGTATACCAAATCTCCCTCACCCCCAGTCAGTCAGTGAATGCCAAATCACCCCCCCCCCCCCCCCCCCCCCCTCAGTCAGTCAAGTGTGTGGCCATGATGTTGCTGGTCCTAACTGCTTGACACATCATGGGTCCTTTAGTCTGGTAGGATTTAGACTTAATCGTGCTCCTCGCAGTAAGCCACCACTAGGGTCCGGTAGTTGGCCACACTGCGCATGATTGGCTCCGTAGTGCAGACCAAACTACATGCAGCTGCAGGGCTGCTTAAACAAATGTTGTAATGACTCTATTTTATGCTCTGTAGGCCTCCAAAATAAAGGTGAAATCCATGTCCCCATGTAGTAGGCGGCCATATTGTGGTGGACCTGCTAATACTATTCTCTATAGAGAAAAACAGTGGTTCATGCAATCAACTTAACACCTTAAACTAGGTACACACTATACAATTATCTGCCAGATAATCTGCCAGATCTGGCTAGTTGTAATGAAAATCTGGTAATGGATGAGAGCAAATGACAATCGACCATTTGCTCCCAAACACTGGAAAACAAACAAAACCTGTTGTTCAGACAAATTGGTTAAACGCAAATGTATCTATCTTGTCCATTTTGCATTGTACCTAGCTTTATACTAGTAGTCCAATGTGCTGGAGGCTGAGACGGCACCTGTTAGCTGCAATCACTGACAGCCTGCCAGGAGTATTCAGACAGCCCAGCACTTGCACATGAGCGCGGCAGGGACGTGCAGTCAGGGGAGGCAGGGGAGGCAGTGCCTCCCCTGTCATTGATTAAAATAATACAAAGAAGATACTTATGACACATATTCTGTGTCATAAGTATCTCCTTTATATTAATGTAATCATTATCCCTGTCTAAATGGGGTTGGGAGGCACCGATCGTGGTCCCTCCCGGTCAGAAAGGGAAAGGTATGGGGAGCGGGGGGCGGGAGCGGGCGGGGCCTAGCAATGGGCATTAAAAGCCCATTGAAATAACATAGGAAAGCGGCACCATTAGTGGTGCCGCTTTCACACAGGGACGTGCTTTCAACCTATGAAAGCACGTCCCCTGTCAGTCAGGCCACAGTGATTGGCCAGCGGATCCGTCACTGGATCCGCTGTCAATCACTGTTGTGGGCGCGGCGGAGGTACGGGTGTCGGTGGAGGTGCTGGCGGCGGAGGTGCGGGCGTCGGAGGTGCGGGCGGCGGCGGTGTAGGCGGCGGAGGGCGGGTGACGGCGGAGGTGTGGGCGGCGGCGATGCAGAGTTTGGCAGCGGAGCGGTAACCCATTTCAAAAATGGCGCCTCAGCGTCATTTTTTAAATTGAAGATGGCCGCCGCGAGCCAATCACGGCTCGCCGCGTCATCGCTCCGCCCCCTCTGGCTGACTTATATAAGTCAGCGCGAGGGAGCGGCTGTCAGTCCGACGGCGGAGGAGGAGCGGAGAAGAGCTCCTGAAGGCTGAAGACGCCGGAAGTCCTGGATGGGCGGCGGCTATGCAAAAGAGCTTAGCAGCCGCCGCCCACCAGGTGATGACGCTGGAAGTCCTGGGGAAGGCGGCGGCCATGCAAAAGAGCTTAATGGCCGCCACCTCCCAGGTAAAGACGCCAGAGGAAGACGCTGGAAGCCCTGGGGAGGTGGCGCCCCCCAGGTGAAGACGCCAAAAGCCCTGGGGAGGCGGCGGCCATGTAAAAGAGCTTAAAGGCCGCCGCCCCCAGGTGAAGACCCTGTCAAATTAACTATTTTTTTTTAAAGAGACTGGTGTTTTTATTTTAATATTTTCTTTACAGGTGGAGAACAGGTGCCAGCAGGCCATTTATGTCCGGGCATGCTGGCACTTGTGGTTCTCCATGTGCCAGCATGCTGGGGCAGGCTTGCTGGGACCTGTTGGCCACCTGTAAAGAACAATATTACTGTTCTTTACAGGTGGACCACAGGTGCCAGCGGGCCATTTATGTCCGGGCATGCTGGCACTTGTGGTTCTCCAAGTGCCGGCATGCTGGGGCAGGCTTGCTGGGACCTGTAGGGCACCTGTCAAGAACAATATTAACAATGAACCCCGCACCCACCGCCACCAGGGGTGCGGGGCATAGCACTGGGCTATCAGCCCAGTGCTAGTTGTTGCTCGGGAGAGGGACCCCATTTTCATTTTTTGGGGTCCCCACTTCCGAGGAATTCCAGCCCTGGGCTGACTGGTTTGGGGGGGGGCAGATTAATGTTATGGCAGGGGGACCCCATACCGAGTGTCTCCCCTGCTATGGCATAAGACCCCCCTGGCTGGTTCTGCCCGTTGCTGGTTTCACGAATGTGGGGGGGGGCTACATTTTCCCCCCCCACTCTATGGGGGGTGGGGGGGTTGGCTGCTTGTGCCTCCCCAGCCATCGACCTCACCGCACGCCACTGGAGCGCGGCAACTGATGGCAGGTGTCACTCATATTGGGCCTATTTGTTGTCTGTTTATCCTGGATTGTGTACTTTTAATCAGCCTTGCTAGTTTTTCCAGGTTTTGCTTCTTATTTGACTTATAGCGTATATCCATGGTCCTGTGTGTAATTGCGGGCACCAGTGCAGCTGTTATTTTGCGCCCAGCCTAGGCCTCCATGTGCCCGGTATGAAATAAGTAATTATAGCTAATGTCCTTAAAAGCTGAGTTATATTATCTAATTAGAGTAACAATGTTTAACTCTCAGTTAACCCCCTGAAAAGTATAGCCTTCTTTGTCCAATTTTATTACCATTAAAGTGTCATTTTTTTGTCTGCCTCATTTTCTTTTTTAAATATCTTTATGTAATAAGAGTCAGATACTACAATAATTTGATTGTAAATTGAAAATCTTTGAATAAACTCATGCTCAGATTTTATGTAGATTAGAATAATAATGCGTTAATCATATTCTCTGCAGGCTCTCTCCTTCCCTCCCCTTAATCCACTCCATGCATCTTCAATCATCTACACCAGGTTTTATACATCACCCAGACCTCTTGTACCAACATCCTTGCTGTGCTATCAATGAGAGCAGACGGTGTCTGTGCTGCTGCGTACATGCTGTGGACCTGATGCTCTGTACATATGTACGAGGGATGGCTACCAGTGTGTGAATGGAGTGATGTGAAAAGAACTATATAACAGTGCTGGATGATGGAACAGTCACGGATCCTGTGGACGCGCTGTCTCTATTTATCTATCCTGATGTTCCTTCAAAGCAGATGTGAGTTCCATTGATTTTATTATTGAAATTTAAATGAAAACAATTTAAACCCTAATTGCTGACAGTATATTATGAATTCGGGACAGCAGTGTAGCACTGTGTTATTCAAACAGATGCATCTGTCCAGATATGTGTAATCCACTATGTTTGTTAATAATTATCTATATTTATTATAAACTAGAAAAAAAAGTACAATACAGATAATTGTAGGATATGTATATGCAATCATAGATAATGTTTTGGGAACGACACCTCTCAGAAAAATATGAATACTGCATGCAGACATTTATATCAGCAAAGTATGGTATTTGCAGAATATTCAGTAGACATTACTATGAAAATATGAGGTTCAAGCTAAAGGAACTTGCAAATTGTATTCTGCAGTTTTACAACTTTGTAGGAGGCATGCAATACCATTTCCACTCTGCAAATTCTGCAGGCTATCCATTTAATATTGGAATTAATTCACTAATCTCTACAGCGTGTGTAGTACATGTATCCTTGTATTCATAGGACATTCATTGTATTCTACACAATTTATATCAGCTTGATTATTTTTTAGAAGTTTTCTGACACATCGATGTTTTGGGATTAGACTGGTGGTCAAATATCTAGAACGGTTTTATTGTATTTTCCACTGAAAAATCAGCCTGATGTGGCTTATGGGAAGAGGGTTTTCCTGTGTTCTAGTTACGGTTCTGGGGCTCTTATTCAGGTGTAGTGTGATTTGTATATAGACAAGTACGATGTAAAGAGTATAGGTTCAAATATTGTCACACCTATGCTCTTCCACTGTCCACCAATTTTCATTAAAAACAACAAAATTCATAAACAATTTGTATCCTTAACCTGGATACATTTCTTGCTGTTTGACAATAAGAAAAGACATTCGAGCTACAGTCACTGGTCCACAACAATAACTGTGCCCCATGTCATCCAATTGTTCACTTAATGAACAATGAGATCTGTCCCATTCAGCCATCCAGGTGTGTGGATAAATATGAAGCAGCAATATGGTCGAATAGGACATAATGTATCTAGAAAAAGATACACTCTATATCAATATGACTAAAGTTATAAAACTGCATTCCAACCTAATGGTCTTCCTGCTCCCGAGCCTCCTCTACGGTGCCACAAAGTCCTGGTTTTCAGTCGTGGGACAGGAATGAATAGGTCAGTAATATGTAAAATTCAGTGGCAGTATCCAATTAGCTACGGTAATTTAACACGGCTAATTGGTTAGCCGGGGGCTATTCAATTAGCCCCGATAAATCAGAGCTTATCCATGATGCTGGAAATTATTGGGGATTATGCATTGTGTGACTGAGGTGATAAATGCCTCCTAGACCCGCGATAAATTCAGTGAAAATACATGCAGCCGCGGATTTTCGCAGGATCTGTGTATTTTTGTGTAAAAAATGGGTGTATTTTGCAGGACCTAATTGGATAGGTGGATAAAAAAAAATGCAACAGAACCCCATTTTTCACACCCGCTACACTATCACATGTATTTGGATAGCCCCCAATGTGTCTTAAATCATAATGAAAAGTCCACTTTAGGGGCATGTTTATCACAATCTACATTTTTCATGCAGATTTGATAAATATTTTTCTCTGACGTCCTAGTGGATGCTGGGTACTCCGTAAGGACCATGGGGAATAGACGGGCTCCGCAGGAGACTGGGCACTTCTTTAAAGAAAAGATTAGGTACTACATCTGGTGTGCACTGGCTCCTCCCTCTATGCCCCTCCTCCAGACCTCAGTTAGAATCTGTGCCCGGCCTGAGCTGGATGCACTTAGTGGGCTCTCCTGAGTTCACTATAAAGAAAAGTATTTGTTAGGTTTTTTATTTTCAGTGAGATCTGCTGGCAACAGACTCACTGCTACGTGGGACTTAGGGGAGAGAAGCAAACCTACCTGCTTGCAGCTAGCTTGTGCTTCTAGGCTACTGGACACCATTAGCTCCAGAGGGATCGAACACAGGGCCCGACCTCGATCGTCCGTTCCCAGAGCCGCGCTTCCGTCCCCCTTGCAGAGCCAGAAGACGGAGAAAATCGGCGGCTGAAGACTCCGGTCTTCAATAAGGTAGCGCACAGCACTGCAGTTGTGCGCCATTGCTCCCACAGCACACCACACGCTCCGGTCACTGGTGGGTGCAGGGCGCTGGGGGGGGGGGGGGGGGGGGGGGGGGGGGGGGGGGGCACCCTGGGCTGCAATTTGTATACCTTTTGGCACAAAAAAGCACATAATACAGTATATAACACTGTATATGTGCAGAAACCCCCGCCATTAACGTTATAAAAAGCGGGAGAAGCCCGCCGCTGAAGGGGCGGGGCTATCTTCCTCAGCACAGCCAGCGCCATTTTCTCTTCACAGCTCCGCTTGAAGGACACTCCCCAGGCTCTCCCCTGCAGTATACACTACAGAAAGGGTAAAAAAGAGAGGGGGGCACATAAATTTAGGCGCAAATTGTGATATAAGCAGCTATAGGGGGAAAATTCACTTTGTGTATAGTGTATATCCCTCTGTTATATAGCGCTCTGGTGTGTGCTGGCATACTCTCTCTCTGTCTCCCCAAAGGACTTTGTGGGGTCCTGTCCTCAGTCAGAGCATTCCCTGTGTGTGTGCGGTGTGTCGGTACGGCTGTGTCGACATGTTTGATGAGGACGCTTACGTGGAGGCGGAGCAGGTGCCGATAAGTGTGATGTCGCCCCCTGCGGGGCCGACACCTGAGTGGATGGATATGTGGAAGGTATTAACCGACAGTGTCAACTCCTTGCATAAAAGGTTCGATGACGCAGCTTTGGGACAGCCGGCGTCTCAGCCCGTGCCTGCCCAGGCATCTCAGAGGCCGTCAGGGGCTCAAAAACGCCCGCTACCTCAGATGGCAGACACAGATGTCGACACGGAGTCTGACTACAGTGTCGACGAGGATGAGACAAATGTACAATCCACTAGGGCCATCCGATGCATGATTACGGCAATGAAAAATGTGTTGCACATTTCTGACATTAACCCGGTTACCACAAAAAAGGGTATTATGTTTGGGGAGAAAAAGCAGCCAGTGACTTTTCCCCCATCTGATGTGTTAAATGAATTGTGTGAAGAAGCGTGGGGTTCCCCAGATAAGAAACTAGTAATTTCTAAGCGGTTACTAATGGCGTACCCTTTCCCGCCAACGGATAGGTTACGCTGGGAGACATCCCCTAAGGTGGACAAGGCGCTCACACGCTTATCAAAAAAGGTGGCACTGCCTTCTTAGGATACGGCCGCCTTAAAGGAGCCTGCAGATAGAAAGCAGGAGGCTATCCTGAAGTCTGTGTATACACACTCAGGTACTATACTGAGACCTGCTATTGCTTCAGCATGGATGTGTAGTGCTGGAGCAGCGTGGTCTGATTCCCTGTCTGACAGGGACGTGCAGTCAGGGGAGGCAGGGGAGGCAGTGCCTCCCCTGTCATTAATGAGTAAAATAATACAAAGAAGATACTTATGACACATAAGTATCTTCTTTATTATTTTACCTATGTGAAAATCAGTTTGGGAGGCACCGATCGTGGTGCCTCCCATAGTGATTAGGAAAGGTATGGGGAGCGGGGGGTGGGCGCGGGCGGGGCCTAGCAATGGGCAGGAAAAGCCCATTGAAATAACATGGGAAAGCGGCACCATTAGTGGTGCCGCTTTCCTACAGGGACGTGCTTTCAACCTATGAAAGCACTTCCCTGTGAGTGAAGGCACAGTGATTGGCCAGCGGATCCGTCACTGGATTCGCTGTCAATCACTGTGTGGGCGTCGGTACCAGCGGAGGTGCGGGCGGCGGAGATGCGGGATGCGGCGGGCCGGGCGGCGGAGGTGCTGGCGGCAAAGAGGCGAGCGGCGGTAGCGGCGGCGGGACGCGGCATTCAGACCCCTTGTGCAGAGTTTGGCAGCGGAAGCAGTACCCATTTCAAAAATGGCGCCTCAGCGTCATTTTTGAAATTCAAGATGGCCACCGCGAGCCAATCATGGCTCGCCGCGTCATCGCCCCGCCCCCTCCCACTGACTTATATAAGTCAGCGCGAGGCAGCGGCTGTCAGTCCGACGGCGGAGGAGGAGCGGAGAAGAGCTCCTGAAGACGCCGTGGAAGTCCTGGATGGGCGGCGGCTATGCAAAAGAGCTTAGCAGCCGCCGCCCACCAGGTGAAGATGCTGGAAGTCCTGGGAAGGCGGCGGCCATGCAAAAGAGCTTAAAGGCCGCCGCCTCCCAGGTGAAGACGTCGTGGAAGTCCTGGATGTGCGGCGGCTATGCAAAAGAGCTTAGCAGCCGCCGCACACCAGGTGAAGACGCCGGAGGAAGACCCCAGAAGCCCTGGGGAGGTGGCGCCCCCCCAGGTGAAGACGCCGGAAGCCCTGGGAAGGCGGCGGCCATGCAAAAGAGCTTAAAGGCCGCCGCCCCCAGGTGAAGACCCAGTTTAATAAAGGATTTTTTAAAGAATGTGTCTTGTTTTTTTCCCAATATTTTCTTTACAGGTGGACTACAGGTGCCAGCGGGCCCTTTATGTCCGGGCATGCTGACACTTGTGGTTCTCCAAGTGCCAGCATGCTGGGGCAGGCTTGCTGGGACCTGTAGGCCACCTGTAAAGAACAATATTACTATTCTTTGCAGGTGGACTACAGGTGCCAGCGGGCCCTTTATGTCCGGGCATGCTGGCACTTGTGGTTCTCCAAGTGCCAGCATGCTGGGGCAGGCTTGCTGGGATCTGTAGGCCACCTGTAAAGAACAGTATTAGCATACAATGAACCCCGCACCCACCGCCACCAGGGGTGCGGGGCATAGCACTGGGCTATCAGCCCAGTGCTGGTTGTTGCTCGGGAGGGGGGACCCCATTTAGATTTTTTGGGGGCCCCACTTTCCGAGGAATTCCAGCCCTGGGCTGACTGGTTTGGGGGGTGTTTAATGGCATGGCAGGGGGACCCCACACTGAGTGTCTCCCCTGCTATGGCATTATCCCCCCTGGCTGGTGCTGCCTGGTGCTGGTTTTAGTGGTGTGGGGGGACTGCACTTTTTTTTTTCCAGGGGGGTGGGGGGGTGGGGGTGTGTTTAGCTGCAGTGCCTCCCCAGGCCGGACCTCACCGCACGTCACTGCTGTCTGATAACATTGATTCCCTTGACAGGGACACTATATTGCTAACCATAGAGTATATTAAAGACGTAGTCTTATATATGAGGGATGCACAGAGGGACATTTGCCGGCTGGCATCTAGAATTAATGCAATGTCCATTTCTGCCCGGAGAGTATTATGGACTCGGCAGTGGACAGGTGATGCTGATTCTAAAAGGCACATGGAAATTTTGCCTTATAAGGGTGAGGAATTGTTTGGGGACGGTCTTTCGGACCTCGTATCCACAGCAACAGCTGGGAAGTCAACTTTTTTACCTCAGGTTCCTTCACAGCCTAAGAAAGCACCGTATTATCAAGTACAGTCCTTTCGGCCTCAGAAAGGCAAGCGGGTTAGAGGCGCGTCCTTTCTGCCCAGAGGCAGGGGTAGAGGGAAAAAGCTGCACCATACAGCCAGTTCCCAAGAACAAAAATCCTCCCCTGCTTCCACTAAGTCCACCGCATGATGCTGGGGCTCCATATGTGGAGCCAGGTGCGGTGGGGGCCCGTCTCCGGAACTTCAGCGACCAGTGGGTTCGCTCACAGGTGGATCTCTGGGTTCTACAAATGGTATCTCAGGGATACAAGCTGGAGTTCGAGACGTCTCCCCCTCGCCGTTACCTCAAATCAGCCTTGCCAGCTACTCCCCAGGACAGGGAGGTAGTACTGGCGGCAATTCACAAGCTGTACCTCCAGCAGGTGATAATCAAAGTTCCCCACCTTCAACAGGGACGGGGTTACTATTCCACAATGTTTGTGGTACCGAAACCAGACGGTTCGGTGAGACCCATTCTAAATTTGAAATCCTTGAACACTTATATAAGGAAGTTCAAGTTCAAAATGGAATCACTCAGGGCGGTTATTGCAAGCCTGGAAGAGGGGGATTACATGGTATCACTGGACATCAAGGATGCTTACCTACATGTCCCCATTTACCCACCTCACCAGGTGTACCTTCGTTTTGTGGTACAGGAGTGCCATTACCAATTCCAGACGTTGCCGTTTGGTCTGTCCACGGCACCGAGGGTATTTACCAAAGTAATGGCCGAAATGATGATACTCCTTCGAAAGAAGGGAGTTATAATTATCCCGTACTTGGACGATTTACTTATAAAGGCGAGGTCCATGGAGCAGTTGTTGGTCGGAGTAGCACTATCTCAGGAAGTGCTACAACAGCACAGCTGGATTCTGAATATCCCAAAGTCGCAGCTGGTTCCTACGACGCGTCTGCTGTTCCTGGGTATGATTCTGGACACAGAACAGAAGAAGGTGTTTCTCCCGGAGGAGAAGGCCAAGGAGTTGTCATCTCTGGTCAGAGACCTCCTGAAACCAAAACAGGTGTCGGTGCATCACTGCACGCGAGTCCTGGGAAAGATGGTAGCTTCTTATGAGGCAATTCCATTCGGCAGGTTCCATGCAAGGATCTTTCAGTGGGATCTGTTAGACAAGTGGTCCGGATCACATCTTCAGATGCATCGGCTGATCACCCTGTCCCCGAGGGCCAGGGTGTCTCTGCTGTGGTGGCTGCAGAGTGCTCATCTTCTCGAGGGCCGCAGATTCGGCATACAGGACTGGGTCCTGGTGACCATGGATGCAAGCCTCCGAGGTTGGGGGGCAGTCACTCAGGGAAGAAACTTCCAAGGACAATGGTCGAGTCAGGAGGCTTCCCTACACATAAATATTCTGGAACTAAGGGCCATTTACAATGCCCTAAGTCAGGCAAAACCCCTGCTTCAAAACCAGCCGGTGCTGATTCAGTCAGACAACATCACGGCGGTCTCCCATGTAAACCGACAGGGCGGCACAAGAAGCAGGATGGCGATGGCAGAAGCCACAAGGATTCTCCGATGGGCGGAAAATCACGTGATAGCACTGTCAGCAGTGTTCATTGCGGGAGTGGACAACTGGGAAGCAGACTTCCTCAGCAGGCACGACCTCCACCCGGGAGAGTGGGGACTTCATCCAGAAGTCTTCCAGCTGATTGTAAATCGTTGGGAAAGGCCACAGGTGGACATGATGGCGTCCCGCCTTAACAAAAAGCTAAAAAGATATTGCGCCAGGTCAAGGGACCCTCAGGCGATAGCTGTGGACGCTCTAGTGACACCGTGGGTGTACCAGTCGGTTTATGTGTTCCCTCCTCTTCCTCTCATACCAAAGGTACTGAGGATAATAAGAAAGAGAGGAGTAAGAACTATACTCATCGTTCCGGATTGGCCAAGAAGGACTTGGTACCCGGAACTACAAGAAATGATCTCCGAGGACCCTTGGCCTCTGCCGCTCCGACAGGACCTGCTACAGCAGGGGCCCTGTCTGTTCCAAGACTTACCGCGGCTGCGTTTGACGGCATGGCGGTTGAACGCCGGATCCTGATGGAAAAGGGCATTCCGGTTGAAGTCATTCCTACGCTGATAAAAGCTAGGAAGGATGTGACAGCAAAACATTATCACCGCATATGGCGAAAATATGTTGCTTGGTGTGAGGCTATGAAGGCCCCAACAGAAGAACTTCAGCTGGATCGATTTCTGCACTTCCTACAGTCAGGAGTGACTATGGGCCTAAAATTGGGATCCATTAAAGTCCAGATTTCGTCCCTGTCTATTTTCTTTCAAAAAGAACTGGCTTCACTGCCTGAAGTTCAGACGTTTGTTAAGGGAGTGCTGCATATTCAGCCCCCTTTTGTGCCTCCAGTGGCACCTTGGGATCTCAACGTTGTGTTGGATTTCCTAAAATCACATTGGTTTGAGCCACTTCAGACCGTGGAGTTGAAATATCTCACGTGGAAAGTGGTCATGCTTTTGGCCTTGGCTTCGGCTAGGCGTGTGTCAGAATTGGCGGCTTTGTCATGTAAAAGCCCCTATCTGATCTTCCATATGGACATGGCAGAATTGAGGACTCGTCCCCAATTTCTCCCTAAGGTGGTATCAGCGTTTCATTTGAACCAACCTGTCACAACTGAGGGCCTGAGCTGACGGGAGGCAGCCTCAGTTGTAGGGGCTGAGATGTACCGGAACCTGGGAGGTTGTATCAGACCCCTGGACATGTAAGTAACATGAATAATAACTGCCCGAAGGCGTGACCACGACAACTTGGATAAAAGTCAATGATGTTTATTATGACAACTCCGCAACACAGCAGCAGTAAAAGAAAACGTAAAAGTCAGCAAAGAATAAATACAGTTCCTGGGTACTACAGGATGGCAGGAGCCACAGGGCACTGGTAGTGTGAGATAGTTCTTATGATCTTCTAGATGGAAAGTCCTTACCAGGCCCGACTGTAGCAATGGAGATAACCCAGGATGGTGCCAGCTGGTGTTCCAGGAAAAGCTGGGTTGCTGAAGATAAAACAGCTGCTGTGGATACTGGCTGGAACCAGACTGTTGTTAGCACGGAGTGGATACTGGCTGGAACCAGTTAAATAATAAATGAACTTGGGAGCGATGAAATATGAACTGAAATGTAGAACTTGAGAGCGGAGAAATAATAATACCGGTGGAGAGTGGTAAAGTGTAGAAAGGACACCGGCCCTTTAAGGGAAGCTGTACTCTGCTGGAAGCTGAGCTGGAAGCAGGTAATGTTGTAGCTGGAAACAGATGAATCCACAATGGATTGGAGAGTCAGGCTACACCGCAGGTGGAATGCTGGTGCGGGTCTCTATGGTGGAAGTCTTGAGACAGGAGCTGGAACCTGGAAGACAATCACAGGAGAGAGACAAACAGGAACTAGGTTTGACAACCAAAGCACTGACGCCTTCCTTGCTCAGGCACAGTGTATTTATACCTGCAGCAAGGAAGGGATTGGCTAGGCAATTATGCAGATTATCAATACTGAGAACAGACTGGTGGAAATGATCAGCTGACAGAATCCAAGATGGCTGCGCCCATGCAGACACTTGGAGGGAAGTTTGGTTTGTAATCCATGTGGTAATGAAAACAGTAATGGCGGCGCCGGCCACCGGAGACAGGAGGCGCCAGGCTGACAGATGCACATCCAACCACGCGGACACAGCGGAGGCCGCGGCTGACGTAATCGCCACTCAGACACTCTGCATGCAGAAGTTCAGGGACGGCGGCGGAGGCCGCGGGAGACGCCATGCCAGGTGTAATATGGCGTTTACTGTGACAGTGTCCCAGAGTGACAGGAGAGGATACAGGAATGTACACATCAGGATAACAGATGGGATCCGGTCCTGGAGTGCTGAGCCAGCCTTAGGAGGCATCTGATGGGTAAGAAATGGCGTCCAGATACCCGGATCGTGACAGCACCCCCCCCTTTAGGAGTGGCCCCAGGACACTTCTTTGGCTTTTGAGGAAACTTGGAATGGAATCTCCGGACCAAGGCAGGAGCATGGACATCAGAAGCATTGGTCCATGAACGTTCCTCAGGACCATAACCCTTCCAGTCAATAAGATATTGTAGTTGACCGTAACGGTGACGTGAGTCCAGGATCTTGGCCACTTCATACTCAACGCCTCGTTGAGTTTGGACTTTCGGAGTTGGAGGAAGTGAGGAATGAAACCGATTCAAGATCAGCGGTTTCAACAGGGAAACATGGAATGTCCTGGGTATTTTTAAGAAGGGAGGCAACTGGAGTCTGTAAGCAACAGGATTGATGACTTGTTCAATCTTGAAAGGACCGATATAGCGAGGTGCAAACTTCATACTGGGAACTCTTAACCTCAAATTCTTCGTGGATAACCATACCCGATCACCCACCTTGAGAGCAGGAACTGCTCGACGCTTCTTATCCGCAAACTTCTTGTACCTGAACGATGCCTTGAGCAGAGCTGATCGTACGCTCTTCCAGATATTGGCAAACTGATGCAAGGTGATATCCACTGCGGGGACAGAAGTTGCTGGAAGCGGTTGGAACTCAGGGACTTTAGGGTGGAATCCAAAGTTAGTGAAGAATGGTGTTGAAGCAGATGAAGAATGATACTGGTTGTTATGACAGAACTCGGCCCAGGGAAGTAATTGAACCCAGTCATCTTGAGAGGAGGACACATAGATGCGGAGGAAGGCCTCCAAGTCCTGATTCACCCTCTCGGTTTGACCATTGGTCTGAGGATGGTAAGCCGTGGAAAACTTTAGCTTGACTTGGAGGACTTGACATAAACTTCGCCAGAATTTGGCTGTGAATTGAACTCCTCGATCTGAGATAATTTCTTCAGGAAGACCGTGGAGTCGGAAGATCTCTTGTATGAATACTTGAGCCAACTTGGAAGCTGACGGAAGACCGGTGAGAGGAATGAAGTGTGCCATCTTGGTGAACCGGTCAACTACCACCCAGATGGTATTGAACTTGTTGCACATGGGTAAGTCTGTAATGAAATCCATCGACAAGTGGGTCCATGGTCGACGGGGAACGGATAGTGGAACCAGTTGCCCCGCAGGCGACTGGCGGGATACTTTATGTTGGGCACACTTTGGGCAAGATGCAATAAACTCCAAGACGTCCTTTTTCAGAGTTGGCCACCAATAGGACCTAGAGATAAACTCCAGGGTTTTTTGGATACCTGTATGTCCGGCAAAACGGGAAGCATGGGCCCAATGCATGAGCTTCTTCCTTAGCATCGGCTTCACAAAACTTTTCCCTGATGGGGGCGTAGAGTCCATCCCTACCGTGGAGAATGCCAACGGATTTATAATAGGATGCTTGTCTGAAGACTCTGACTCATTTTCTTGCTCCCATGAGCGGGAAAGGGCATCGGCCTTGCGATTCTGAGAGCCCGGACAGAACTGGAGTTTAAAGTCGAACCTGGAAAAGAAAAGTGCCCATCTGGCCTGACGAGGGTTGAGACATTGTGCGCCCTTCAGGTATAAAAGGTTCTTGTGGTCTGTAAGTATGGTGATTGAATGAGAAGCTCCCTCCAACAGATACCTCCACTCTTCTAGAGCGAGCTTGATGGCTAGCAACTCCTGGTCGCCAATGGCATAGTTGCGCTCAGCTGGGGAGAACTTCCGGGAGAAGAAACTGCAAGGGTGTAAATGGCCATCTTTAGCCCTCTGAGATAACACCGCTCCTACTCCAACGGAGGAGGCATCCACCTCTAAGATGAAAGGAGAGTCGATGTCAGGCTGTTTCAGAACAGGCGCAGAGATGAACCTTTGTTTTAAAAGATGAAATGCTTGCATGGCTTCTTCAGACCACTTGGACGGGTTAGCACCCTTCTTAGTGAAAGCAGTAATAGGCGCCACAATGGTGGAAAAGTCTCGTATAAACTTTCGGTAATAGTTGGCGAACCCTAAGAACCTCTGGACCCCTTTGAGGGTTAAGGGTACCGGCCAATTTTGGATTGCTTGTAGTTTCTCAGGATCCATCTCTAGTCCGGAACCGGACACAATGTACCCTAGAAACGGAATGGACTTGACTTCAAAGACGCATTTTTCTAATTTGCAATAGAGATGATTGACACGGAGACGGGACAGAACCTCTTTAACCCAAAAACGATGTTCCTCTAAATCGTTGGCAAAAATGAGGATATCGTCTAGATAGACCACGACATGACGGTATAGAATGTCTCTGAAGATCTCATTGACAAAATGCTGGAAGACAGCTGGAGCATTGCTCAATCCGAAGGGCATGACAAGGTACTCATAATGTCCGTCACGGGTGTTAAAGGCGGTCTTCCACTCGTCACCCTCACGGATCCGGATGAGATTGTATGCACCTCTCAAGTCCAGCTTTGTAAAGATGGTAGCTCCGCTAATTCTGTCAAAGAGCTCAGTAATCAGGGGTAAAGGATAACGGTTCTTGATGGTAATGTCGTTCAAACCTCTGTAGTCGATGCACGGCCGCAGACCACCATCTTTCTTTTTTACAAAAAAGAAGCCTGCGCCGGCTGGAGAAGAAGAAGGTCGAATGAACCCCTTTGCTAGGTTCTCTTTAATGTATTCCTCCATAGAATGCGTCTCAGGCAGAGACAACGGATAAGTTCGGCCTCGAGGTGGAACCTTCCCTGGAACGAGATCAATCGGGCAGTCCCATTCTCTATGAGGAGGAAGGATATCAGCAGAAGCTTTACTGAACACATCCGTGAAATCTTGATATGGAGGAGGTGGAACATCAGACGACCTGGGGGAGGAAGAACAGACAGGCAATACTTTAAACAAACATGTCTCAGCACAGGAGGAACCCCATGCCAGGATTTGCGTAGTCGTCCAATCAATTGTAGGATTGTGAAGACGGAGCCATGGAAGGCCCAGGACCACAGGATGTGTGGCTCTTGGAATCACTAAAAAAGAAATAAATTCAGAATGAAGAACTCCCACTCTCAGACGAACTGGTAGAGTCCTTAGGGAAATAACTGCATCAAAAATCTTGCTGCCATCCACGGCAGTTAAGGAGATGGGCGAAGGAAGTCTCTCGGTGGGTAGGGACCACCGTTTAACATAGGCTTCGGTAATAAAGTTCCCAGCTGCTCCGGAATCAAGGAGGGCAATGACGTTCCGATAACGTTGAGCAATTTGGAGCGACACTGGGAGATTACAATCATGAGGAGATGGAGAGGAGATCATTACTCCTAGCCGGCCCTCTCCTGGGCGAGCTAGGGTTTGGAGTTTTCCCGGACATTCGGGACAGGCATTGATGGTGTGAGACGGAGCTGCACAGTAAAGACAAAGAGACTTGGAGAGACGTCTTCGGCGCTCAGCAGGAGTTAAACGGGAACGGCCAATTTGCATGGGCTCATCTTTAGTTGGTGACAGTTGGCGAGGAGGAGGAGCAGAAGATTTTGGAGCAGATGATCTTCCACGCTCAATTGCTCTCTCTCTGAAACGTAAATCAACTTTCGTGCAGAGTGAGATTAGCTCATCTAACTTAGAAGGTAAGTCTCTGGTAGCTAACTCATCTTTAATACGCTCAGATAAGCCATGCCAGAATGCAGCATACAGGGCCTCGTCGTTCCATGCCAGTTCGGATGCCAGGATCTGGAACTGTATCAGATATTGTCCTACAGTACGTGACCCCTGGCGTAAACGGAGAATCTCGGATGAAGCTGAGGTTACCCGGCCTGGCTCGTCGAAGATGCGCCTGAATGTTGACGCGAAGGCAGTGTAGGAAGATAGCAGGGTGTCGGACCTCTCCCATAACGGTGATGCCCAATCAAGGGCTGAGCCACTGAGAAGAGAAATAATGTAGGCAATTTTTGTACGGTCACTGGGAAAATTGCCAGGTTGTAGCTCAAACTGAATCTCACACTGGTTGAGAAATCCCCTGCAGAATCTTGGAGATCCGTCAAATTTTGCTGGCGTTGGAAGATGAAGACGTGGAGCAGAAATGGGTAAGGTGGGTGGGGTTATAGCTGGAGTCACTGTGGTTGACGCACCAGACGCGCCTGATCCACGGAGAGTTGTCTGAATCCCATCCAGCCGAGTAGAGAGATCCTGGAGACAGCGGATGATGTGGCCCTGTGCAGCCTCCTGATGTTCTAGTCGGGCTGCCAGTTCTTGCATCGGCCTGGCCGCTTGATCCTGGTCTCCGGCTGGATTCATTAGGTCAGTGCTTACTGTCACAACTGAGGGCCTGAGCTGACGGGAGGCAGCCTCAGTTGTAGGGGCTGAGATGTACCGGAACCTGGGAGGTTGTATCAGACCCCTGGACATGTAAGTAACATGAATAATAACTGCCCGAAGGCGTGACCACGACAACTTGGATAAAAGTCAATGATGTTTATTATGACAACTCCGCAACACAGCAGCAGTAAAAGAAAACGTAAAAGTCAGCAAAGAATAAATACAGTTCCTGGGTACTACAGGATGGCAGGAGCCACAGGGCACTGGTAGTGTGAGATAGTTCTTATGATCTTCTAGATGGAAAGTCCTTACCAGGCCCGACTGTAGCAATGGAGATAACCCAGGATGGTGCCAGCTGGTGTTCCAGGAAAAGCTGGGTTGCTGAAGATAAAACAGCTGCTGTGGATACTGGCTGGAACCAGACTGTTGTTAGCACGGAGTGGATACTGGCTGGAACCAGTTAAATAATAAATGAACTTGGGAGCGATGAAATATGAACTGAAATGTAGAACTTGAGAGCGGAGAAATAATAATACCGGTGGAGAGTGGTAAAGTGTAGAAAGGACACCGGCCCTTTAAGGGAAGCTGTACTCTGCTGGAAGCAGGTAATGTTGTAGCTGGAAACAGATGAATCCACAATGGATTGGAGAGTCAGGCTACACCGCAGGTGGAATGCTGGTGCGGGTCTCTATGGTGGAAGTCTTGAGACAGGAGCTGGAACCTGGAAGACAATCACAGGAGAGAGACAAACAGGAACTAGGTTTGACAACCAAAGCACTGACGCCTTCCTTGCTCAGGCACAGTGTATTTATACCTGCAGCAAGGAAGGGATTGGCTAGGCAATTATGCAGATTATCAATACTGAGAACAGACTGGTGGAAATGATCAGCTGACAGAATCCAAGATGGCTGCGCCCATGCAGACACTTGGAGGGAAGTTTGGTTTGTAATCCATGTGGTAATGAAAACAGTAATGGCGGCGCCGGCCACCGGAGACAGGAGGCGCCAGGCTGACAGATGCACATCCAACCACGCGGACACAGCGGAGGCCGCGGCTGACGTAATCGCCACTCAGACACTCTGCATGCAGAAGTTCAGGGACGGCGGCGGAGGCCGCGGGAGACGCCATGCCAGGTGTAATATGGCGTTTACTGTGACAGTGTCCCAGAGTGACAGGAGAGGATACAGGAATGTACACATCAGGATAACAGATGGGATCCGGTCCTGGAGCGCTGAGCCAGCCTTAGGAGGCATCTGATGGGTAAGAAATGGCGTCCAGATACCCGGATCGTGACACAACCTATTGTGGTGCCTGCGGCTACTCGGGACTTGGAGGCTTCCAAGTTGCTGGATGTAGTCCGGGCCCTGAAAATCTATGTTTCCAGGATGGCTAGAGTCAGAAAAACTGACTCGCTGTTTATCCTGCATGCACCCAACAAGCTGGGTGCTCCTGCTTCTAAGCAGACTATTGCTCGCTGGATCTGTAGCACGATTCAACTTGCACATTCTGCGGCTGGACTGCCGCATCCTAAATCAGTCAAAGCCCATTCCACGAGGAAGGTGGGCTTTTCTTGGGCGGCTGCCCGAGGGGTCTCGGCTTTACAACTTTGCCGAGCTGCTACCTGGTCGGGATCAAACACGTTTGCAAAATTCTACAAGTTTGATACCCTGGCTGAGGAGGACCTTGAGTTTGCTCATTCAGTGCTGCAGAGTCAACCGCACTCTCCCGCCCGTTTGGGAGCTTTGGTATAATCCCCATGGTCCTTACGGAGTACCCAGCATCCACTAGGACGTCAGCGAAAATAAGATTTTACTCACCGGTAAATCTATTTCTCGTAGTCCGTAGTGGATGCTGGGAGCCCATCCCAAGTGCGGAATTCTGCAATACTTGTATATAGTTATTGCTTAACTATAGGGTTTTTTGTTCTGAGCCATCAGTTTAATGAGGCTCAGTTGTTGTTCATACTGTTAACTGGGTATAGTTATCACGAGTTGTACGGTGTGATTGGTGTGGCTGGTATGAGTCTTACCCTGGATTCCAAATCCTTTCCTGGTAATGTCAGCTCTTCCCGGGCACAGTTTCCCTAACTGAGG